>NW_027186304.1:9224086-9342349 GCF_028583685.1 Petaurus breviceps papuanus | reverse complement strand
AAGGAAGGAAGGAAGGAAGGAAGGAAGGAAGGAAGGAAGGAAGAAAGAAAGAAAGAAAGAAAGAAAGAAAGAAAGAAAGAAAGAAAGAAAGAAAGAAAGAAAGAAAGAAAGAAAGAAAGAAAGAAAGAAAGAAAGAAAGAAAGAAAGAAAGAAAGAAAGAAAGAAAGAAAGAAAAACAGCGTGCTTTTATCTGCATTGAGATCACATCAGGTTTATTTTTCCTCTGGGGGTAGATAGTCTTTTTCATCATAGGTCCTTCAAAATTATCTCAGATCTTTGTATTGCTGGGGATAACTAAGTCATTCACTTTTGATCATTGTACAATATTGTTGTTACTGTGTACAATGTTCTCCTGGTTCTGCTCTCTTCATTCAGCATCAGTCCATGTAAGTCTTTCCAGGTTTTTCTGAAAGCATCCTGCTCATCATTTCTTAAAGCACAATAGCATTCCATCAAAATCCCATACCATCACTTGCTCAAAGCCTTACTTCAGGTCACACAAGGACAAAAACCCAGATCTCTTATTGCCTAACATAGAGTTTGGATTAAAAGCTTTTCTCATTATAGATGAGGCCTCCTATATATGGATGGCAAGGGTTAGAAAAATACATAGTAGTGTTCCTTAGAAGTAAAGTCAGAATTGTTTTCCAAACACATTTGTTTGTTTTAATCTGGGCCTGTGATTTCATTGGTATAGAAAACTTCTAGTGAGGAATACTCCTCTATCAATGTCAACCAGCTCATACATTTGCAACTCATGGTCTTAGAACGTTGCTTGGAGGAGTGGGAGTTTGATTTATGCAGTGTCAAACAGCCAGTTTGTATCAGAGGGTAGACTAGAATACAGGTCCTGCTGACATCGACGTGGGTTTTCTATCTAGTGTGTAATTCTTCCTCTTATGAAAATTTACTCAGAATAAAACTATGACCTATGTGAGCCAACTGTATTATATACAAGTAATAGTGTTCTGCTATCTAGCTACCAATTTATCTGCCTGTCTGCATGTATTTATAATTATCAGAATATTGTGTTCCTTTTCAGCACTTCATGGTTTATAAAGACTTAAATATCATAAATATCAATACTGATCTTCATTGAGAAACTAATTTCATATTTTTGATAGAATTCTCCTCTCATAAATCAGTTATGGGAAAGTCACTTAATAAAATTAAAGCAAAAAACTTGGAGAATCTATAAATGATTACAAAAATTAAATTAGATGCAGTCTTCAGTCTAATTGCTCCTGGAATCTGGAATTTAGGAAGTGAGAAAAGACTCCAAAAGTCAAACGGTTTCTTCTCTACTTTGTAGACTTCACATAATACAGTATCTAATAACATATCCCATCTCACTCAGAATTTGCATTTTTTTTGCCTGGACCAGTGGTTTCATCTAGTGGATATAGTGGAAAATCTTCTATCATTGCAGATGAGCTCAATAACTCTACTGTTTCTCAATAATTTAATAACTATTTTTATGGTTGACTGTTTTCTTGAATCCTTTCATTTTGATATAGTTATTTGTCACCATGTTTAGATTGATGATTTTAACAATTTTAAGGTTATTTTGACTGGTTTCTAGAGTGAATGAAATAATGAATGAATGAATGTAAAAAGCATTTATTAATTGCTACTGCCAGTCACTATGATTTTTTTTCAAAAAAAATTTCCTTGTCTTCAAGGAGCTTACAGTCAGAAGATAATGGGAAGTTGATAAGTTATGAGGTACAGATATAGAAAGACCTGGTGATGTTTATTATGTGGCAGCTAGGTGGTTCAATAGATAGAGTTCTAGGTGTGGAGTCAGAAAGACCTGAGATTAAATCCAGCCTCGGACACTCACTGGCTCAATATAAAGCGAGGATGACAATAGCACCTGCCTCCAGAATTATTGTGAAGATCCAATGAAATAATATTTACAAATTACTTAGCACCGTGCCTGGCGCATAGTAGGTGCTATATAAAAGCTGGTTATCATTCTTATTATCACCTTTAACATAGAGAATAAGAGATACAAGGAGAGATAATAACTGTCTTTAAGTTCTTGAAGAACAGTTAAATAGAAGAAATATTTGTTTGATCCCAAAAGACAGAGTTATGATAAATGGATGGAATTCATAGAAAGGCAATTCATTATAAGGGAGAAAAAAAGTACTTATAATTACATCTAAATGTGCTCTCAAGGTAGAGATGTTTTCATTCATAATGGTCTTCAGACAGATGCTATGAGGATCCCCTGTGATGGATGCTGTGGAAAACATTTCTGTTCAAGTATGAGTTGAATTAGAAAACTCAGAAATTCCTTACAACTCTGAGGTTCAATGTCTTGTTTATCTCAAAGAGCATCATCTACTATATTCAAGGCACCATGTTACAGAATGTTAGGTTTTCAAAAATGAAAAAACAATACAGTCAATGCTTTCATGGAACACATACATGAATGGAGGGGAAGGGAAAGGAAGCATATAATAGAAAATATGCTGGAGGGAGAACCAAAGGACAGAAGATCCAGCTTCAGATCTTTGGTCACATATTACCTGTGATAACTTGGCCATATTATTTCTCCTTCCTGGCCATCAATTCTACCATCATAAAATGAATATAGAATAAATGGTGTTATGTCTAATGTCTATTAGTGTAACGTCTAATAAATGGGCTTATCTATAAAGTTCAATTCTAAATTAAATGATTCTGTGATCTTATGACATATGTATGAATAACATAAGCAACTCTAAAACTTTATCTATAGTATCCATCTACCTATTACATACTCTGATTTACTAATCTAACAATCCTGTCAAAAACAAAACAAAATAAAGGAAATAAGATAAATGTTACATTCTTGGTGAAACCATGCTGGTCCTTTGTTATGCCTGTTTCATTTCCCAGATGTTCACTCATCATGCTTCCAGAAGTTTACCAGAATTGAAGTCAAGTTCACTGATGTAGGGTTGCAGATTCCATCTTCTTTGAACTTTTTCTAAATCAGTACATTAGCCCTTCTGTAGTCCTGAGGTACATTTTTATTCTCCATCTCTAACGTTCTGTGTTTCTATGATTGATTCTAACAAGTGTACAATATTGTTAGATTTTTGGTACAAATTAAAAGAGAAGATGTACCACAAAGAATTTGTTTGGACAAATTAAATTGTACTTTAAAATATAAAAGCCATCATTCCACAATTGGGGTCATTTTGAGATTCATAGAACATTTCATAGCATATCATTACCAGGGGCATATAATCTGCATTAGAGGATTATCTACTCCATGTACATGTTGGAACTTTAGCAAAGTGCTAAGAATGCCTGACCCACATGCCTGTCCTTTGTCTCTATGCCTTATCCTGAGTAATATATTAGAATGTTCTCCATTTGGCATTGCATCTCTTATACAAAAATGTATATGTAACTCATTTATTTGTTAATACAGCAGTAACAACTAGTATCCCATAATCATTTTCTTTAGTGATATAGTAAATTAAAGAGCTGCACTAAGCAATCCTTTACATGAACTTAACACATCCTTTTGCTTCAAACAAATATTGTTGAGTATTAATTGCATAGCAGAAAATTATATGTAACCTTCCTTCTCAGGCACATTAATTAGGAATGTGGGATAAGATATCTATTTATTTATAAAGACACTTTATTAATTAGTATAGCTGAGTAAAACAAGATCTGTACATTACACTCTAAGGTTTTCATCACCTCATTTGTCACTTTGAAATGTAGGGTCAATGGTAGAAGAAAACACTAGTTAATGAATGGTTGCTTCTCTGCAAAGCTACAATTATAGGAAAAGCACTTTATCCCATGGCTATTGAGAAGCAGTGTTAACACCTGCTTCATGGGCTAACCATATTATTTCAGGCTTTTTTCATAAGCAGTTGTTACTAGAAGGCAATGGTCTGCTGGTTAGAGATGTGCCTTCAGAATAATAGAGATGTCAGGCACCTCTACCATACGCTCTAGAAGTCACTGCAACCACCAGCCCCAGTTTATCATACTTATTCAAGATAAGTATGTCTTTGGAAGCCAGCTTTAAGAACGAGGTTTCTGATTTAAATCCTCCATTTCATTCATTAGGATGAAGCAAATGTTGGATGTAGGGACCTATGACAGCCAAGTGTTTTTACAAATACTCAGATAATGATTACATATCAGATCCCCAGAGAAAAAAAATAGCTTTACTGGATGTCAGTCCCCATGAGACTTATTGTCTGCTTATAGACTTAAAGAAGTATCTCCATAGTAGGTAAAACACACAGGAAACATTTGAAAAATACTTAGCAAAACTTCAAATTCCTCAAGAAATGTTTTTTGCGAATTCTAGTCTCGCTTCTTAGCGCTTTGTCTGCCCATCATCATAGTCTTTGTACGCCTCATATTTTTAAAAGATTAATTTACCCCTTTTATCTTCTTTGTTACTTCAGAGCCTGAGATGAAGCATGGTGGCTTATGTACTAATGTAAAAGCCATAGTTTTAAGACATATATATTATACTTCAGAAAGGTTACTGAGAAGGAAACACAAAACACATACACACACAAATTGCCATGACTGGTTTTTGTCTTAAAATTACAAACTGGGCAGCTAGATAACATAATGGCTAAGAGCACAAGGCCTGGAGTTAGGAAGACCTGAATTCAATTCAGCCTCAGACACTTACTAGCTATGTGACCCTGGGCAAGTCACTTAACCCTGTTTGCCTTAGTTTCCTCATCTGTAAAATGAGTTGGAGAAGGAAATAGCAAATCACTCTAGTATCTTCACCAAAAAAACCAAACCAAATGGAGTCATGAAGAATTGGATCTGATTGAAATTACTGAACAACAACAAAAATTACAGACTATTGGGTTAAAACACAGAGTTTTGTTTTTCCTTAGCAGTTCTCAATAGCTTGTAATACTTAACATGTCTTCATACATGCATAAATCTAGTGCTTAATTATTGTTTCTTCCTTTCCTCCCCTCACTAGGTGCCAATACTGTCAAATAATTGTCATGCCCTGGCAAATTTGCCCAAAGTTTGCCCAGCATTGTGTATTTCCACTTCGAGGCTAAAACCCAACACTCAGGGAGAAGGTATGAACTTTTCAATAAGATCAGCTACCTGTTCCCTTTCCCTTGACCTAGTTAGAAAATATCTCTCTCAAACCCTTCCAGGATACCAGTTCCTTTAAATCATTAACAGGCATGAACCAGTTGTCAGTTCAAGTTCAGTGAAGAGATGATATGCTGTGCATATTATATGTTGTAAGTTCCATGTGATTTTGTATAGTAACCAATAAAAGCTAAAAATAACATTTTCTTTATTTTCTAAAGTATTTTAAAATGAATTCTTTGACATTTTGAAAAATTAGCAAAAGTACTTTGTGATAAAATCAACATATTAGTCCATGACATGAAACACTCACCTATTGCTCCATTATTGTAGCCAAGAATGACATAGCTACCTATTTCATGTAAGGAGTCACATATAAGCCTTTTTGTTACAGAGATTTTCTAGACTTAACCTCTGCTATAGAAGCATGTTCACTAATCTGCCACCCCCATCAGTGGCAGATAACTGGGTAGCCTTAGAGAAGAGATGAAAAGCTCCCAGCAGTTCAATGAAACTAGTGCAATAACCCACAGAGATGAGATGGGCAGGATCCATTTCTCACTCCTGAGGTGATTAGCCTATATAACAAAACATTGCCCTCACCATATCACCTTCGCTTACACAGCTTCCTTCCATATGTTGCAAGATCCGCACAATGGCAAAGTGGAGTTCCATTGTTTGCAGAATGATATCCATAGTAGCATCTTTTGGAGCTTACTTCCTCATTGAATTTCGTGTTTCTTTTCTGTGTTCTAAATTCCTTGCTTTCTAATTTTCTAAAATAAAGGCACTGAAAAAGACTGATCATTTACTTCTTCAATTGCCACTTTAATACTCTGTCCAATCACTTGCAGACTTTCTCTTTAAACATGCTCCAGAATCCTGGTTTATGAGCCCTCATTTCCATTTAAGTGATTCCTTCAACATGTGCCACCCTGCTCTAGGTCCTCCAAGATCCCAATATTTCTGTCTGCTTCCAATTTCAGTGAAAATTGGATCTAGCACTTCAGTAAATGCTAGACGGTAGCTTCATAACATTCTCCATATCATAACTCACATTTTAAATTGCCCAAGCACTCTCATGCATTTTAACAACTGCTGCATATTAGCCTTTGTCGAACTACCTGTGCTTTATGTCTCATAAATCTTGTACTTGAGAACACCCTGTCAGCAGAGGGCCTCTAGCATATTTGAGGAGTTTCCACTGATTTCCCAAAATTTGTTTCATGTAGCATTTTAGTACCTAATCCTACAGTATGATTTAATGCTATCTGGGGTTCATTCCTCTTTTTCCTTTACTTTTTAGTGTGCTTAGCATTTCATAAAGGTAGGACAGACATCATACTGGCTCCTTAAAAGACTGCAGGATGCTAGTCTATTGAGTAGTTCTGGAAGACTGTGTCTAAGTCTGCTTGAGTGAGGTGCTAGACACTGTTAGAAGTTCCTTAAGGCAGAGAGGATTAACCTATATCTGGAACAGTTTCAAAGATCCTGGGGATAACAATAGTATCCACCTTCCAGGGCTCTGAGGATCAAATGAGATCATTTATTTAAGCTCTTTGCCAACCTTATTGTATTGTATAAATGGTAAATATGATAATAATTCATCATATTTCACAGAATTACTTTGATGTCTAGAGAGATAGAGTAATCACTAATCATTTATTGAATGCCTACTATGTCCAATGTACTGTACTAAGTGCCAAGGATACAAAAAGAGACAAAAAATAGTCCCTGCCCTCAAGGTCACAGTCTAATGGGGGAGACAACATGTAAACAAATATATGCAAAACAAGCTATATACAGGATAAGTAGGAAATAATTCACAAAGCGAATGCTTTAGGAAGGAAGATGGCTTGGATTATAAAATGTGTTGGTTATTTTAAAAAATGGGATTATAGTTGAGACTTAAAGGAAGAAAGGGAAGTAAATAAGCAGAGTTGAAAAGAGAATATTCCAGTTGTGAGGGATAGACAGAAATGCCCATAGTCAAGAGATAGAGTGTCTTATTTGTAGAAAAGTCAGGAGGTTAGTGTCACTAGATCTAAGAGTACATAGTAGTGAGTAAAGTAGGAGTAAGGAGAAAGACAGGAGGGGACTAGGTTATAAAGGGTTGAATTGAATGCCAAACAGTATTTTGTATTTGATTTTGGAGGTGATAGGGAACGACTTCAGTTAATTGAGTGTGGCGGGGAGGGGTTCCTTGATTGGACTTAGACTTTAGGAATATCACTTTAGCAGCTGAATAGAGGATGGACTGGAGTGGGGAGAGCTTGAGGTAAGCCGACCTACCAGCAGGGGGTGATAGATTGTCTGCAGTGTAGGACAACTTTAAGGTTGTAAACGTGAAGTCCTGAGAGGAGGGTGTTGTGCTCCACAGAAATAAGGAAAGTAGAACTTGATAAAGGCAGGGAGAAAGATAATGAGTCCAGTTCTGCACATGTTAAGTTTAAGATATCTACTGGATGTCCAGTTGGAGATATCTGAAAGGCAGTTGAAGATGTGAAATTGGAGGTCAGTAGAGAGGTTGAGGCAAGATAAGTAGATCATGCCAGCATAGGAATGGAAATTAAATCCATTGGACCTGATGTGATCATGAAATGAAGCAGTATAGAGGAAGAAGGGAAAAGTGCCCAGGACAGAGCCTTGAGGGACAACTACAGGAAGAGGGTGGTTGACAGATAAATAGATGAGTGTTGTGGGGAGAAGGGGAGATGGGAAAGACAGAGAGACAGAGAGAGGGAAAGTGGGAGGAGGAGGAGAAACGGCAACATGTTTTCTTCTCTTCTCCATGTTAAATAACCGATTCAGTACTGTACATTTTTCTTGTTTAGCTAAGGGATTCCCATATTTCTTGCAGTCATATGAGAAGAACTGGACCATGGGTGCACTAATAGGTACCACTACAAGTCAAGAAAGGGACATTGAGTTTACAATCTTACCAACTGAATTGAGAAGACAAAAGAATAAGGATGGTACAGAGTTGAAAGACAAATAAGGAGCTAATGGATAATACAGGTAGAACAGAGGATTTAGATTTAGAAAGACCTGAGTTCAAGTCTTGCTCAGACACATCAGCTATATGACCCTAAGTGCCTTAACCTTTCTGTGTCTCAATTTTCCCATCTGTAAAATGGAGAAATTAGCAGCAGCAACAGCAGCAGTAGCAGCAGTAGTAGTAGTAGCAGTAGTAGTAGCATTTATATAGCAACTACTATATGCCAGACACTGAAATTTACAAATATCTCATTTGATTCTCACAACTTTGCTTTGATAATATGCCCTCTAAGACCAACAGTAATTTCCCATTACCTTTAAAATGAAGCCTTTATGTTGGCATTCAAGACCCTCCACAATGTGGCTATACCCTCTCTTTCCAGCCCTCTCTGCTACTACTTTCCAGTATGCATTATTTACTTCATCCAAACTAGATTTTTTGTCCTTGTCCCAAAATATCTTAGACTTTCAGGTCACTATACTTCTATTTTTGTTTATTCTGCTTCTTAAGGTGAAAATGCAGTCCTTCCTTTTTTCCATCAAAATCTTTCCAATTCTTCATGACCCAACTTAAATCTCATCTTTACAAAACCTTCCAGAACATCCCAGCTATGATTAAATCATCTCTTTCTCCTAAACTATCATAGAATTTATGTATTCCTATTATATAACACATGCACTGGATTGTAGCAATTTACAAAAATATCTTGTCTCTCCAATTGAATTATAAACATCTGCAATTCAGGAATTATAGCTTATATATCTTTATATCTATCATAGTGTGCTAGGTGCTCAATAAATAACGGTTAAACAAATGAATAAATGAAGTGCTTTAGGTATGCCTGAAGAAAAATAAATAGTGTGGTAAAAAAGAGTACTGACTTGAGAGTCAGGAGACTTTAGTTTTAACACCATTTCTGCCATTTAATGCCTATGGTGACTTTGGGCAAGCAAATTAACCTCTGTGTGCTTCTATTTCCTTACCTACATTATGAAAGGATTGGACCAGATGAATTACAAGGTTCTTTCTTTTTTTTTTTTAAGCAATTGGGGTTGAGTAACTTGCTCAAGGTTACGCAGCCAGTTACTTCTGGGTGTGGTGCTAAGTATCTGAGCCTGGATTCAATCCCTAGGTCATCCCAACACTGGGGCTGGTGCTCTTACTCTCTGAGCCACCTGGCCACCCCTTAAAAGGTTCTTTCAAGCTCGAAAACACAAGACTCTATGATCCTGTGTGAAGTAATAGATTATTTTAACTTCCAAGAGCAGCGTCAAAGAAAGTTAAAACTCAAGAGAAAGAATCAAAGTAAAAGACCTGACAAAATTAGGAAAATCAACCTTTCAAAATAAAGCATGCCCAATTCAAAAGTAAGTTGTTTAAAAACATATTTTTAAAATATCACACAATCAGCTTTACCATAAACATAACAATCACTTGTTAAACTGTAAGATTTCTGACACTAAAGCAAAAACATTGGAATGTGAGGGTTGGAAAGGATTTCCTTAGAGATTACCACATTCACCTATGTATCAAGAACTGGGACTGCTTGCTGAACAACTATTGGATCTTGCTTCTTCTTCCAAGGAGACCTAGTGCATGACTCTGTTGCCCACTTCATTTCCTAGAGGATTACACAACTCCATCACACCCCAGAAACTCTTTATCCTGGAAGATCCTTTCAGTCCTACAACTAAACCCTAATTAGTGTCCTCTGCTCCTTCAGCTACTCTATCTGATTGGGGGTGGGCAGAAGTTTCCTCCAGGAATCTCCATTTCAGCAGGGTACCCAGGCCAGCAATGCCTTATTTTTTTTAACAGATGGCATTCATCTAGTTTTCTCCTTCATGCTCCATGTAACTTTTCTCATTGCCCCCAGACCCCCTTTTTAGCTTCTTTTTATGTGTTGCTTTCCTTTTTAGAATTCCTGAAGTGATGAATTTTCTTTTTGATCATATTTGTATTTCCAGCACTTAGCACATAATAAATGGCACATCATAAGCACTTCATAAATGCTTCTTGATTGACTGCTCTCCAAAATGGTTTTTGGCAGTACTGCTCCTGAAGATTTAAACCCATTTATTTATTCAATTAACACATATTTATTCAGTGCAAAATATTGTGTGCAAAATAAAGAAATAAAGAATAAAATATAGGGCCTCACCTCATGGCTTATAGTTCAGCTGATTCCTTCCTTCTCAACTCTTTTAAGAGAATGTTCATCTCATATGTCTGCCTTGCCCTATTATTGCTACAATCAGCCAAGACTCAAGTATAAATACATGTATGCCTATTTGAGTTCATATATGTGTTACATATCTATATAATGTGATTGCATCAAAAAGGAATCCCTAGTATAGAAAATCTCTCTACCAATGCAGATAGCTAATTGTCTAGAACTTATGGACTTAAATAGATGTTTGGAAATATTGAGAGTATGTGTCAAAAGCAGAACTTGAATTCTAATCTTCCTAACTCCAAGGCTAAGAATCTATAAACTATGCCATGTTGCTTATCTATTATACGTGTATAGATATTTAGGTAGGAAGATATGTCTGTAGATATGTAGATACATACATAGATATTTATACATACACATACACTCACATATACATATAGGGACACATAAATGGTAAAGGATAGAGAGAAGATATGTGGATAGAGACATACTATTGAATTATTGAAAAATTATATATTTCCATAATAAATTAATATTTTAATTATTTAAATAGTGAAATAATTGCTTAAAGAGTGTTGGCATCTTTTTGAGAATGGTACCTAAATTTAGATGGTGGCCCATTCTTGTGAAATTATTAATGTTGGAAGTACATCATCCTCCAAAGATAGATTTGATTTCTGGAAATAATCAAAAGTCATTTAGAATCAAATCAGATGAGATCTAACCCTTCTTTAAACAACCACAGTACTTTGTATTTCTTTTACATTACTTAGCTCCTTCTAAGTTGTATTAAATGATTTTTATAACCATCCACTCCCTTATATAATTGCACACTCACTGACAGTAGGGACTAGGGACATCATTTACTGATCTTTGTAGCCCCGAAAATAGTAGATGCTCAATAAATATTGTAATGATGTCCTAGAATTAGACATTATGTCTGGAGTCGAAAAGTCTGGGTCTTTGAATCAGAGCATAAACATCTTGAGATAAAGTGAATATGAGGAGAGGAAAGCATTTTTCCTCCCTGGGAAAACACTTTCTTTCCCATCAGGACCTCACCTCTTGACCTCAATAGTCTATTATGTGATACACCAAGCCCAGGCCACCCTGACCGGGCTCTTGCTACTTGGAGTTATTGTCACGAGACATACTCCCCCAAACTACACATAACTCATGAGGGGCTGAGGAATTGAATGTTGCTCTCTTGAAATGACTGCACTTGTAAAAGAATTATCAATCTTCAGCTATATACCACCGCCTGTCACCTGCTCATTGCTTCTCCCAGCCACCCCACCACCATTCAATTTTCTTTGCACAAAATAAAAATATTCCTGGCTACAGCTCTTCTAGAACTACCTGGTCTGAAGTATCATACATAACATGCCTAGTGCTAAGAGGACCAGGCCCACAGAAACTAGAACAAATATTACAAGGGATAAATCTTGGCAAAGCAAAGTGAATGCTTCCAATGTGTAATCTTCTCTGTATACCTTATCCTCCAATATACAGAGATTTCTCCTCAGAGGTAATGCCACATATGAATTAGGTCTTTTCTCCAGGGACCTAACTTCTGGCCCAACTTCATACCCAGGTACTTTGTGTATTGATGACATATACCCACATCACCCCTCCATCATCCTATGATCCTAAAAAGTGGAAGCCTCTGATACTTCTACAATCCTGTTGCAAGAAAATAAACACCTCTTATTCCCTAATCCCTGTGACTCGGATTTACCATGCACCTAGGCAAAATAATTCCATATGAAACCACTCCCTACCCTGCCACTGTCCTGTTCCTTTCCTTTTCCACCCTCCTTTTCCATTGTGCCCTTTAGAACCTCTGCTCTTACAAGAAAGAAAAAAATAAAGAGAAAATACATTTTTCATTTTAGATATTTATTCCTTTCAAACTTTTCCTATATTGGACTGACAGAAATCAAGATCACTCTAAGAGTAATTACATCAATTACTCAATTACACCACTTCTCTCCACCCACCCCCACAATAGCCTCTGCCTGACAGGTCAGTTTCTATCTTATTTTTCCAGGGCCCAGGCCTCCACAACACTGCCTAACCTTGTTCTTACCACATATCCTCTTTCCTCCCATTTCAACATTCCTCGATGTGTTGTGTTCCCCCATTTGAATGTAAACTCCTTAAATGTAGAGTCTGTCTTCTTGATTGCATTTGTATTCTCAGTGCTTATCCATGTCTAGCAAAATATGAGTTTACTAAATCTAGCTAGTTAGCTATCTGTTATCCATGATAGCACTCTCCAGTAGCACACTACAGTATTCATCTTCTCCCTCTCTACTTCACTTAGTGATTTTAACAACTCCCATAGATTCAATCATCATCTCTATTCCGATGACTATTAAGTCTACTTATTGAATGCTAACCTGTACCCAAACTTTAAGCCTCACAATGCCAACTTTCTTTCCCACCAGGACTACCCTCCCAGCACATCTCCTCTTGACCTCAGTAGTCCAATCTAATATGGCCCAGGCCAAACTGACCAGGATCTTGTCACTTGAAGCCACTGCCACAGGACCTGCTCTCCTGAGCTACCCACCTACTTCTTAAACACAAAGCTGCTTTTTAGGTATCTCAAACTGAATATCCCATAGACATCTTAAACTCAACATGTCCAAAAATGAAACATTTCCATCTTTCCTCCCAAATCCTCCCTTCCTCCTAACTTCCTCATCACTGCTAAAGATACCACCTGCACATTCCCCCAGTGAAATCAATTTGTTTCAACAGCCATAAAGGCAGCTGTGGAGCACTTAGAACTTGGTCAGGTATGGAAGATGCCAACATCATAAATTGCATCCTGGGCCATCATCAGTCATCTTGACTTTTATCCTGCCATGGGATTTTGATGACTCAGAAAGAGAGAGTGAGGCTGATGACTGCAGCTCTACCTCACTTAAATCCAATTCACATGCAAGTCAACACATCACCCATGATGTCATTGGTCCTTTCCAAAAATGAAAGATGAACAATAGTCACCACCACCATCCTCTTAGGCACCAAGGCTCACTACCTAGGTGTCATCCTTGACTTTGCATTTGTTCTCACTCCTGATATACAACCAGTGGTCAAGTCCTGCCATTTCTATCTTCAGGAAATCTCTCTGATACGCCTTCTTGTCTCCTCTAACACTGACACAGCCTTAGTACCAGCCCTCATAGCTTCGTGTCTAGAAGATTACACTAGCCTTCTGGCTGTCTCCTTTCCTTAAGTGTCTCTCCACTCCAGTCTATCCTACACTCAGGGATCAATTTGATCTTCCTGAAATATAGGACTGACTAGGGATATGCTAGTGTGTAATGGCAAGCAAAACTATACTTTTGCTGCTTGTTTCAGCTATTCAAGTGCCTTTGAGGCTCACCTTTGATTTTATCAAGTCTTTGTTGGAAACAGTTATATGTTGTATCACCCTTAATAGGCCTAAAGGAGTTTAGAGACCTTCCCTACCCTTAATAGGTCTGATGTCATCACAGGGAATCCACGGTGGGAAGAACTTGCCCAAAGAGTGGAACAGAAAAAGCAGAACAGGAAGGGTGGATCAAAAAGGAGCAGAGCAAAGCTTGAGTATGAGCTGGAACCAAACAGAACTGAGGAGAAAGCTTGTGATTGCAGCACTCTTTCCATCTGTTCTGTCTGTGTTGATGTTACTTTGTCAGAGCAAAGCATTCTGTTCTTTGAAAGAGGACTTTGCTGGGGGGGCGGAGTCAAGATGGCTGAGTAGAAGCAGGACCTTAGTGGGGCTCTGGCTTCCACTTTCCCCAATCCATGTAAAAAGGGGCCTCTAAACAAACTTTGGAGCTGCAGAACCCACAAAATGACACAGAGAAGCTAATCTCCTGCTGAGGACAGCCTGGCAGGCCTGCAGGAATTGGCCAGTACAGTGCTCTGGGAACTGAGCCCAGCTCCACCCCGAGGCTTTAGCCCCAGGGTGGACCTCACCAGCCACTGGTGGAGGGACTCCAGATCAGCAGCAGCTGTGGCCATTTCCAGGTTTGTCAACAAATAGATGCAAAGGACAAAGTGAGAGGTCAGTGCAGTTTGGACTTTGGGACCCAGTAAGTGGGAGTGTGTCAGCTTTCGCCCCAAGGGTGAGAAGCTGCTGAGAGGTCCAATATAGCCAGTGCCACATGGCAGCTTCAGCTCCTGGCCTGCAGAGGGTAGGGGGAACAAGTAACCAGTCTGAGGGGTAATCCCTCTTGCTTTAACCTGCTTGGATATGGATTTCAGTCTAGGGTGGAAGTTCTGGGGTGTATGACCAGCTTGCCAGAGCATGCAGAGGCCACAAAGAGGGCACCCAACTAATACCTCCAGCAGTGGAGAAAACCCCAGCGTTTGAGACGAAAGTTCCCCTGTCTGGTGGCAGAGTCCTACTGTGGCAAAAAACCCAGGGGTCAAGTGACTGAGGGGCAAAATGACCAGACAAAGGAAGCAAAACAAACAGAAGACTCCAACATTAGACTCCTATTTGGGGGACAAAAAGGAGCAAAGCATGGAACAGGAGGAAAACAGTGAAATCAGAACTCCTGCACCAAAAGCTTCAAAGGAAAATACAAGCTGGTTACAGGCCATAGAGGACCTTAAGAAGCAGATAAGAGAAGTGGAGGAAAAATTGGGAAGAGAAATGAAAATGATGCAAGGAAATTACGAAATGAGATTGACTCTCTGACAGCCTGACTGAGGAAAATACCACCTTAAAAAAACAGAATGACTCAATTGGCAAAAGAGGCCCAAAAAGGCAATGAGGAGAGGAATGCCTTGAAAAGCCAAGTTTGTCAAATGGAAAAAGAATTTCAAAAGCTCAATGAGGAGAATCGTTCCCACAGATTTAGATTGGAGCAAAGGAAAGCTGGTGACTTTAAGAGAAATCAAGATGATGTTAAACAGATCCAAACAAATGAAAAAATAGAAGGTAATGTGAATTATCTCATGGGAAAAACCACTGACCTGGAAAATAGATCCAGGAGAGATAATTTTAAAAGTTTTGGACTACCTGAAAGCCAGGATCAAAAAAAGAACCTAGAAATCATCATCCAAGAAATTCTCAAGGAAAATTGCCCTAATGTTTTAGAACCAGAATGCAAAATAGAGATTGAAAGAATACACCAATCACCTTCTGAAAAAGATCCCAAAAAGAAAACTCCTAGGAACATTATAGCCAAGTTCTGGAATTCCCAGATCAAGGAGAGAATACTACAAGCAGCCAGGAAGAAACAATTTGAATATTGTGGAAACACAATCAGGATAACTCAGTATCTGGCAGCTTCTACACTGAGGGATCAAAGGGCCTGGAATATGATATTCTGGAGGTCAAAGGAGCTGGGATTAAAACCAAGAATCACCTACCCAGCAAAACTGAGTATCATCTTTCAGGGGAAACTATGGTCATTCAGTGTAATAGAGGACTTTCAAGCATTCTTAATGAAAAAAATCAAAGTTGAATAGAAAATTTAACATGCAGATACAAGAAGCAAGAGAAGCTTGAGAAGGTAAACAGGGAAAAGAAAACATAAACCACTGACCAAAGTTGAACTATTAACATTCCTACATGGAAAAATGATAGTTTTAACTTATGAAACTTTTCTCAGTATGAAAATAATTGAAGGAAATAGAAATATATGTGTGTGTATGTGTATCAGAGAGTATATGGGCATATGAATACATGTGTGAACGTGTGTATATAAGTTTACAAGTATACATAGATAGAGGGCACAGAAACAATTTAATAGGAAGGGATGATATTTAAAAGGGGAAATTAAGAGGTGAGAGAGGAATAAAATGAGAGGAGATGGGGAGAGACAGAATGGGGTAAACTAGCTCATATAGAAGAGGCAAGGGAAAATGGTTACAATGGAGGGGAAGAATAGGAAGGCAAAAGGGAAAATGTCAACCTTATTCCCCTTTGAATTTGGCTTGAGGAGGGAATGAAATGCACACTAAATAGGGTATCTCACCCTACAGGAGAGTAGGGGGAAGGGGATGAGAGGGGGGATGATGGAAGGGAGGGAAGGCCAACGGGGAGGGAAGTTGAAAGCACTCACTTTTGAAAAGTGACGGAATCAAAGTAGAGAATAGAACAAGTGGGTGGTGGGATGGGGGGGGGAATATAGTCTGTCTTTTACAATGTATCTATTATGTTAATGTTTTGCATTAGCTACACAAGTACAATCTATACTGAACTGCTTATCTTCCCAGTAAGGATGGGTGACAAGGGAGGAAGGGAATGAATCTGGAATTCAAAGTTATAAAATCAAATGTTTAACATTATATATAAATATATACTATTATTAATACTATCTCACATGTAATTGGGAAAGAAGATATGCAGGCACTGGGGCATAGAGATCCACCATGCACTACTGGAAAAGTCTAAGGGGATATGGGAGAAGATATGGGAGAGAGCAGATTGGAGGAGGGGATATCCTGTGGGACTGCTATTCTGGGGTGGTGGGCAGGGGAAAAACAGGGAGAAAATTTGTAACTCCAAATCTGGTGGAAATTAATGATCTAAATCAGAAGTTAATAAAGCATTTGAAAAATGAAAAAAAAAAAAACAAAAAAGAAATAGGACTTTGCTGCTGATACAGAAGCCCTGGAAGAGAACTTTACTGCCCTTTCCAGAAGTCCTGGGACTTTACTGTTGATTTGTGTTTTTTCTTTCTCAAACAGAAGCTTTGCCTGTTGGTTTGTGTTACTTTGTGAGACAGAAAGTAAACTGAGATGATAGTGCTGGCAATATATGTAAATATTGTTGTAGTTCTGTTAAGCTCAATGTGTATAAATATTGTAGCTCAGTTAAGCTTTGTCTTCCTAGAAACAGAAATTTCAAAGACTATGAAAGAGGAGCAGAAAGCTGCCTAAGTGTGAATCCAGGTAAGAGTTGGGTGAATCTAGACAAGAGCTGTGAGGGACCAGAACAGGGAAGAGGAGCCATGGGCTTTAGAAGTCAGCCTCTAGTTAAGATGAAAGAAGACTTTACTTGGGTACTCAGTATTTCCTGATGATATTGTAACTTACTGTGACCTAGGGGTGGATGGTGTTTGTACTTTCTGCTACCCCTTAAGAATGATTGGAAGCCAGCCTCAAGTCAATATGAAAGAAGACTTTACTTGGGACTCTATATTGATTGAGTAGATTGTTACTTACTGAATGATATGTGTTAAGAATATATGCAGCCGGGGTGGCTAGGTGGCACAGTGAATAGAGCACCAGCCCTGGAGTCAGGAGGACCTGAGTTCAAATACAGCCTCAGACACTTAACACAAAGTAGCTGTGTGACCTTGGGCAAGTCACTTAACCCCAATTGTCCTACCTTCCCCCCTCCAAAAAGCAAAAAACTAAAAATTAAAAATAAATAAAACTAAAAATTAAAAAAGAATATGTATCTACCTTAGTAATAAGTTATTTTATATTGTTGTGAATGTTGTACTTTAGTTTCTTGAATGTTCACTTTAGTTTATACTGAATAAATAGAGAGTCACTATACTATGTGATTAGATTCCTAAAGTTATTCACAGCAGCAGTCCTCAGGATTGCTGCTTGTGATTGGCTTTACATAGCCCCAACCCACCAGCCCTCAAGAAATGATTGTTAAATTTTTAGTATGAGCCTTTATATTTCAGAAATTGGAAATGGTTAAAAATAAAGCCTTGATTTATGATTTTACTGAATGTTTATACTTAAGAACCTTTTTAATGCAAATTAAGCTTGAAAGTGTACCATACATACTTTTTTTAGAGAGCCAGTTGTTAAACATTTACCAGAAGGACATTAGGCTGACCATACCCTGACCATATCATCCCCTATGCAATAAATGCCACTGATTCCCTACTATCTCCAAATCGAATATAAAATCCTATTTGGTTTCCACAAACATATATAATTTGGTCATTTCCTGTCTTTCCACTCATCTTACAACTTTCCCTTTCATATGCTCTTTAATCCAGTGGCACTAGCCTCCTTGCCATTCTTTGCCTAAGACACTCCATTTCCCGACTCCAAGTCTTTATGCTGGCTGTCCTCCATGCCTAGAATACTCTCTCTCAATCTCCTAGCTTCTCTAGCTTTCTTCAAATTCTAACAAAAGTCCAACCTGCTTCAAGAAGTCTTTCCCAGTCTTCTTTTATCTTAATGACTTGACTCTGAGACTACTCCTGGTTATATATATGTGTGTGTGTATACATGGATGTGTATGTATATATGCACACACGTATGCACACTTATACATACATGTATGTCTATATGTGTGCATTATTGTTGCATTCGTGTGTGTATATACACATACATATAACTTGTTTGTATGAATTTGCTTGCATGTTGTCTCCCCCATTACACTGTGTGCTCCTTCAGAGGTTTGATCAACTAAAATAGGAATAAGGGAGGGGTCAATGAGGAATGAAGGATGGAGTTTTAAAAATGGCAATTAAGGGTTCAGAATCCCTGGGAAAGGATGAGAATGATGGGGGCAGAAATATATTAATCATTGAGGAATGAGTGCAGGTAGCTTATCATAATTCACAAGGATCGGGCCTTGATTACAGCTATCTCAGAACATTAGACAAGCAACTGTATATGACTGGAAGGCAGGGCAGGGGGTAGAAAGGTGACTAGGTCAGGGAATGTCAAGCTGTGTAGAGCTGTAAATGACCAGAGACAGTGCCTAGAGTATGTTTGTACATACTGTGTCTTCTCTAACACAATGTAAGATCCTCCATGACTGGGAATGTTTCTGTTTGTATGTGGAACAATGAAGAATAACCAACCACAGAGGGAAAGGAGAGCTATTTGACTCATATGTTGTGTCTGTTTTCTCTGCCGAGAATAATGACCTTTGGACTGAAAAGGATAGAAAAAAATGGCAAATGGGGTACAATATAAGTAGAGAAGTGGTAAGAAAGGACCTAGTGGTCTTTGATCAGATCAGATCAGATCAAGCATTTGGCCCAGCTGCCCTATATGACCGAAAGAAGTAGAATATATGACCGTTGACTTTGTGATATTTGAACGAACATGAATTAAAATAGGAACACAGAATTAAAGGAGGGTAAATTTTCAAAAAAGTAAGACATAATATGCAAGTTATAACCCAATGAATTTAACATTAATTACTGGCCAAATTGTAGAACATATCATAAAAGTTAGTAACAAAATTACTGTCTGATTTCATTTCCTCCTGAATATCTTTAAACTTCTTCTATGCATTTAAAAATGTTTCATTGATTCTTTCTTCTTTTGACAAATCCCCTCCATACCCCTAAAGTAAACAATCATATCAAGAGTTCAGAGCTTTGAACCAAGTCCTACTTTTGTTTATATTTTGAAATGTTTGTGATTGTCAATTATTATCAAGTTCACAATAAAAGTGGGAAAAAATCATTAAAGAGATAGTTAGAAAACATCTAGTAAAGGAAGCAGTGGTCACAAAGAGCTTCATGAAGAATAAATTATGCTGGGGCAGATAAGTGGTACGGTGAATAGAGTCAGCAGAACCTGAGTTCAAATTCAGCTCAGATACTTGATACTTACTAGCTGTGTGACCTTGTGCAAGTCATTTAACCCCAATTGCCTTGCCTTCCCCCCTCCAGAAAAAAAAAAGTAACTCATGACAAACTACTTCAATTTCCTGTTTTGACAAATTGCAGAACCAGTGGATGAGGGGAATGCTGTAGATAGTTTTTTTCTAGATTATCGCAAACTTTTGATAGTGTCTCATGCTTCTTGTCATCAGAATGGAGAAATATGGACTAGATGGTCAAAAAATAATCTAAGATAGACCTGGCTCAGGCTAGTCTTTTAGTAGTTTCGGTTCATCATCAGAACAAAATGAGACATTTTTAAATCATTTAACAGATAACAAAAACAAATTTACTTAGCGAGATCAGGAAAACATTATTCAACTAGGATAGGAATTAAGGACACCTTAAAGTAAATCTCTTGCCTTAATTGCTCATTATCATGCACCAAGCGAGCTGCTGAGAAATCCTGGAGCTTCTCCAGGATGGTACCTAGGCAACCAGGAAGTAATGTCAGCAGCCTGAATCTTTAGTCCCCTAAATCAACCAAGACTCAAGGAATGTCTCAATACCTTGTAAGGACAAATTAGCTTAATTCTCATGACAGGAGGCCTTATGATATCATTCCCGCCACAGAAGGAAAATCAACACACCGAATAAGTCAAGATTCAAAAAGATCTTGACAGGCTAGAACATATATTGGAATCCAATCAGGTAGAATTCATTGGGAAATGTAAAAGTTTTACACCTAGGTTTAAAGAAAAATAAGCCTCATACATAAAAGATGCAAGAAATGTAGTAATTAGCTGAAAAAATAAGAATCTTGGAGTTCTAATGTATTGCAAACACAGTATATATCAACAGGATAATAGGGAAATCAAGAAAGTTAATACAAACTAAAACTGAATTCATAGAAGCACAGTGCCAGGATTCCGGAGGTGACAGATCCAATTGTCCTCTGCCCTGACTAATTAAACCACTTTTGGAGTAATTCTGCAGTTGTAAGTGTCACATTTTAGAAAGTACATGATAAGCTTGAGTAAATCTACAGGAAGGTAAGCAAGATAATGAAAGGCCTTGAGTTTATGACATGTGAAGATTGAAAAACTCAGTGACATTTAGCCTGGAAAGGAGGGTTCTGGAAATATGGGATGGGAGAGAATGAAAGAGGGGATTAGGAAACCTGTCATGACAATCATGTTGAAGTACTTAAAATATTGTCATATAGAAGAGGGATTCAGCTTGTTCCGCTTGTTCCAACAGGTAGAAGTAAAAGCAATGAGAGGAAGTTGCAAATAAAAAAGGAAATTTATATTTTATATAAGGAAGATCTACCAAAAAAAAATAGGAGCTATTCAAAGAAGAGTGGACTCTTTCAGGAGGTATCCATCACTGAAGGTCTTCAAGTGAAATCTGGATAAACTACTTATAGACATAGTAGAGGGAACTCTTGTTTAGGTAATGGATTGAACTAGATGGCCTCTGGGATGCCTTCTGACTGAAGTTTTGTGATTCTAGTAGATACTTGATAAATGTTGAATCAATTTAAAACAGGATCAAAGATTTGGAGTTGTAAGGGACATTTGCTATTTAGTCATTTTTCAGTCATGTCTAATTCTTCTTGACCCCATTTGAAATTTCTTGGCAAAAATACAGGACTGTTTTGCCATTTCCTTCTCCAGCTCATTTTATAGATGAGGAAATTAAGGCTAAAAGGATTAAGTGACTTGCCTAGGGTCACTCAACTAATTAGTGTCTGAGGCCAGACTTGAAGCTAGGAAGATAAATCTTCCTGACTCAAGGCCCAGTATTCTATCTACTGAGCCCCACCTGGCTGCCTCTGTAATGGACATTTAGAGGTCATCTAAGTCTAACCATTTAATTTTCCAGTTAATGAAGTGAGACCAAAAGAAGTTAAATGATTTACTCAAGGTCACAGAGGTAGTAAGTGGCAGAGGTGAAACTCAAATTAAGATCTTACAATTCCAAATCCAGAACTCTTCCCTTTCTGTATATATCTGAGAGCAGAGGAAATGATTTTCTTATGATATATTCACACATACAAACAGATAGATACATGGCAGGGTGGGAGGGAGAGAGAAAGAGAATGTAGTTTAAACTGTACTTATCCTCAACATATGAAGACACATATATTAAAAAAATATCATGTGTATATGAATATCAATCAATTAATAAAGATTAAAAGCCTTCCAGTTGCAATGGTAAGTGTAGGGATAAAAAAGGAGGCAAAAAATACTTAAGGAGCTTATAATCTATGGTGGAGAGAACATGCAAAAAAATACAAATAAATAGATGGATGAATGAACATATATTATATACATATTTTTGCATAATACACAAAACTAGTAGAACTATATGACACACATATATAACAGATGGAAGGAAGGAAGGAAGGAAGGAAGGAAGGAAGGAAGGAAGGAAGGAAGGAAGGAAGGAAGGAAGGAAGGAAGGAAGGAAGGAAGAAAAGAAGGAAGAAAAGAAGGAAGAAAAGAAGGAAAATCAACTTAGGGTTAATTAACTAAGGAATAAGATTCAGAGTAGAAGTATTGTGTTTATTTCTGGGAATTACCTTTTAGGAAAAGCATTGAAAAGTTGTATCCAAAGGGGCATATCCAGAAGGCTCAGGGTACCAGACAATCATGCCATAGGGGAATTATTTGAAGTAACCAGAAATGTTGGGCCTGGAAAAAAAGATGACTTAGGGAAGATTTGCTATGTCTTCAAGTATTTACTGTGTTACCCTTTGGAAATAAGATTTGACTTTCCCTGCTTGGCCCAAGAGGGCAGAGCTAAGCACAATGAATGGATGACAAATATAGGTTCTAAGTAAAGAACTAGATATTCTTTGTCAAGGATGTTTTAGACAGTTGAGTTTTGGTCAGTTTGTTTTAAGTATACCTTGGACTAGATAACCTTTGAAGTTCCTCCCAATTCTGTCTTGATGTGTGTCAGGGGTAGAGTAGGGAATAGAACAAATGAGACTAAAAGAAAGAATGTAATTTGGCTCTTTGGCCATTATGATCTAGTATGGATATTATAAATTATCAAATTCAACTGTAATTTACATACAAGAAAACTATGATCTGGATGTCTTAGGTGAGTTGTCAAAGTTTACATGACAAATTGGTGGAGGAGTCAGGTTTTGGGTACATATTTCCTGCGGAAAGAATACTGACTCAGGAGTCACAAGACTTAGGTTCAAATTCTTCCCCTGACGCTCCTTATATTGACTTTGGGCAAGTCATTTAACTTTGCTGGGCCTTAGTTTCCTCATCTATGAATTGATACCTTTTTAGTTTCCTTCTAGATCCATGATCTTATTACTGATGCTATTTTTATTAAAGGCTTTGAAGTTCCTCATGCATGGAAATAATTTTCTTTATATTTTTCAAATCTTTTCTGTCATTTCAGCTTTGGCCATTTTGGAATTATAAAGTCAGATAATCAAAGTTTGTAGAATTGCTAAAAACATCTTGGTAGATTTTGGAGATTAAGGAGATTAATCATTAACGAGTTTGAAGATATCATTTTTAAGACTTCAGGGGAAAACTCCTGGGATTTGGGATAATTCCAGAAACTCACTGCTTTATGAAATATCTTAGTAAGTTTTGGGGTACCACTCTGTAGAATAAGTTTTAAGGAAAAATAAGAATTAAATTCTATAAAAGTTAAGAGTAAAATGGCATTTCCCCCTTTAGACTGACAGTTTGTTTTAGAGTAATGAAGGAAGGCAGCTAGTTTGGAAATAATCCCAGAATGAAGAAAAGGAATAGGTATAAGGTTTGCACTTTATAGCCACTTCTTTAAACAAAAAATTGTTTAAACAAAAGCTTTGGACACCTCCCTTCCAATTCACAGACCTTTGTGAGAAATAAGTAATTTGTACCCTTACTATATTCCAATCAATATTAATAAGTTTGCTATGATTACATGGGGTTAGTGATTATAAATTCTGTATATTAGGCCCTGGAGTTTGTGAGCTACAGATTATAAAATCACTTGCTTAATCATAGGAAGCTAAGTAGAGGCCTTGCACCCTAGTTTTTTCTTGTTATGGTGATCAAGCCCAGTGTGGTGGAAGTGACTCAATTACATGGAAAGTCCTCCAACTAATTTTTGTGCCTCTGGACCACCCTCTTGTCCAATATGAGCAGGTGACTGTCTTATGACCATTTTATGACCACTTAGTCAGTGGAGATCCTCCATGCATCACCCAAACCAAGACCGCCCCCCTCTGACATACCATTTCTAGCTGATGCATCATTTTTTGGTCCTTGAAGCAAGGTCTATGGGATTCTGTATTTTGTGTAGCCCCTTCAAAGTCCTCAAATATAAAATCTGGTATCAAGCCTTATAAAAATAAATCCTTGGAGGAAGGGAACATCTCAAATTGTGAGGAAGATCTGAGGTCCATTTCATTAGAGAGGGCAGTGGACTCTTCAATAAAGTGCCATTGGCTCAGAGCTCTGCCTCAGTCTTTTTTATTGTAGGATGGACAATTTTAACCTTCACCCCCTCTCCTTCTTATCTTGTGAACCCCTCTAATCTCAGATCAGATTCCCAAATATAGGTGCTAAAAAAATGCTGGAAAATCTAGGGAAACTTGAATTATGTTCTGGTTGCATAAAGTTATTAGCTGCTTATTCTCAAGCAAATTATCTTATCTCCATTTGTCCCAATTGTCTGATCTGTAAAGAGAAAAATAATGACACTCATCTTTCAGGGATTTTGTGAGGATCAAAATGATATACTGATTTTAAAGTGCTTAAAATGGTGGCTTGCATATGCTAAGCACCATATTATTATTCTTTCTTTACTTGAATGTAATTGTTATAAATCTAATGTGGGTTTAAAAATACCAAAAGTAATAAGATTAATGATTTCTATATGGGATAATTTAGAAATGCAATTAACTGATTTGATATCATCTGAACTTTTGTTTCATGTTGTAAATACATGACATTTGCGTTTTTGTTATATTTCTAAATTCTCTTATATTGTGAAATTTGAGAGACCATTGTAACAAAAATGCTATTAGAGAAAACTTCCCTTTTAATTTGGACACATACGAATTGGACTTTAAAAGGAAGTGACCAAAAAAAACAGATATTTGAAAACTTAAATATTTAATGAGAAATATTTTATTATAAAAATAATGATAATTTTACTATAATAGCAAATTTTCATTTGAAAACTTTTGACTTATGAAAGTGTATAGTGTGGTTTAAAGATATAGTTTCAGCATATTAAAGCTTAGTCAATTATCAAATATTTGCTGTATGTCTGAAGCCCCAGAATATGGTTAGTTTAAATTTATAAGTAAAAGATAAATTAAACGTTAATTGTCAGAGAAATATCAGGAAAATGTTCAAATTCTAAGTTATAATTAGTGAAATTTTGCTATGTAAGGCAAAAATTATTGAGACTGTAATTTGCTATTCTTTTTAGGTTTGATTAGAGGGATAGTTGTTTGAGTTGAGATGAAGCCAATAGTAGAAAATGGCACATTTTGCTGTCTGGGAACTGCTAAAAGTGAATGTCTGTGCCTGGCAGAGTTTTAAGGACAACCTTGGCATGGCCTAAGATAGGGTCCTCCTGACTCTTTCCCCATTGTGCTATTACCTTTTTGAAAAGGAAATAATTCCCCACCTGATTAATCTTGAGCCTTTCTTTTAATACTCTGTGATTATATGATTGACTATCAGATATGACTCATGCCTGGAATCAAACAGAGCTAAGGGAGTTTTTCCCCATGTTGTGATATGTCACACTGTTATAACCACCTCCCTCTCTTTCCTTTTATAGCAAATTTGTATAATTAAGAAGCTTTGTAAGTACAATACTAAATCTATTAAATCATAGATTGATACTTGAACATCTCTGAGTTACTATAATAGGATACAAGTAAGAATATCCTACAATATTAACCTGTATTTGTGGTCAAATTATACTACAGGGACAATATCCTCAAGGGCGAAATGATTACACAACATAATAAGAAAAAGATGTAATATAAAAGTTTTCTAAATAAATGGTATAGTAAATGTTGAGAAAACCAGCAGGATTAGACTGTTTCCTCTAAGAGCTATATACGTGTGCATATGATTTTCTTCCAAATTTATCTATCATGAAAATTCAGGTTTGAGTATATTTTGGTAATAAATTCTCAAAATTGGATTAAGGATTTTAGTCATAAATTGTATTGATAATGGTGAGGAAAAAGTGAAATTATTTTCCAATTTTTTAAAGTATTTGTCTAACAATTTTAAAAATCAGAAGAGCTCATTTTATAGTTGGACCCTCAAGTTTTTTTATAAAAGATTCTTATATCAGGTGTAGGATTTATGTAAGTATAAAAACAGAAAATGGTATATCAACTGAAATTCTCCAAAGTTTCAAAATTGGAGAACCAATTTGTGATTATACTAAATTATAATAACCAAAATTATCTAAGAACATCTAGATTTGGAACCAGAGAAGCAGAGCTCTCTTCAGAGCTGTCCTGAGACTAAAATCTATTGTCCAAGAAAAAATATCTAGGGACTAGATGACTACATGAGACACCTGACGCTCAAAATTTTTAAGTCTACTTGGTTACCTTGGTGAGATGTTCAAATCTTTGTTCTCAAAATTAGTCCATTGTGAGCCTTCTACGTAGTTTAATCTGTAACCTGACCTTAATGAAACCTGACTTAATCTAATTATGACTGGGAATTTATGAAAAACCCTATAGATTTGGTTTATAGTGAATTGAGGGGATTAAGACAGCAAGTGGTTAATAGTGGAAATTGAGTGAACCACACTGACTCTATCTTGTGACCCAATCCTGGAACTAGATTAGCACCTATTCAATTGTGGGTTTAGTCCAACTTCTGTTGTATCAAAAAAACTTTATTCAATTGTGGGAACTGGGAGGAAAACTTTACTATATTATTTGTACCTATCCCTTCCTCCTTGGTAAACTGGACTATTTCTATGTGCTATTTAGAGACTCACCTAAGGACCTATGTTATGCTGACCAGAAACTCAGATCCTAAGCATGATCCAAGGAGTTTTCTCACAATTCTACATCTTGAGACATCTATCTCTTTCTGAAAATTGGCCGCATACTTAACAATCATTGGTTCTAAGGATCCCTATCCAGGTCCTTCTGAATATTCTCACATCTGCCAAACTTACAGGTGTGGACTCCTGAATCATCTGAAGAAAACCTTGGTTCCTGAGTGAATGACAATAACCTTCAGAGACCTAAAGGTTTATCTAATATGGACCTAGAAGCACCTGACACCAGAAAAGATAGTGTATTTCATTGCATAATCTTTGCCATCACATAATCATCACAATGTTTTTTCAGTCCAAAAATTAGTCTATGATCTTTTGTCATGTAATCATTGCATAGTATAATTCTGTTCATCACACAGCTTAAAAGGTAACTAGAGCAGCAATGTATTCACAAGTGGCATATGGATACATGTTAATCTCTCATGCATTGCTAGCTGTGAGCCCAGAATTCTCGGTGCATGTACGTTGTCAGCACTCACTTTTATTCTATATTCATGAGCATTCCATGTATCCTAATCTTGCATAAAAGACAGTTTAGTTATAAATTATTTTTAAGTACTAACCACACAATTTAAGTTAAAAAAAAGTGTCACAATCCATGACAAAATGTGTGAGGAGGGTAGACTATGACCACCAATGTTTCTTCCAGGTAGAACAATCTGTGATTTAATACATACTTACTTACCATAAACTGACCTTACAAGTATACAGACAAAAGGATCATCCATTCAGCAAAATTTTTTGAGAGACTGGGAACATCCCCTATAATATAATATTTCTTTTTTTTAATCAAATGCTTTATTAACTTCCAGTTTACATCATTCATTTCTGCAAGATTTTGATTTACAAATTTTCTCCCCGTTTTTCCCCTACCCATCACCCCAGAATATCCCCTCCTCCGATCTGCTATCTCCATGTCTTCTCCCATACTACTTCCGACTTTCCAGTAGGGCACAGTGGATTGCTATGCCCCAGTACCTATATGTCTTATTCCACAGTTACATGTAATATAATATTAATAAGAGTATATATATATATATACATATATGTGTGTGTATGTGTGTATATATATAAGAATATATACATATATATTTTAAAACTTTGAATTCCAGATTCATTCCTTTCCTCCCTTGTCACCCATCCTTACTGGGAAGATACATAGTTCAGTATAGGTTGTACATGTGTAGCTATGCAAAACATTTTCATAGTGCATATATTTCAAAAGACTGACTATATTTCCCTCCCTCCTATCCCAGCTCCCACTATTTCTATTCTCTACTTTGATCCCATCCATTTTCAAAAGTGGGTGCTTCCAACTTCCCTCCCCCCCAGCCTGCCCTCCCTTCCATCATCCCCCCTCTCATCCCCTTCCTCCCCTACTCTCCTGGAGGGTGAGATACCCTGTTTAGTGTGTATGTCATTCCCTCCCTAAGCCAAATTCAATGAGAATAAGTTTAACCCATTCCCTTTTGCCTTCCTGTTCTTCCCCTCTATTGTAACCATTTTCCCTTGCCTCTTTTATATGAGCTAGTTTACCCCATTCTGTCTCTCCCCATCTCCTCTCATTATATTCTTCTCTCACTTCTTAATTTCACCTTTTAAGTATCATCCATTCCTATTAAATTGGTCCTGAGCCCTCTATCTATGTATACCTGTACACATACACACACACATTCACAAAAGTATTCATATGCCCTTATATCCTCCTACATATATATGTATGTTTGTATGTATACATACATATATATATATATATATGTGTGTGTATATATATATACATACACATTTCTATTCCCTTCAACTATTCTCATACTGAGAAAAGTTTCATAAGTTACAATGATTGGTTTTCCATGTAGGAATGTAAATAGTTCAACTTTGATAAGTTCCTTATGATTTCTTTTCCCTGTTTATGTTCTAATGCTTCTCTTGCTTCTTTGTATCCGAATGTCAGATTTTCTATTCAACTTTGGTTTTTTCATCAAGAATGCTTGAAAGTCCTGTATTCCACTGAATTACCATATTTTCCCCTGAAAGATGATACTCAGTTTTGCTGGTGGGTGATTCTTGGTTTTAATCCCAGCTCTTTTGACATCTGGAATATGATATTCCAAGCCATTCAATCCCTCAGTGTAGAAGCTGCCAGATCCTGGGTTATCCCGATTGTGTTTCCACAATATTCAAATTGTTTCTTCCTGGCTGCTTGTAATATTTTCTCCTTGATCTGGGAATTCTGGAACCTGGCTATAATATACCTAGGAGTTTTCTTTTTGGGATCTTTTTCAGGAGGTGATCAGTGGATTCTTTCAACCTCTATTTCCCCCTCTGATTCCAAACATCAGGGTAATATTCCTTGAGAATTTCTTGGAGGATGATTTCTAGGTTCTTTTTTTGATCCTGGCTTTCAGGTAGTCCAGTAAGTTTTTAATTATCTTTCTTGGATCTATTTTCCAGGTCAGTGGTTTTTCCAATGAGATATTTCACATTGCCTTCTATTTTTTTTCATTTGTTTGGATCTCTTTAATAGTATCTTGATTTTTCATAAAGTCACTAGCCTCCATAGCTCCAATCTAATTAGGAAGGAATGATTCTCTTCAGTGAGCTTTTGAGATTCTTTTTACATCTGGAAAATTTGGCTTTTTAAGGCATTCTTCTCCTCATTGCCTTTTTGAACCTCTTTTGCCATTTGATTTAGTCTATTTTTTAAGGTGTTATTTTCTTCAGTCAGGTTGTTGACTCTAATTTCATAATTTTCTTGCATCATTCTCATTTCTCTTCCCAATTTTTCCTCCCTTCTCTTATTTGATTTTCAAAATCCTTCTTAAGATCCTCTATGACCTGTAATCAGCTTGTATTTTTCTTGGAAGCTTTTGGTGCAGGAGTTCTGACTTTACTGTCTTCCTCCTACTCCATGCTTTGATCCTTTTTGTCCCCAAAACAGGATTGTAAAGTTGGGTTGCTCTGTTTACTTTGCTTCCCTTGTTTGCTCATGTTGCCACTCAATTACTTGACTTTGGGGCTTTTTGCCACAGTAGGACTCTGCTACCAGACAAGGGAGCTTCATACCAAATGCTGGGATTTTCTCAGCTGCCAAAGGTATTAGTTGGGTGCCCTCTCTGAAGCCTCCACACACTCTGGCAAGCTGGTTGCATACCCCAGGACCTCCACCCTAGACCACAATCCAGATCCAAGCAGGTTAAAGCAAGAGTGATAACCCCTCAGATGATTAGCTTGGTCCCCCTACAATCAGAAGGCCAGGAGCTGAAGCTGCCTCATGGTGGTGGCTGCACAGCCGTGGCACCTCAGCGGCTTCTCGTCTGGGGGGCAGAGGCTGACCACACTCCCAACTACTGGATCCCAAAGTCCACACTGCACTGACCTCTCACTGTGTCCTTAGCATGTATGTGCTGACAATTCTGGAAACCACCACAGCTGCTGGTGATCTGAAGTCCCTCTAGCCAGTGGCTGGTCAGGCCCGCCCTGGGGCTAAAACCTTGGGCTAGGGCGGGGCTGGGCTCGGCTCCAAGAGCGCTGTGCTGACCTCTTGCTGCCGGACTGCTGGGCTGTCCTCAGTGGGAGGTTAGTCATTTTGTTGGTTCTTTAGCTCCAAAGTTTCTTCAGAGTCACCTTTTACGTGAATTGGAGGAGGTGAGAGCCGGAGCCCCGCAGAAGTCCTGTTTCTACTCCCCAGAATAATTTTTCTACTACTGCTTGAAGTTCTAGCATTAGAGATTAGATAAAGCAACCATCTCCCTCCCCCTCCCACACCCTACTACACATCCAGGACAACCTAGGCCTACTTCAGTAATCACCTTCAAATTCCTCATGTATGTAAAAAAAAAAAATCCTGATTTCTCAATGGAATGTAGAATCATCAGGGAAAGGACTGTCATGGAGAAAGAAAAAAAGAGAGAAGAGGGAAAAAAAACTGGGTTCCTTATTCTTTTCTTTATCTAACTTTGATAGTACACTAAAATTATTAGAAATTTATTCCAAAGGGGTTCTAATTTGCAACCCAAAATTTGAAAGAGATAGTAAAATTCAAAGTAGCAATGCCACCTTACCTTCATTTCTGGGGGGAAAAATTTTTCTTCTCCTAGGCTCTCTTTTCATTCTGGTCTCTGGCCTCTAACTCTTCGATTTTTAACCATTTGGTTTGTCATGGACCCCTCTGGAAGTCTGGGGAAATCTTTAAACCCTTTCTCAGAATAATGTTTTGTTTTGTTTCTTAAATACATAGTTGAAGGAAATGCCAAATTCCAGTTAGGGGTTAGTGAAGATAAAGATGTTAATTTTGGTTTCTCATAAGGACCCTTTGTCCAATTCTTTTGGGGAGTGTGTGTAGTACTGAAGCATAGTCATTTCCTCAAGTTCTATAATTAATGGCTTCTGGAAGGATTTAAGATAGATAATCCCATAAAAAGCTCATAGGCAAAATACTAATCACTTCAGTTTACTGATTTCCAATTTCAATGACCAACCAATAAATATACTTCTGGCTCAGGTAAGATGATGCCAAATACATATCAAAAACCACAATAAAGAAACACTTTTTGGATAGTCTGTAACTTTCCTCACACTTCTGTTATATCAGTCCTATAATTTAGCAATACCATAGCCCTGTAATAACACAGTGAGGAAAATATAAGCAGGAAAGACTAGAAGGTCTAGATTCTATTCCCAGTTCCATTTATGATTCCCTGTGACCTTGGATACAATCACTTAATCATAGTTTATAATTAACAGCTATAGAGAGGTTACATGGTGATGATACTCCCCCCCAAAAGCTCAAGGTAGTTTACCAACTGCAATTTCCATAGAAACATTAATCTCCCCACACCACCCTCTGAGTCATGGAAAGCACTATTAATAAATAACAACAACATGAAGTCCCACTTCCTCTGCTCCTCATTACAGCAACAAAATGTAATTGACAATGAAACAGTATATTGGTGATAAAAGTAACAAACTTGGTCCTACTGACCCTGAAGCCACCTGCACTGCATGCTGAATTCACCCTTTCTTGATTCTTGACACTAACATGAAATAAGAGAAAAAACAGAAAAAGGATGAAATAAAAATCTGAAAGAACAAAGGAAGAAGTAAGCCTTAAAAGAGATGATTACAACCTCCTAAAAGATAAAATTCCTGGTGGGAATGTCACTTGATATGTTAATTCAATAATTGGTGGTCCTTTTATGGGATTATACTTACCTGTAGAATTGTTGAGTTAGGCAATTTTATAAAGTGAGCTGTCCAAGGTCAATGTATTGGTTAGTTTTACTGATTATTTATCTCTCAGTGTTTTATCCTTTTTTCCTGAAAATGACTCACTGGGTAAGAGATAGGCAATGGTATATTTAGAAATGAATATGATGTAAAAACAATATATATAAAAAATTAGCTGTTTTTTTAAGAGTATTATCTACTTACTGATCCCAATTAGCATGTATTGGGGAAGGAAAGGAGAAGTCTAAGAAAAATGCCATAAAGAACTTTCCTTTTACTCAAAAAGAGGCAGTGTGCCATAAAGGATTGAAAGCTAGTTTCAAAATTGGAAAGATCCGGGTTCAAGTCCTATCTCAGACACATACAAAACATATGAACCTAGTCAAGCCTTTTAGTGCTCTAGATCAATGTGCTGAATTCAAATAGAAAGGGGGATGGGGGAGGGAGGCACTAAACTAAGCCATATACAAGGATCACTGCCAACTGCATGTTGACTTAGTTTTAAAATGCATTCTTATTTATGTTTTATTGTATTTTTATCTGTTTGTTAAATATTACCCAATTACATTTTAATCTGGCTAATCTGGTTTAATCTGACAACACTGGAACAATTGTGGGGTTGTAGCAGCAACTCAGGATGGCCGCTAGCACAGGTTCTTAGATCTGCTTTACTAGGAAAGATAGCTGTGTAAGGGGTCAACAATCTTTTTTAAATTACATTCACTAATTCATTGGAAAAGGCAGCACCCTGAACTTCAGAGAAAATACAAGCAGAGAAATTAGCACAGATCAACAGACAATACAACTGTCTGACCAAGGCAATGCATACATAGTTACCAGAGAGAGAAGCACCAACATTCGGGTTTTTCAAAACCCGGGGCCTCCTTAATGGCTAACCAGAGTCTCATCTTCATTCTGGTCTCTGGCCTCTAATTCTGGGATTTTTAACCATTTGGTTTGTCGTGGACCCCTCTGGAAGTCTGGGGAAACCTTTAGACCCTTTCTCAGAATAATGTTTTGTTTTGTTTCTTAAATACATAGTTGAAGGAAATGCCAAATTCCAGTTAGGGGTTAGTGAAGATAAAGATGTTAATTTTGGTTTCCCATAAGGACCCTTTGTCCAGTTCTTTTGGGGAGTGTGTGTAGTACTGAAGCATAGTCATTTCCTCAAGTGCACTTAACCTTTTTTGCCTCAGTTTGCTCATCTATAAAATGAGCTGGAGAAGGAAATGGCAAATCACTCCTATATCTTTGCCAAGAATGAATGGAGTTGTGAAGGGTCAGACATGACTAAAATGACTGAACAACAATTGCTAGTACCTCTCCCCTCAAAATTACTTTGTGTGGATTGTTTATATTTTATGTGAGAGGTGGTGTGGTATAGTGGAGAGAAAGATGGTCTCAGAATCAGCAAAACCAGGGTTCAAACTCTACCCCTGACATACCCTGGCTCTATGGCTCTGTAACACTGGGCAAGCCTCCTGGTGCCTCAGGTATCTGCCCAGAGTCACAAATTTCAGAGGTTGGTAGAATTTCCTCATAAGTCCCTATACCAGTGAAATAACAGGGCTAGTCATACTATTTGTGAATACAAATCAAGTGCTACAAAGGCGGTATTTACTTCTATAATTGCCTTTAAATGTATTATTCATTTCGGAAGCTTGAAGTTGTGATTACAGTTGCTCATTCAGATACATAATAGAATGGACTTTGAGTTGCATATCTTCTGCCTTGCATGATGATGATAAGAATTAAGAAGCTGAAAAAGCAATTGTTTGGTGATATGTGGGACACAGTAGATTTATTTGTATTCTGTCCTTTGAAAAACATTCCATGTATAGACTTTTTTTATAAGGTACAGCTCAAGGGCTGGTGATTATCTCATTTAAAGGAGCTGCTAACCATTTCAGAAAATTGTTGAATATAATATCGGGAAATGATGCAAGAGTATGACAATATTTTACACATTTGCAAACCAAATGCATTCTACTGGAAAGCAATATCTTCTGCTGCCTACTATTTTGATATGTTGTAGTAGGCTTTGGAGTTCGATGTTGGAATCTTTGATTTTTCTGATAGGCTTTGGTGCAATTACATTGATACACCTCAGTAAACATCGGACTACAACTTCATGTAAGCTTTCAAGGCTGACTTGGGGACATCTTGATGGGAAAATTGGAAGAGGATCAGCAGTTTCTTTTTCACTAACTTTTCCTCTTGCTTCTGTTTATACCTAGTATTTAATGAATTGGAAAGTTTACTTGGAAATGATTCAAAAAAGAAATGGAAAAAGGAAACTTTCACATGGGGAGAAAAAAAAAATTTTAAGTCTGTCAAATTATGCTGAGAGTGAGCTTTATAGCAACCTTCCTAATTAATGAACTTTGCTGATAACAGGAAAACCAGACCTTGCCTGCCTAGCCCTGGGGCCACTGCAGCAGTCTCACTTGGTGGGCTGGTCAACTAAACTGCCCTCTTAAGAGATCAGACCTTCATATGCACCTCGCTGAATAAAGTGCCATTTTAGAAAACAACAAAACAACACAACAAAAACATTTTAAATGAACAAAAAGAAGTCATTTCCAAAGCAGAAAAAGGATTGACTTTTTTGGTTTGTTCATTTTATGGAATGTGAAGATTTCTGGAACTCTGTCTTTGTTCTTGTTACTATTTTCCTAAGAGAAGCCTAAAGCATGTTGACATATAAGAGCAGGAAACACATTTTGGGGGGATTGGATTTCTTTTTCTTTCCCTTGCTCCTTCCTGAACATAGGGACACCAGAAAGAACACACAGAGAGACAGAGCCAATCAATGAATGAACTAGCATTTTTTAAGCATCTATTAAATGCCAGGCACTGTGCTAAACCATAAAGATAGGCCAAAAAAAAAAGTCCCTGCTATAGGGATCACAATCTTATGAAGGAGACAACATGTAGGCAACTATGTAGAGTCTATGTTAGAGGCAGCTGGGTGGTGAGATGATAAAGCAATGGATAAGGAAACAAGAAGAACTGAATTCAAATCCAGTCTCAAAAACTTTATGGTTATATTATCCTGGACAAGTCACTTAACCTCAGTTTCCTCATCTATGCAATAAATCTTAAAGTGCTATATAAATGCTAGCTATTGTTTTTATGTAAAAATAAGATTATATATGTATATATTTATGCATATTATATTAAATTGATGGAAGTGTCAGAGGGATGGTACTAAGATTAGAAAGATCAGGAAACACTTCTTGCAGAAGGTGGGACATTAGAGAAAATATGAAGGAAATCAGGAAAGCCAAGAGGCTTAAGGGAGAATGATCTCCACATGGGGGACAGTCAGAAATCATATTCACAGTCAGGGAGATGGAGTTTATGTTCAAAGAACAGAAATGATGCCAATGATACCTCCTTAACCACTAGCCAGAAACAAGACTCAAGTAAATCAGCAGCTTATTTTTCATAGTCTGAGACACACTCAAAAGAAATGAGTCCCAGACTCCTCTTTTTGTATTTCTAGTCCTCTTAAACAAAATTACCACCTTCTGATCTCTTTCTTTTGGGAGGCCATATATTCCTTTATTCATACCCCTTCCTCCATCCCCTTAGAATGGCACTTCTTCTAGGTTACTTTTCATGAGTCATATTCAACCTTAATTTCTTTATTCAATATATATTTATCTAGTGCTTATTATTCATTATCTGGTCTTCATCTCTCAGGCCTCAGTTTTTCCATCTATAAAATATGCAGGAGGATTAAATGGTCTCTCATTAGACTTTACATCTCTAAAATTCTGTAGCACCCCCTCTGGCCTTCAAACTATCACTGCATTGGCAAGTTAGGTTTCTGTTATTACCTGTTTATTAGTTCCTGTTATTTCCTCTTAGTTCCTGATATTTCCCTCAATGCTGCTGCTTCTAATATTATTACTTGCAAGCACCCATCTTGTGTGTCCCCAGTAACAATCAAGCAGTGTGGCTCAGTAGATAGAGCACTGGTCCTAGGGTCAGGAAGACTCATCTTCCTGAGTTTAAATCTGGCATTAGACATTTACTAACTTTATGACCCTGGGCAAGTTATTTAATCCTCTTTGCTTTATTTTCCTCATCTGTAAAGTTAGAGTTAGAGCTAGAGAAGGAAATAACAAACCACTCCATTAGCTTTGTCAAGAAAATCTCAAATGGAATTGTGGAGAGTTGGACACAGCTGAAGAACAGCTAAACAACAAATCGCCGACAAGGTACAGCAAGAACAGTAGTAATAAAACAATCCGCCAAACCGAGAGGTTTGCTCTCCCCTTATGAAAGTTTACTAGGGAGATTGAGGAGACGCGACTTAGAGTAAAAAGTTAATAAGACACATATGTTGCTAACACATGGAGCAGAAGGTGAACCTACATTGTGACTCCTGGCTCTGCTATTCCTCTTCTTCTTTCCCAGAATTTTCACCAAATTCACTGAAGCATAAGGCATCCGCAATGGATGAGTCCCTCCCTTGGTCACCAAGGCCAGTTTATGACAGGACGTGCTCTTTCTAACTGGACTGGCCCAAATAAATTGTTTGGCTGTTATGCTTACCAGTCCCTACCGAACTTGGCTGCTGCTGTTGCTACTGACTCTGACCAGCCGATTTCTAATGGTTTTGTTACATCTCCATATCTCACTCATCACTCGTGTGCCCCCCTCAGAACACTTGTTCGTCTAAGACCAAGAGAAGGAAAAAAAATATAAAGGAGAACAAAAGTGCTCATGTGGGTACATGAATGCTAGGTGAAAGACAGGGCAGCTGCTGCCCACCCCCCATTCGGTGGCTTATAGCAGTTCATTCCTGGATCACCTCAATCCCTAGGAAGGAAAAGTGCAAAATGACTAAGGGAAGGGCATATTGACTCTTTTATATTCAAACTCAGCTATGGCTCTGAGCATGAATTTTGAATCCCTTCTTTTCTTTAGCCAACCAGAGAAGCCTGATCATTCCCTCAACACCAGTACCAAGGACCATTGTACATGAGGTATTGTGCCACTGGCCTAGGGTGGAATTGAAGAAGATATAAAAAAAAAAACCTACCCTGGAGAACTGGAATTCATTTTCTGTTTGGAAGTCCAGGCCATAAATAAGCGAAAAGGAAAATTACTATAGAGAGAATATATGATTAAGTGCGAAGCAACAGGGACAATCAGTGCCTTCATCATCTCTACTAACAGCCTCTGATCTCTGACCCTACCAGTCCTTCTCCACAATGCTACTCGAGTAATCAGCTAAGACCATGCCATTTTTCTAACCTAGAAGTGAAACTGTAGTGATTCCCTATTGCCTTCCAGACAAAATATAAGCGGCTGCCTCTGGCTGAAGGCTTCCACTGCCTTGCCCAAAGCTACCTATAGTTTCATCTTATACTCCTCTCTTTCATTTACTATCCAGGCCAAATAAATTGAAATCTGCACTGCCTTCCCTTTTTACCCAGACCTCTCCCATTTCCTCCTTCACTCTGGTCTCAGAAGAAAATGTGGCCTTTCTTAACAAAGCCAACCTCTCTACATGTACCTTTGTTCCCATCTCCTAACTTCTCCAGAAATTTGACCCCGCTCTCCTCCATTTACTCTCAGTTTTCTTCTGTTTCTCCCTTTCTATTATTTCCTTCCTGGCTGCCTGCAAGCACGCCTAGGTCTCAGCCATCATTAAAAAAAATACCCAAAAAAACCCCACCTCACTTGATCCTACCATTCCCATTAGTTATTGTCCTCTATCTGGCACCATTGTGCTTACTTTGTATAATGAAAAAGATAAATTTGGCTATTTTCATCATCTGTCTCTTATTTTCTCCAAGAGACAGAGTAGAATCTATTAAATTGCTAAAGCAGAACACCCACTCTTCTCTATAAATGCCATTCTTTGATTTTTCTCTGGGAAGCTGATTAAACTATACCAACATACAGGGAGCTTCAACATATTGTATATCATTACCATCAAAAGAGCCTGATTAATCCTATGTATGTCAGATGCAGTACACAGAGTTTTATAGGCAAAGGACACTAATCTTTCAGTACTGATGATCTAAAATAGAAAATGCACACACAAAGAAGAAAAATACAGACAAATCTCTCTTAAAGTCATAGACGTATTCCTGAAAAGGTAGTATAAAGTCAAATGATTGTAAATAACAAAAAAATTTCATGTTCCAGGTTAGGTCACAATTTAAAGAAATGTTGCAATTATTATTTTTTTCATAAATTAAGAATACTTCTCTAATAGGAATTATCACTCCCCTTTGTATCTATTTTGTAAGTTTGGGATTTCCCTTTATTGTATTTTATCAAATTAGCACACATCAGTAGTTTGTCTCTCACTCGCAGTCAGACACTAAGCATTTTTTAAGTGTCTCCTTTCTGTCAAAGACTGCTAAGTTCTGGAGTTACAAAGAAAGGCAAAACTTTTGTCCCTGTCCTCAAGGAATTTTCATAAAATATTAGTATTTAGAACTAGAAGCTACCCTAGCAGTCACTTAGTGTAAACCCACTAATAATGCAGAACAGGAAACCAAAGCCAAGAGACATGTAATTTGTTCAGTCTTACAGTTAAAATAGGCAGAATTCAATGCAGTTCCTCTGATTCCAAATTTTATGTTCTGTTTTCCATTCAACCATATATCCTCTGCACAAATAATCTTTATGCAGTTAGACTAGTTCCTCTAGGTCTAAGACTGCTTCAGTTTTGTTTTTGTATACCTACCTAATAGCTAGCACAATATCTTGTAAACAATAGACAATTGAAAATTTTAAAAATTATATTGCTATATCTAGGGACAGCTAGATGGCACTGTGGGTCAAGCACCAGCTCTGAAGTCAGGAAGACCTGAGTTCAAATCCAGCCTCAGACACTTACTAGCTATGTGACCCTGAGCAAGTCACTTAACCCAAATTGCCTCCAAAAACAAAGCAAAGCAAAAATTATATTGCTATGTCTAGTTCAAAAGTGACATGAGATAGGGGACTGGAAATCTTCTATTATCTACAGAAGCAATCTTTCAACATCCCAGCAGCTCTCTGTAACAGGGCTATAAATAAATTATCTATCTATTCAAGAAACTTCAGTGGAGTGTGTTTCTACACCAAAAGTTTCCCAAGATGATAAAATTTCAACCAAATAAAAAACCTCAATGTCATAAGAATAATTCCTAAGTATAATAGCTTTTTACCATTTGGTCAAGATTGTGTTTCAAGTTCAAAGTCTATCATCTATTTGTATAAACCATATAAATTATAGGCACATGTTTAAAAAAAAAATGTTATAGCATCCTGGTAATCCAATTGGTGCATACACGCACACTTGTAAAAAGTCAAACTTTTGCATTACATTGCTTTGACCTTGAAGCTAAAATCAAGCATGGAGGAAGGAAGAATATTTGTCTCAGCAAGTTCAGACACATGTTCAGTTTCTTTTGACCTGGTTAGAAAATATCTCTATCCCAACAAGCCCCATTGACAATCCTTCAACAATAAGCAATCATGGATTACAATGGCATTCAAGTTTAGAAATGTGATAATGCATAGTATTTTTGAAGTTTATATTGATTACACTTTTTACTTCTTGCTGTATACTTAAACTTAAAAAAAAACTGGCCCTAGTTTAGTGTACCATATTAATGACAATCAGTCACACTTCTGCAATTTAGGGTCCTAAAAAGTGGACTGGCATACTGATACCTTCAGGATCAGTAAGGATGTGTCATAGCCATCTGACTGAAAGGACAGCTTGTTATGCACCATGCCAGCATTCCTCTTGTGACTGAGATGTAATGATCCGATTCAATAAGCATTTATTAATTACCTACTGTTTGCCAGGACATTAAGCGCTATAAATCGTTATGTTTCCTCCTATTTTCCTTAGCTTCTCCCTATGACAATTTAAAATAAATCATTTCAAAACTCTCCTGATTTTTTTATGAAAGGTTTTTAAGGGGAAATAGGGGAAACATGCTACTGCTGGTTTTCATTATATATTTTGTACATCAACAGATGTTTACTAAGGGCTTCATATGTGCCAGGCACTTTGATATGACCTGGGGGTACAAATATAAACTATAAAGCAATACTTACTTAACCACAAAGAGCTTACACTGAAAGAAACACTAAGCACATGGACAGCTAGGTGGTACAGTGGATGGTGTACTGATCCTGGAGTTAGGAAAATCTAAGTTCAAGTTTGGCCTATGACACTTAGCTGTGTGACCCTGGGCAAGTCACTTAAATTTTATTTGCCTCAATTTTCTCATCCATAAAATGGAAATAATAATAACACCTACTTCCCAGGGTTGTTTTGTGGATCAAATGAGATAACAATTACAAAGCCCTTAGTACAGTACATGGAAAGCACTCTATAAATGTTAGCTATCAAATATATACAACATAAATATAAAATAAATAAACATAGATAAAGATATTTAAATTCAAAAAAGTTTAAGAAATTTTCCTAAAGGTACATAGTAAGTATAGAAGCTAGGACTTCAATCTAAGGCTTCTCATTGTAGGTCCAGGCTTTGTGGTCTCATTTTTACCAGGATGACTCTCGTAATAATCATCTACATTCTCTCAATGTTTAAATTGTTCATGCTGTGTTCATTAAAAAACAGTTGGCACACATACATATGCCATATAATTGATGCTTAGTTTAAATTTAAATACATTATAGAGTTCAGATAGGGAGTACCTCTCTCCATATATATACATACATGTGTACATACATGTATAGAGATATACATAAATTGATTTAAATAACTGAAAATATAACTTCTTATTAGAAAAAAGGCTAGTTTCAGGACTTTTCATAAAAAATATAGTAGAGAAAATAACTAAACACTAATATGGCTTAGGAGGAAATGCTCACTTAGTGAAAATAAATTGTATTTTCCAGGCAACTGCACTATCTACAAGAGATGACAAACATAATGTTCAATTCAAGTCAATTGAACCAGCATTTTAAAGCACCTCCTGTGTACAGAGCCCAGTGCTTTGTACTAAGGGATCTACAAAGTTTAATTAAAATATGGTCCTTACACCAAGAAGCTCACAGTCTAGTAAAGGATTAAGACTCAGCACAGAGAGCTATGATGGACAATATCACACCACAAATTATAAAATGTAAAAATAAAGAGCTGTTTGAAGTCCACAAAAGAAGGTCATTATCAAGTGGGAGTTGGGGGTTGGGTGGGGGAGACTGCCTGAAGAAAGTAGCATTTAGGTTGTACTTTTATTAGTGAACAGAGGAGAGACATGCTAAAAATAAGGGAGACAAGGGACTACTACCTTGACTAAAAGCATTGAGGTCTGAGAGTGCTGCACACATGTGGGAACAAAGATTCATCCATTTGGGATGCGGACATGTGTATTGAAGGAAGTAATAAGGAACAAATCTGAAAATGAAGAGCAAGGCATCAGGATTTGGAAGACTTTGAATGCCAAGCAGAATATTTTTAATGATACACATTATGTGACTGTAAGTCACTAAAAATTTCTGAACAATGGAATAACATGACCAATTCCATGCATAACAAAAAAATTACTCTGGTAGCAATATGAAGAATGGATTTAGTTGAGGGAGAGTGGAAGCAAGAAGAGCTATTAGGAAGATAGTGCACTAGTAAAGCTGGGTGGTGATGAGGGCCTATACTAGGAAGGTGGCAATGGGCATAGGGAAAGGATCAGACGGGAGAGATGTTGAAGAGATGGAAATCATAAGATTTGTTAATTGATTAAATATAAGGAGGAAGAAACAGGACTTAAAGAGAAGATCAGACCTGTAAATATGGAAGGCCATATGAATGGTGATGCTGCAAATAAATGTTAAAGTTTACAGGAAAAATAGGTTTGAAGGGGAAAATTATCTCATAACCATTTCTCTTGATTACAGAACTTACCATTATTCAGGTTTACAACATCAGGGTCATCCTTTGGCTCTTCATTTTCACCACTTCCTCACATCTAATCAGTGATCAAATTTTGTCAACTTTGTCTTTACAACATCACCATCTTCTGTACCCTTTCCTCAACTAATCATCCTGACTTAAGCTGTCATCCTTTCTTTTGGACTACTACATCATCCTCAATTAAGTAACAGTGATATCTACTACTAATCTTGTTGAAAACAAGGACAGTAGACCACAGCTGGATATTTTAACCACATTCTAAACTTCCTTAAAAGGTAAGATGACTTAGACTTAAACCAACATCTCACATCATATTTTATTTTATGTTTTGCTTTTTTTCTTTTTGGAGGGGAAAGGGCAGGGCAATTGGGGTTAAGTGACTTGCTCAAAGTCACATGGCTAGTGTGTTAAGTGTCTGAGGATGGATTTGCACTCAGCTCCTCCTGACTTCAGGGCCAGTGCTCTATTCACCATGCCACCTAGCCATACCCACATCATATTTTATAATGAGTTCAGTAGATAGCATGCTGTGCCTGAAGTCAGGAAAACTCATCTCCCTGAGTTCAAATTCAACCTTAGACACTTACTAGCTATGTGACCTTGGGCAAGTCACTTAAACCTATTTAGTTAAATTTTCTCATCTATAAAATGAGCTAAAGAAGGAAATGACAAACCACTCTAGTATCTTTGCCAAGAAAACCCCAAAAGGAGGCAAAAACACTTGAATATGACTGAAAATGACATGATAACATGAGTTCAAAATGGATGTGTGACTTGGATATTAAAGATTATACCATGAAAATTTAAAAGAGAAGCAGATTATATGCCTCTAATAAGTATACATAGCTGATGTATTCTTTTTGCTTTTTGCTTTTTGGAGGGGGGAAGGTAGGGCAATTGGGGTTAAGTGACTTGCCCAAGATCACACGACTAGTTTTTGTGTTAAGTGTCTGAGGCCAGTTTGGTACTCAGGTCCTCCTGACTCCAGGGTCCATGCTCTATTCACTGTGCCACCTAGCTGCCCCCAGATGATGTATTCTTAAGGAAACAAATAATAGAAGCAATTATGAAAGACAAAATAGATCATTTTGATTATATAAAACCAAATAGCTTCTGCACAAACAAAATCAGTGCACTAAAATGCACTAAAATGGAATATGTGTGTATGTATACATATATATTATCAAATTTCTCAAAGCTTTGTATCCAAATAAGACAAAAAAATCACTCCCCAAAAGGTAAGTTGTCAAAGGATATGAGCAAACAGCTCCCAAAAGAAGAATCACAAACTATCAACAACCACTTGAAAGAATACTAGAAAGGAGATTTGGGACATGGAACTTGAGGCTCTTCCCTATAGGATTTGAGTAAAATTATCATCCTAATCCTCTTCTCTTCCTTAGAATATGAAGGGGTATTTGGGGGAGTGGGTAGAAAAAGTGAGCCCCATATGTTGGGCAAGTTTATATATTTGGTGTTATATCTTTTTATTTAAGTATTATTTTGTAAAAGATAAGCCTACAGAGTGATTAAATGGAACTGGAGTGAAGGGGAATTCCCCTCCCACACCCTTGCACTGACAGGAACATCATCAGTATGGGCTGGGGCCATTTGCCAATAGTCTAGACATTTGTTCCAACCTCCTTTAAGGTACTGGTGTAACAGTAATGGGAAATTTAAAGTTCTTCCCTGCCCTTTAATAAGCCTAAGGGAATTTGAGGACCTTATCTGCTTTGAAAATAAATCCTGCCTTCTTATAGGCTAGATGTAATCACATTGAGCCTGTGGTGGGAGGGATTTGCTGAAAAATGGAGCAGAGCCCATAGGAAGCTGTAAGTCAGAGCCAGCTAGGCAGTTGGGAGGAGAGCACACTTCGGAGGGAGACAGATAGGCTTGTGAGTAGATATGGGTTTGTGGGAAGCCTAAGGGATGGCGTGGCTCTCTGTGCTGTTGTGGCTTGTTAACTTCTTTGCTACTATTATGGAATCAGCCTACTGGTTTTGGGATTCGGTTTTCTGGTGTCAGAATAAATGCTTTGCTTCTGTCTTATGTATGGAGAGTCTGTTATATTTTGTGATTGAGCACTTCAAGTATATTTATACTGATTGTGGGTGCTGTGAATATTGCATTGGTGCTACAACTGAAGAACCCTGAAGAAGGGGTAAAATGCAACACACCTGACCGTCAGGCAGTGGGCAGTCAGTTTCACACTCAGATATTTAAAATACCCAACAATCTACCTCCCAATTTACAGGCCCAGTTATAGTTCATATAGCACTTTCTTCACACACACCATTCCATTTTTCTTCTCCAAACCTTTTTACTTAAACAATCCTGAGCTTCCTTCAAAGGGAGCTTGGATGCCACCTATTACATGGGACTTTTCCAAATATTTAGTTCTTAGCATTCTCTCCCTCTTGAATTTAAAAAAAAATATTTTATCTATGTTTTTCATTTACTTTTGTGTACATACTGAATCTCTATGTACCCTCCATCCTCCCAAAACTGGCTTCATACAAGCAAGATGCCCTTCTCCCCTCCAGGCATTCTCCCTGGCTATCCCTCAAAGCTGGAACACTTTCTACCTCTCTGACTACTGACTTCCCTGGCTTCCTTTGAGTCCCAACTAAAATCCTACCTTTTACAGGAGGTTTGTAACCCTTTAATTCCAGTGTTTTCCTTCTTTAAATGATTTCCTATATATAGTTTACCTTGGAAATATTTACCTGTTTTCTCCTCCATTATATTCTAAACTACACGAGGGGAGAGACTGTATTTTGCTTCTTTTCCTAGATCCAGAGTTTTCTTTAAGTTACATGGAGACATACAATACAATACAATACATATGTGCAAGGAGATAGGCTGATATAGATGTATGAAATATATAATCCATAAAATTTATACAACATATTAAAATATATTATACACATCTAAATATATTTTATATCTTTATATCTATTTCATAGAGAGATACATAATATACTTATAATAGAAATAATATAATAATAGAAAATACAATAATAATGTTCCCATATATGTGATAATATACCATATAAAGATAGATATAAAGATGTATATTTATGTCTATATATTTATATAGATATATTAAAATATAATTTTGGTTTCTATTTATTAGAAATAAATATTTAATATTATATTTATACAGAATATATAATATTTAATATTAATATAATATATAATGTTATAATATAAATTAATATAATATTTAATAATATATGTTTTACTATTGTATGTCATATTATATGATTTTATATGACATACAATATACATATTATCTTTTATATCTTTATACCTATATTCACTTGAATATAGTTATAAGGATACATAGATATAAAGATAGATCTATATGTCTATAAATTTGTATTAAAGATATATAGATATTAATATAAATTATATACAAATATGTTTTATATATAAATACATCTCTACTTACATAAATATTGATATAAGGATAGATATAGATCTCCTTATATAAGTCTTTTTTGTATATATAGCAGATAGAACTCTCTATACAGATATAAACATTTATCTATATAGACACATATATAAAAATTAAATAATTACAACTACATACATAATAATTCACAAAGTAGTAGTGACTCAGAAAGAGTTAGTGGGCCAGGACTATTCTAAAAGCACTTTTGATTCCAGATGCTTAAACCTATCTCATACATGGGACTCACCCATGTGATACATTCTTCCCCCTAGTTTCCTTCCCCAACCTCATGTGTACAACTGGTGTGGACCTAAAAATGTGGACCAGCTCTAGGTTAGGCAAAATGGAATTTTGAAGAGCTGACACACTGCTGTAATCAAGATTGTTATTACGTCTTTCAGAGACTGTTAGAGGCTTTTAGATCCAATTAATCATCATAATATCCCTGAAAGGTGGAGGACTAGTTGTTATTACTCCCAATTTATAGATTTAAATAAATCTCAGATAATAAATTAAACAGACTCAACAAAGTCTGCATTTGTCTGCCTGCCTGTGTGCATCTTTATTTCATGAAAGGCTGAAAGGGAGGTTCAATTACGCTATGCCAAAAACTATATTTCGCCTTTATAATGAACATGACTTCATAGGTAAAGAATCAGATCACTTGTATAAATAGCCTATCCGGCTATTTGTCCACATGTTACTGGCAGTCTAGCAACTCAGTGCTAATGCCATATTAAAGAACATTCTGTCTGCCTGTGTGGAAGTGTTCTGGCTTTATTAGTTTCATGTAATTCTTTTCAGGTTGTGCTTCATACCACATGCAATCACAGAATCCCAGAGTTGAAAGGGACCTTCCAGGTCTTCTAGTCTAACCCTTACTTGAAACATAGATCATCTCTATAATAACTACCACAAACAGTTAATATTCCAGCCTTTATCTAACACCTCCATGAGACAGGGAATAATGTGATAATAGCAGCTCAGGTTAACATTACATTTTCAGATTAATGAGATTCTTTCCTCTTTGCAGCCCTGTGAGGTAGGCAGAAAAAGTATTATTATCCCCATTACGCAGATAAGTAATCCAAGGTTAAGTGAGGCTAAAGGATTTGTTCAGGTTTACACAGATGCTAAGTGGGAGATCCAGGATCAAAATCTTTTTGTTCTATTATTGAGAGCAATATTGCTGTACCAGACCAGGGTGATGCTATAAATATAGTTTAACTAGATTTCAACTAGTTTAATAAACATACTATACCTTTCATGTGGACAAGAGGGAGAGGTGTAGGCTAAACTGCAACTCAGAACTGGGAGAATGTGAGATCCAAAGTAGAACCAGTACAGGATCATTGCCAAACTGAAGGCAAATCAGTAGTAGAGTGGAACAAGGATCTGTGCTAGGCTCCGTGCTATTTAAAAATTTTGTCAGTGAACTTGGATAAAGTAATGGAGATATGTTTGTCTCCATTTTCATATCATACAAACCTGGAACACATAGCTAAGCGAATGGATTACAATACCCAAAAAGGTACAAATAAGCTAGAACAATATGTTACAGCTAATATGATTAAATTTAATACTGCCCGATCAATTAATAAGTATTAATCAAGCTTCTATCATGTACCAGGCTTTGGGGTTAAGCACTGGAGATAGAACCAAAAACAAAAACACTCTTCCCTCTCCAAACCAGCCTTCACACCGTTGCCAAATTGATGTTCCTAAAGCACAGCTGTGACTATGTCACTACTCTTATCAGTGAGTGGTTACCTATTATCCCTAAGACCAAATGGAAACTGAACTCTGGTGGCATTTAAAGTCCTTCAAAATTGGACTCCAACCTAGGGAACTGTGGATAGAGGGCTGGACTTGGAATCAGGAAGATGTGAGTTCAAATACCTTCTCAGATACTCACTAGTTGTGTGACTTTGACTCCGATTCCCAGTTTCCTTATCTGTAAAATGGGGATAATAATATGTTTTGGGGAATATCAAATGAAATAACATATTTAAAGCATTTTATAAACCTTTTAAAGTACTATATGTATATGCTAGTTATTTTTATCTTTCCAGATTAATTAAACATTTTTCCCTCTCATAAAAACCTATATTCTGATATACAAACTGTTACTCATACATACCTTTCTATCTTCCATCTCTGTGCCTTCATACAGGCTGTCCCACGTGCATGAAATACACTCCCTCCTCACCTCCATCTTTTAAGATCCTTAGCTTGATTCAATGTAATGAAAATTAATAAAGGCAGTCTTACCCTCAAGTTAAATAAATCAGGTTTATAAATATAAGACAGAGGAGGAGTGGCTACATGGCAGTTGTCTGGAAATAAAAAAGAGACACAGAGATCAGGTGGTCTGAATAGACCATAAGCTCAAAGGGTATATACAGTAATGTGGCAGTAAAAAACAAACAAAAATCAAAAGCAATCATAGATTCTTAATAACAAGGGAGATGAGAACCCTAATATGTTCTGCCCTGGTTCAAACACATGTAAAGCACTTGCTTGATATCCTTTAAGAAGGATATTGATAAGCTGGCTCATAGTCAGACAGTGTGACCATGGTGGTGAAGGACATTGAAATCATGAAATATAAGGATACCTTGAAGGAACCAGGGGATGTCTAGTTAGTAGGAGACAAGGCTTAGAAGTGACAGGATACCAATATTTTATACCTGTATTTGAATATTTAGAACTGTCATTAGGAAGAGACATTTGATTTTATCTAATTGGTCCCAGAGGAAAAGATATTGAGTAAATGGTAAAAGTTGAAAAGAGACACATTTTGACTCAATGTAGGGAGTGGAGTGGGAATTACATGTGTGTGTGTGTCTCCATATCCATATCAATAGGGACAGGTCATGGTATAGATGATGTAATTGTAGCTGTAACAATAGCTTTAGATGTACATGTACATGTTGATGTGCATGTGGACGTGGATGCAGATTTAGATAAGGATAAGGATGCAGATGTGTATGCAGATGTAGATAGTCTCTGACAGCCACAGCTATCCAAGAGTAGGATGGGCTGCCTCTGTAGGTAGTGGATTTACCCTCACTGGAAATCTTCCAATGAAAGCTCAGTACTCATTTGTTGGAATTGTCGTAGAGAGTATTTTTCATAATCAATTTAATTCATTCAATCAATTGAATTAAATGGGGCCACACAGAATAAATGATTTTAATGAGTTATTGTACTCAATAATACATACAAGAATGTTTTACACTTGTTTTGTAATTATTTGCATTGAAATAAATTAATTTCAATGCAAAACATTTGATTGCAGCTTCTCAATTATCCTAAGTCTTCATCAAGATTCTTTGTCTATTTATTCCCACTAATGTGAAAATAGCATGTTCTTCGTTTTCTTTGTTTTGCTTTACATGATACTTCCATTTGTCTGTATGTCTCATTCTTAGCTTAGTTGCGTTATAGTATTGCATGACAACAATGCCCAATAATTCAAGTATTTTAATATCATTGAACATTAATGTTACTTTTCGCTTTTTCTATTATAATGATTCTATTCAAATCTTTCAATAGATATATATTCTTTGGGTTTCTTTTTAATACTACTTTCAAGTTATATTCACCAAAAAAGTGAAATAATAGAAGGGGGCACATGCTACAAGAAAAAAAGGTAATAAAAAAGACTGGAGCACAGGGTGACCAGGGTACTCTGGCACCTCACGTGAGAATTAGCACTTGACTTTTTTGCTTCGTACAATTCAATAGCTCAATGAGCCTAAGGATACTCATACAATATGTGGGTATAGTGATTTGTTTATTTTTACTGGTGTGGATTGCAACCTTTCTTATCTATGTTCTCTCATGAATGTTCCATAGATGATCTACCCAACACACTGGAGATTTTCCTCTAGATCTTTCAACATGATTTGGGTACCAGTGCAGCAAGTGAATAATCTCTTCTCTTTTGATTTTTGGTACATAAGCCATAACACATTTCCTTGATGTTACCTTTTATCGCTTTTTGGCAATATGATAATTTGGCATTGTTGGCAATACGCTACTGCCTTTTTATAATTATACTTGCCATAGTTCTCTCCATTTCCTTTTAGATAACTCACAATGCTGATTCTTTGAAGGTAATGGCATTCCATAAGTCATAGCCATATAGCATTATTAGGAGAAATGTGCATTTTAAAGATAAATTTGTGCAATAGGAAACAGCATGGGATTATTGAAAATGCTATGGTTTTCCAAATATAACCCAGCCCATTCTCTTCCTATTTAATTCTGGGATCAACTCACTGTCCATCTGCAGTGAATATCCAAGTTATTTGTAATAATAGACTAATTCAATGAGCTGTCCTAAATACATGCCAATAATCTGGAATAAATTATCCCATCATAGCTGGGAGAAAAGCCCAAAGTTAATGCTAAGAACTGAGACAAGCCAGACTGATCATTGCTGAACTGTTCATTTGAATGAACTGATAGATGGTGATGTTTTTTCTGTGCTTTCTCCCTCTCACTTTCTAGGACAGTATATTTTAAGCCCAAAGTTTACCCATCTGTTAAGCTTATTTACATTTTTTTTAAATTTAATTCTTTTTGAAAAGCAGATTCAAGATAAAGTGTGGTCAACCATGGTCATTTCTGATTTGTATGCATCTGATTATGGAGAACAGCATGCAAGAGAGAGAAGAGCAGTAACCAGCATTATACTCAAGGAGAGAGGATACGGAGACAATAGACTGTAAGTGGCCGCTACCATTACTAACCTGAGGGCCAGCCTTAGCTTGTGTTCTCAGATGGGGGGAGGAAAAAGCTGGCTCCTTATATACCTTTAAAGTGAGCACGATTCAAGCATGATTTCCTCACGCACAGGAAGTGTGAACCAATGGAGGGGGGCCGAACCAGCTCATCCAGCGAGTGGTCCCATGGGAGACGTCCTTGTGAGCTGGCTACTGGACTGTGGCCCTCAGCTAAATGAAAGAGGATCTCCTCGATTATTATATGTCTTCCCAAAGTGTGCTAAAAGTTTAGGATCCAGACCTAAGACTCTAGACAAAAGTCTGATCTGTATAAGTACTTTTAAGTGATGGGAAGTTTTGAGAGAGGAGGGCAGGCTAAGACCCCCAGGTCAATGTTCTCTGCTATGACCATCTTAGATCTAATCACTTCAGAGTGTTGCACTCAACTAGTTTTCCTCATGGAAACCATCTCTTATACTAATTCCTGCCAAGATGTTATGGGTTATAATGATTTAATACATTCTCTCTCCCAGGGGCATTTGCTTTTTCACTTGGAAATCCTGGGGACAAAACAACTTAATCTTATAGGAATGAATATTTAATGGTAAAATTTCCAGAACAACGGCAGACAGATAAGATGGGAATGGGGGAGGGGGCGATTTGGAGCTGGGTATTTTTATTAGAACCCCTAAGACACCCCTTTAGGTGGTGGTCTATTTCAGCTACACACAAAGTTAACTCTCAATTTAGGATAAAAATACATGAACATTAACTACTTGAAGGATGGTACTACACCATTTTCCCATTGTAATCTAATTGCTTAGCACAAAGCCCTGCATCTAGCAGGCACTTAATACATGGCTGTTGAATTTAATTAAACACAACCATATTGTTCCTATAAGAAACACTGTACAGTACTAAAAGCTTTGATAGAAACCATATGTTTATTTCATTTGTATTTTCTTGAAGATGAAGCTAAATTTACTGTCCTATCACAGGAAAGGATTTTTTGAAAAGACCAAGAATCAAAGCAAACAGTACAAAAGAAGTTAATTTGATTATTCTTAAAGTTTAGTTATGATCTTAATGCATCATCCTTTTTAATCCATTGAACATCATTTGCATTGAAAATAAATGTAACCATGAAAATGAATATTAATCACCTTTTCATCTCCATTCATTTTGAAATCAAAGATAATTTTAAGAAACACAGTGAGTGTAGCATTTGATACCAATACTTATGTTTAATTCATACAATTTTAATATACCATCTACTATTAATAACATAATTTTTAAAGTCATTTAGCCCTTTTGTTTCATTTGGGTTCTGCAACCATCAAAGTAAATGGTCTATAGCTTTACTTTTGAAATCAATATGTGTGATGACAGGAACAGCAAAACTGGAAAGATGCCTTGATTTCCATTACTAACACAAGAAAAAATATTTTATATTTTGAATTCCCTAAGAGCAGTTCCTTCTTTATTACAAATCTTGTTTACCAAAGTCTTATGGTTTTAAAAGTTGGCTAGCCATGAACTGAAATCTCCCTTTAATGGGGTCACCTGAGAAGGGACTCATAGGATTATCCCATGTTAGCCTTTTGTCTCTACAGATCAGAGTTTAGAATTTGAAATTACACAGTACCAGAAACCTGGGCTAGGGAGAAAACAGAAGACAAATAACAAAAAGAGAAAAATCCATAATTTTTATAAAGAAGCATGTTATTGGGTAGCAACATGGCTATTTTAAACATTAAAATTCTAATTCTAAAAAATCAGTAGGAAATGAACTTACACTATAAAAGAATATTTCTAAATGGTTAAAAACAAATTTATAAGAAAACTACTCATTGATCTATAGAAATCATTTGCTGCCCCCTTCTGGACTCTATAAATAATCAGGTAAATAGCCAGATAACACGTAAATGCCTCAATTTTTTAAATGACCATTTATATCATATATTATGTAATGTCTACGCATTTGATGTCATATCATGTCACATGATATATTCTCCTCCATGCAGAAATGAATGAGATGTAACGATTCCATTCCCAATTCCATTCATTTAATATAGCATGAATGAGAGGTTTTGCTTATCTACACTAGGAATTGGTGACCACTGAAAAGATGCCGGAAAAGGGATCAGAAGACCTGGATTTCAATCTAAGATGTGCTCTGTGACCCTGAAAACATTGCATAATCCCTCTAAGCCTCAGTGTCTTCATCTGTAAAGAAGTAATGCCTACCTCACAGGACTATTGTGAAAAACAAATGAAATAATGCATATAGCAATAATTTGAAAACCATATAATATAATGGAAGTAAATGTAAGGTATAATAGTAATACTTATTGTTAATAGTTAGTATTTGCATAGTATTTTCACATCTGCTAAATGTTTTACATATATTTTATGTGTTTTACTTATTTTGATCCTCACAGTAGCACTGCAAAATATGTGCTATTACTACGCCCATTTTATAAATAAGGAACCTGAGGCTGAGAGCAGTAATACAAAAAGTCCTACTACAGTGTCTCATCATGTACAATTTTCTATATTAAACCTTGCAAGATCCTTTAAATTGCAAGAGCCTTCCCTCTACCTTCTGTTCATTTGTCTTTTTTTCTTATATTTAATCTTTTTATTCTTATATATTTACTTCATATCTTTCCCTACATAATGTAAGCTTCCTAAAAATAGATTGTTTCATGTTTTGTAAGCCTCCCAAAGGAGATTGGAGATCAGGCAGGAAACTTTGTGTGATAGAATGACATTTTTTTTTCTTCTGCCAGGAGACTGGAGACTAGGTGGGATGGAGAAGGAGCCGTTGTTATATGAGGTTCATGTGAATACTCAGACCATCAATTTGTCACAGCAAGATCAACATTAAATTAAGTAGGATAGAAAAGATAAAATGATAACACAGCATGCAACTACAAAAGCTCAAACTTGACCTATTTAGACAAGGCAGTGACAATCAAAAGTGGTAAATTGGCAAAGGAAAATAAATGTGTCAGCCTGAACTTTTCCTTCAGAATTTTAACCAAAATAAAGCAATCAACACAACAAGGAGAATGATAGAGCCTAGCGATTGCCTCAGTCAAAAATACTTGATAATTTTGTCATATAGAAATATATGGCAGTTCATGATAACACCAGTTGAGAATAAAAATTTATTTGCAAATCAAACCGTTGTAGAAGAAAATAAAGGAAGACAGGGAAGCAATATGAACCGTGGAGAGGAAAAAAAAAGGTTTGCAGAAAGTTAGAGGTGAGACCCAGTTATGTCAGATCACCCCAAAAGCATTTAAAGGTGAAATTGAAAGCATAACAAAGGAAAAAATGGTGCAGACTAGTCAAGATTTCTATAACAAAATATTTTCATCCACAATAATATATAACATATCAAACTGCTTGCTTTCTCAATGAGGGAGGAGAAGTACAGAGAGAATTTGGAACTCAAAATTTAAAAAGAAATTGGGGAAAATAAAATATTAAATAATGTATATTTTTAAAGCATATTAAATAAAGAGATTAAATATCTGTAAGAGGAAAAAAAGTCTCCAACTCTAGAATTGTGTCATTTATTTCACTGTCTCCATTGCTATTTAAACATTCTACTTTACAAAACCAACTTGGTGAACTTCATCAGCCAGGGCAAAGAGTCTATAAGATCAGGTGTCAAAATATGTGTATTTGTCTTGGACACTGATGGTATTCATGGTTTTCTCTAGTCAAGGAAAAGCTTCAATTCCCTACTCATCTTTTCTCCAGAAATTATTTATTTATTTTTAGTTTTCAACATTCATTTCCACAAGGTTTTGAGTTCCAAATTTTCTCCCCATCTTTTCCCTACCCCCACTCCAAGATGGCAAGCATACTGATTACCCCGTCCCCCAGTCTGCCCTCTTTTCTGTCCCTCCTTACCCCACTTATCTCTTTCCCCCTTACTTTCTTATAGGGCAAGATGAATTTCTATACCCCATTGCCTATATATCTAATATCATGTTTGCATGTAAAAACAAATTTTTTTGCATTTATTTTTAAAACTTTGAGTTCCAGATTCTTTCCCTTCTTTCCTCCTCACCCACCCCCATTGAGAAGACAAGCAATTTAGTATAGGTTATACATGTGTAGTTACGCAAAACATTTCTATAGTAGTTATATTGTGAAAAACTAAGTATATTTCCCTCCATCCTATCCCACCCCCGTTTATGCTATTTTCTCCTTTGACCCTGTCCCTTTTCAAAAGTGTTTGCTTCTGACTACCCTCTTCCCCAATCTGACCTCCCTTCTATCATCCTCCGCCCTCCCATGCCCTTTCCCCCCTACTTTCCTATGTGGTAAGATACCCAATTGAGTTTGTATGTTATTCCCTCCTTAAGCCAAATTCAATAAGAATAAGGTTGACTCATTCCCTTTCACCTCCCTGCTCTTCCCCTCCATTGTAACAGCATTCTCTTGACTCTCTTATGTGAGATAATTTACTCTATTCTATCTCTCCCTTTCTCCTTCTCCCAATACATTACTCTCTCACTTCTGAATTTTATTTTTTAAGATATCATCCCTTCATATTCAACTTATCCTGTGTCTTCTATGTATACATATATATATATATACACACACACATACATACATATAATATTCTCTTCAACTATCCTAATACTGAGAAAAGTTTCATAAGTTACAAATATCGTCTTTCCATGTAGGAATGTAAAGAGTTCAACTTTAATAAGTTCCTTATGATTTCTCTTTCCTGTTTACCTTTTCATATTTCTCTTGATTCTTGCACTTGAAAGTCAAATTTTTAAGGGCAGCTAGGTGGCACCAGCCCCAGAGTCAGGAGGACCTGAGCTCAGTTTCAGCCTCAGACACTTAACACCCACACAAAAAAACTATCTGTGTAACTTTGGGCAAGTTACTTAACCCCAATTGCCCTCCAAAAAGGCAAAAAAGAAGAAGAAAGTCAAATTTTCTGTTCAGCTCTGGCCTTTTCATCAAGAATTCTTGAAAGTCTTCTATTTCATTGAATATTCATATTTTCCCCTGAAGCATTATACTCAGTTTTGCTGGGTAGGTGATTCTTGGTTTTAATGCTAATACCTTTGACCTCCAGAATATCATATTACAAGTCCTTTGATCCCTTAATGTAGAAGCTGCTACATCTTGTATTATTGTGAATGTTTCTACCATACTTGAATTGTTTTTTTTCTGACTCCTTGAAATATTTTCTCTTTGACCTGGGAACTCAGGAATTTGGCTAAAATATTCCTAGGAGTTTTCTTTTGGGGATCTTTTTCAAGAGGCAATGGGTGGATTCTTTTAATTTCTATTTTACCATCTGGTTCTAGAATATCAGGGCAGTTTTCCTTGATAATATCATGAAAGATGATGTCTAGGCTCTTTTTTTATGATGGCTTTCAGGTAGTCCAATAACTTTTAAATTACCTCTCCTGGATCTATTTTCTAGGTCAGTTGTCTTCCCAATGAGATGTTACACATTGTCTTCTATTTTTTTCATTCTTTTGGATCTGTTTTATAATATCTTTATTTCTCATAAAGTCATTGGTTTCTATTTGCTCCATTATAATTTTGAAGGAATTATTTTCTTCAGTGAGCTTTTGGACCTCCTTTTCTATCTGGCAAATTAGGCTTTTTAAGGCATTCTTCTCCTCATTGGCTTTTTGGATCTCTTTTGGCATTTGAATGTCTATTTTTTAAGGTGTTGTTTTCTTCAGTATTTTTGGGTCCCCTTTAACAAGCTGTTGACTCATTTTTCATGATTTTCTTGCATCACTCTTATTTCTCTTCTGAATTTTTCCTCTACTTCTCTTACTTGATTTTCAAAATCCTTTTTGAGCTCCTCCATGGCCTGCAACCAATTCATATTTTTCTTGGATTTTTTTTATGCAGGACTTTAGACTTTGTTGTCTTCTTCCAGTTCTGTTTTGATATTCTTTATCACTAAAGAAAGATTCTATAGTCTTATTTCTCTTCCTCTGTTTGCTTATTTTCCCAGCCAGTTACTTGACTTTTGAGCTCTTTGCCCAGGTAGGACTCTGCTTCCAGAGTGGAGAGTGTTCTGTCCCAAATTTCTGGGGCTTTGTGCAGCTGTTATCAGAGCTACTTGTAGGCACCTGCCTCAGAACTATGAGGAAAACTCTCTCTCCATAGTCACCACAAGCTCTGCCACATTAGCACTCCTCCTTACCCCAAGACTGCCACCTAGATCTAAGCAGGGCAAAGCAAGAGAATTCTGCCTTAGCACCTGCAAAGAAATTCCTACAATTGCCCTTTGATCAGCCACTTGATCCTCCCACCATCTGTGGGCATCAAGCTCTGGAAGCAGACACTGCTGCTGCTACTGCTACTGCTGCCACCACCATCTCTGCTGCCCCGGGGTCTGGGACCAGACTGCACTCTTCTCTCACCCATGTGCAACAGAGTTTCCCTACTGACCTTTTACTTTGTCTTGGGTGTTTGTGGGTTGAGAAGTCTGGAAACCACCACAGCTGCCAGTGATTGAGTCCCCTGAGGTCTGCCCCGCCCCAATCTGTGCTGGTGCTGCACTCTGCTCCCAGCCCAGTGTGATAGACCCTTCCTGTCAGCTGTCCAGGCTGTCTTCAGCTGGAGATATGTTTCACTCTGTCATTTTGTGGGCTCTGTACCTCTAAAATTTGTTTAGAGTCATTTTTTATAGGTGTTGGAGGTGATTGGGGGATGAGCTCAAGCAAGTTCCTGTTTTTATTCCACCATCTTGGCTCCACCTCCCCTATCATCTTTGTAATGAATATCACTGGAGTCCTGGTGGTTCAGGTGGAGGTTCATAAGATCTTACTTTCTAAACTTTCCTAAGAGGACCATGACCCCTGATGAGGTAGGCCACTGGATACATTCAGCTATTCAGGTTTGGGACTCCTAGAGCTTGCTTCATTACACAAACATTCAGACTATGTAAGGCAAAACTTCTCTGATCTGACTGTGCTAAACACCCTCTTATGTTGAAAAAGCTGTAGACTGAAGATCAGCCAGGGGTAAATGGAGCATACATGCTACGCTAGGCAAAATGTCCAGAAAAATCAGGAGCAGAATGCAACTTTCTCTTATCACATTATCAGATTATGCATCTCTCATATTGCCCATCTCCATTAGAAAGATGAGGAATGGGCTGTTTTCAGGTTGTATACCTCACAGTGTTTCAGAACTCAGAGACTCAGACTTTGGCCTTCTAGGTTACTAGTCTGAACCAAAGTGAGTGCTCTTTAGCTGTTTTGATTATTACTGGGGCAGCATATGAATCTTAGGTTACTCATCACCTCTGCAAGAGTCCATGAAGTTCATACAAACCTACAGAGCTACTATAGTTGGAAACCACAATATCTGGGGACCTAGCAGTTGGACAGTGATAATCCAAAATAGGTGGGTCATAGGGTGAAACGTGAAATGTGAAATGCTCATTCTGGGTTGAGAGAAGGCCTTGTTACCCCATTGTTTTTGTGACACTAAGCCAGTCTGTAGAATTATCCTTGACTTGGAAAAAAAATCTTGCTGGGCAACATGTTTGGGCCACAACTCCCTGAGACACACCAAGTTCCTCTCTTTCATAATATAATAGACTACTGTTGGGCAGGTTGGAAGGCTGGCCTATACTAAAAACAACTTTGGATACAATCAAATGTAGGATTTGGTTTTAATACCTTCTAAAATAAGAAAGGACAGATTATTAACCATGTCTGCCTGAACTGATTCATCATGGATTCATGAAACAAACCTTCTCTAAAAACTGATCCATCAGGGAGAATAAATATATTCCATGCCATAGACTTGCAGAGTATGAAAGGCACTGGATTATTCTACTATGGTCGTTGTCCCTGATAGAGCAAATGAATGTTCTAGCTATGTATAATAATCTCTGCTTTAAGTGTATTTGTAAGAGGGGAGGAGAAGAGTCTTGCCAACTTGGGTTTTTTAAGGCAGCCTTCCCCCTGTAGAGCAGAGAGATTTTCTGGTTTTTTTGTTGTGGTTATTGATGTTTTTGCTTTTGCTTTTGGGTTTTAGAAAATTGTCTCACTACTGTAGTTCAAAATTATAAAAGAAACTGATTATATTTAAATAGTTTACCAATTATTTTCTAAAAATAAATTCAAAGACCCCGAATTAAGAATCCTTGATCTAATCTATTCCATATGAATAAAAAATATCTTTTGCACTTACATGATAGACCCATGACCAATTAATCATTTTAAATAAAATAAAAACTCCAAGGAGGGAAAAGCCACTATTTACCAAGGCAGCTCATACTACTTTGGGTGTAGCTTTAGTTGTTTAGGAAGGCTCTTTTCTTTTTCCTAATATTAAGTCAAAATTTTCAATTTCTACCCTCAAGCACCTGAGGACAGAGATGGATCAGGTTAAGTTATCACTGGAGAGAATTCATCCTTCTGGTGACCTAAACTACCAGTAAGATTAAAAACTGAAAGGGTGCATTAGAAAGGGGTGCTTTTTAAAATTAAGCTGGTTGGTAAGTTCCCAATACACCTACATTGGTCCTTTTAGACAATTCATCTTTTTTTTCTTCTCCTGAAAATTGTTTTACTTTTACCTTTGCCTTCAGAATGTCTTTCTTAAGAGCTTACCAATCCCTCATGGGCTGACTTCCCCTATAAAATTTTATACATGGAATCCTATCCAACCTTTGCCAAACTTTTAATTCTACTCTCCTAAAATCTAAGATATTTATCAGACCATGCCCAGCTTTCTACTCTTTCTCAACCACAATCCCTAGAAAAGAGTGAAGACTTCTCCTCAAGATACACAACATTTCCATACCAGACATTAGTTTCAGAATAGAAATTCCCTTCATTGGTTCTTCTACCCTTTAAAGGAAGAAATTATCATGGCAGGAAACTATTAGTTGCTTTTCTTAGGACAGAAATATATTAGCAAATATTTTAAGTCATGCATTGCAGACATATGATACGGTTTTCCAGACTCCTCATCTGTTTCCTTGTTCCTTCCAATGGGTCCATAATATTTATTGATGACATGTTGATATCACTTCTGATTTAGCCTCAACTATTTTTTATCCAGATGCTTTCTCCTATGTTTTCCATTACAGTTTCTAGATTTCATAATATATGTTTATATGAAATGCCATTCAGCATCTCACCATACATACTTTTATGTATTATGTTCCTTTTGAATAAGGTATGCTTTTCCAGAGACTATCATGAATCATGGATCTCACCCAACCAAGTCTCAGTGGCCAAATTTGCTTCCTTGAAATAGACTTGGTAATTCATTTTACTTATTATCTATACTTGCTGCATTTATTTATAGACATTTTGAGACTATAGATTTTAGTACTGACTCCTTAATTGGATTTTCTATTCTATGAATTTCAATTTCCAACATTAATATCTAGCATGGTGAATATATATGTAGATAGTTTTATCCATCCTCCTTTCTTTTCAGTTTAAAATCATTTTCATATTTTCAAGCCTCCATCTGTCTATCAATCAGTAAATATTTATAAATCTTCTATTACAAGCCTGGCACTGTGATAAAGAGATCGAACAGAAGGCAAAAGACAGTTTTTAATAGAGAAAAGGCACTAGAATTCATAGAGCTAGAGGAAGTCTTCCAACAAAAGGTGGAATTTTAGTTGGAATTCAAAGGAAGCCAGGGAAGTCAGCATTGCTAGGCATTGTCAGTTGCCATTGTCACTCAACTAAATTTAGTCTTTTCTACATTTTAAATTGTTGTCTAGAAAATTAAATCCCATTCTCAGATTCATCACCTTAACCCACTGTTCCTTTCCCATATTTACCTTTCTTTTCTAAAGCTATTGCCTTCAGTTGGCAGCAGTGATGAAAACAGCTAAGCCCCTAAGATTTTTAGTTTTCCTCTCCAAGACTCAAATATTAGGCAGTGCTTTCTATATTCCTTCTGGCCATAGTTTACATCCTTGCTGATCAGCAGAAGTGGGTATTAGTCATTCATTTTGAAAAGTTTAGGATCCTTGTCATATCTTGGATACAGGCCTTAGAAGATAGCAGAGTGTCTTAGTGTTATCACATCAACAAACAGTTTCTTTAGTGTCTCTGGAAGTATTCCCCAAGCCCAAGTGCTCCGTTCTTTTTTCTCTGACTTTTTCCTGAGAGCTTAGATGATTCTACATCATCATTCTTTGGAAAACAAAGAATTCTTTCCTCCTCCTTAGGGAGACCCACTCCTTCTTAGTTCCAAATATTCAGTGGCCTTTCTCATGCTCCTTGATGTCACATTCTTTTACCTTCTGACTGCCTGACACAAGCAGGGTTTCCCTCTGCTTCTTCAGACCCTTTTACTTTTTTGTTTTCCTATTTCACCTCTTCCTTTTTTAAAGGAATGTGCCATTCTCCATGATAACCTGGAAAATAGAAAAGTATCTGTCTGTCCCTTTTTCCTTCTCTGTAGGAGAGAGACTATTTTGTACTTTACCATATGTGACAGTCACTTGGCCATGGAAGATACAAACACTGAACGCCCTATGAAAGCATTCATACCTGTTGGAAGTGAGAACCTCCATTCTTTGTCATTCTTAGTTGTAATTTCCATCGACTGGGGCACAGTGCTAGATGATGTCTTTGTTTGCAGAGCTATTCCTCTCCTCACCTTTTGATCACCTTGATGAAATATATAGCTTCCTTTGCCTCATTTTCCTTTTTTTCCCCTAATAGCATTTTAATCTTTTTCAAGTTACATGTAAAGACAGTTTTCAACATTCATTTCTTCTCTCCCTCTCCCCTTCACAAGACAGTAAGTAATCTGATATAGTACATGTACAATCATGTTAAACATATTTCCAAATTAGTCATGTTGTAAAGGAATCCTAACAAAAGGAAAAAAAAAAACAAAAAAAGAATATGCTTTGATCTGCATTCAGAATCCATAGTTCTTTCTCTGGATATGGTTAGCATTTTCCATCATGAGTCTTTTGGAATTGTTTCAGATCACTGTATTGCTGAGAAAAGCTAAGTCTATGATAGTTAATCACCATGCAATGTTGCTATTTCTGTCTACAATGTTCTGCTGGTCCTGCTCACTTCATTCAACATCAGTTCATGAAAGTCTTTCCAGGTTTTTCTGAAATCCACCTGCTTAATATTTCTTATAGCATACTAATATTCTATCACAATCATATACCACAACTTGCTCAGCCATTCCCCGATTGATGGGGATCTCCTCAGTCTCCAATTTTTTGTCACCACAAAAAGAGCTATTATAAATATTTTTGTATATTTGGGTCCTTTTCCTTTTTATTATCTCTTTGGAATACAGACCTAGCAGCAATATTGTGGATCAAAGGGTATACACAATTTTATAACCCTTTGAGTATAGTTCCAAATTGCTCTCCAGAATGGTGGGATCAGTGCACAACTCCACCAACAATGCATTAGTGTTCCAGATACAATACCACCTTGTCATGACATCTCTCTTCTCACTAATATTTGTGCTTGCTGAGTGACTGTGAGCAATCTTTGAAAGATCAGGGAAAATAGGGGAGGTGCTACTGGATGGAAACAGAAAAATAAAATAAATCACGATTTTCTAAAAGAAAAAAAATCTGAATTCTTGAAACTTTAATTGCTTTAATGAGTATATTAACAAAAGGATGGTTTGTGAGCATTCCTAAAGGAATCTGTGATCATTGAGAGCTCCCATGTATTCATCAGGAACAAATCATGTCCAGCTAGTCTTCTTTTCTTTTCTTTTTTTTGGACTGGGTTATTAAAGTGGCAGATTAAAGAAATGGCATACACATAGTATCCCAGGATGTCAACAAGGCACCTGACAAGTTTCTGTTGTTATCCTTGTGGACAAGCCAGAGAGATAAGGATAATAGTAAAGATATGTAGATTCAATAGTGATTTAGTATTTACTGAATCCAGAGATAAGTTATTAATGGATTAAAATCAGCCTGAAAGGCAGTCTCCAATACAGGACCTCAAAGAGCTTTCCTAAGTCATATTACTGAACCTTTTTTGTAAATGGCTCAGGTGAAAGTATAGATAGCATTTTGTGACTTATGCAGATGGTATAATGTGTGGAGGGATAACTGATATGTTGGACAACAGAATTAATTTCCAAATTATTTTAACAGGCTAGAATTATGGACAGATATTATAAGATAATATTTATTATGGATGTCAAGTTTTATTATTCCATGTTAAAAAACAAAGCTTGCATGATTACAGAATGGAAAAGGACTGACTAAATAAGCGTTCATATAGATAAAACTCTAGGGGCTTCAGTAAACTGAATATGAGTCAACAGTGAAACATGGAAGCCAACAACTAGAATATTATTTGGGGTCCTTAAATCATACCTTAAGCATGGTATTTAGGTCTGGGAATCAGAAAGGTACTCTGGTTTTCAGGACCAAATACGTTGAAGGCAGCTGAATTGCATTTAGAAAAAATGTGATTTTCTTAAGTTTTAGAAAAATGCAATTTTTAATGCAATTTCATTGAATCAAAGCTTCACCATGAACTAAACCTCACTGTTCTAAACACTAGTATTCTGTGGGTGATCTCATATTGATGAGAGAATACCATAATCTCTGAAGAATGAAAATTGCAGGCAAAATTAAAAAAAAATATGGTCAGTACAAATGGCCTGCAGCATAATAACAGTAGTGAATTACATGCAAATACAACAAACTACATCTAACAGATATATTACTGGAAAACTAGATGGGATAATCCAGTACAATGCAGCAAACAATTTCTAAGCACCTATTAGAAGAAGATAACATGCTAGGTGCCAAGAATCCAAAACCAAGAGGCTATGTTGTTACACAGAAACACAGACATCCACTGGGCTGTACTAGATTCACTTAAGTGTTGAGAAATAGAGGATTATTCCCAGTGTGTTGAATAGATTCCTCCTTCAAGGATCCACTGGAGATACAGGCAAAAGTGACAGGATAAGATGACGTGGGTAAATTTGCATTCTGGGCTATTAGAAGGAGCAGCCGCACAAACCATCATAAACATGGATCAGAGGTGTCAAAGATGCTGCAGCCACCTGTGACCCAGAACACCCCGAAGTATGGCCTAAATCAGATTAAAATGTAATTGGAAAATATTTCAGAAAATAAATTAAAATATAATATAGAAAAACAGAAATAAAAGGTTTTCTATATGAATATGCAGCGCACAGAGATCCTTATGAATTTCTATTTGAGTTTGACATCATTGTCATAGATCCATGAAAGCACTGAAATAATGATAAAGTAAAATGCTTCCAGAGAATGGTAGTCAAGATGGTGAAAGGATGAGTTGAAGAAATTGTGAACTGAAAAGTTTTAAGAAGAACAAAGTAGTTTTCAAACATATGAAGCTTCGACTGTCATGAGGAAGAGGGACTAAACATACATCATGATCCTACAGGGCCACAACAGGAGCAAAGAGAGGAAATTATAGAAAGGCCGATACTGGCTAAGGTAAAGAAAACGTGAACAGTTAGGGCTATTCAAAAGCAGAATGGGCTGCATCATTATGTCATGGGCTCCCTTTCATTGAATGTCTTTAAGCAATGACTAGACAATTATCAGGTAAGGCATAGAGGGCATTCCTGTAGAGTTACAGGTTAGAATAAATAATCTCTGAGTTTCCTTTCACTTCTGTTTTGCAATATTCTTAAAGGGACATAAATTATTTGTACAGATCATCTTAGTACATTCCGCTCATTAGATAGCTAAGCCATGGCATTTGTTTTGTTCTTTTTTACATGAAAAACAAAATAAATTTCACATAACCCTTCCATTATGGCCTTCTCATACTTCTCATCCAAATAGTTTTTAAGCACTGATTCCCTACTCTTCTTAATACAGCCATAATATAGCCTCCATCCCTATATTAAAAATCATTAAAATATGGAAAGAAAGTACAGGGACAATTGGTCAAATTCTCATAGAAAGAAGCCAAAAATAGTTTTAGCTAAAGTAGTCATTTACTAGTGTGGTCAGAGAATGGATGGGTTATGACCAATTCATGCTGGGAGGAGATGAAGGAGAAAAAAGCCAATCCATATTCAAGTACTCTATCATTCTGTTCTCTTTATTGGCACTTAGCAAAAACACCTTCCCACATGATCAGAATGTGAAATTTATTATCTCAGCCAGCCCGACTCTTTTTTTTTGGGGGGGGGGGCGTGGGTACGAGAATCTTTTTTTACCACAAACCTAAATAAAATTTACCAAATATTTTTACAAACAACAAATCATGACTGTCAGCCACTATCTGTGTAACCTTGGACAACTTCTCTGGGCCTAAGTTTTCTCAAAAATAAAATAAAGGGATCCTCTAAGGTCCTTTCTTGTTCTAACTCTATGAACCTATGACCTTGTGCTGACTGGGGAAATGAAAGGAATCACTTTATGCCTCACCTATTAGCAATGAACCAGTGACTTAGGGAGACAGCAAGAAAAACTTAAATATGCATACAATAAGCCTGTAAGTCACTCCTTATTACCAAGACATAGCAGGGAATGGAACTCCTTTTCCTACCATCTCCTATCCCACCAAGCTTTGTTGATAAGTTAAGCCTCTGGTAGAATAGAGCATGGGGGTAAAGAAAGCCTCTTGGGATGCTAGCTGGGGCATCTTGAAGCAAGGTCTCATCATTCAAGGAGGGACAGGAGGTGGAGTTTGTGGTGAAGTCAGCAATAGGTCAGTCAAAACACAGTCTAATAGTCTTGGCTAAGTGGCACTGTGGCTAAAGCATTAGGCCTGGAGTCAGGAAGACCTAAGTTCAAATTTGGCCTCACACTTACTAGCTGTGTGACCCTACAAAAGTCACTTAACCCTTTTTGTCTCAGTTTCCTCTTTTGTAAAATGAGCTGGAGAAAGAAATGACAAACCACTCTAGTATCCTTGCAAAGAAAACCTGAAATGAGGTCATGAAGATCATACACAACTGAAAAAACAACTGAACAACAGTCTAATAGAGTAGGGACAAAACCCCTTGTGCATAGTGAATTGAGTGGATGGCAAGGTAGCAATCGGATATGAGAGAAGAAGCAATAAACCAATGAAATCAGCATAGGGGAAAATCAAAAGAAAATATAGTCAATGGGGAAAAATACCTAGTTTGTCGTGCTCCATTAGCTAGAGACATCTGTGGTCTTTTAAATCAGGGGTTCACAGTTTGCCTACCCATCTGATCTCTGAAAGGCTACTTCTGTGGAAAGTGTCCTTAATGTGGCAGCCTACTAAATGGGAGGCTGCTATGTTAAGACAGGCAGTAGACAATGTACCACCACAACACATACCCACCCCCACACATAAGCTATTGTTGTGCGACTTTTTTCTTGAAACTTTCGGGTTCATTTTTCAATATATCTATCTTGGCTGCCGTGATTACAGATAACGCACATTTCTTGCTTCCTTAGTTTTATAAAAACTTAGCATTCTTTGTTTCAGAAATTATGAAAAATAGTCAAGGGTTGAATTTTGGGGGCAGAGAGTGGGGGAAATGGGAATTCTTCATTTATATATGAATCTTCTCATCATTCAAGTAGCAAAATAGACACAAATATGAAAATAGCTGTCTTCAAGAACTGCAGCCCCACTTATAAGGTATTGTGTTTATATATGCACACATGTTCATATAAAACAATACATATATACAGATATAAACCTACCAACATATATACATGTGTACTTATATGAATATGTGGATATGTACATATACATACATATATACATATTTCATGGAACGAGGAAAATAGAGTGAATATTAGAAAGAAGAATAGGGTCTCAATTTTTTTTTCTTTTACTGTCAGAGAAGTAGGGTGGGTGAAATCAGGGGAGGAAAGATTCTCTCCTCAACTATCCCAATATCCCTTATCTTACGGTAAATATGTTAGCACAGTTTGGCTTATCTTTCCATAGGGTAATTCCTCCCTCTAATTATCAGAATGATTTTCATTTCACCATTTTATTTCAGGAATATTATTGAGCCTGGCTTAGTGGTTAATAAGGTCTTACTACAGATGCCAGAATTTATTTAGCCCTAAAACCTGCTTCTTGAAAATCTGATCACTACTATTGAAATGGCCCTAAGTGGTGGGCTGTGGGGTATTTTTTTTTCCTTCTCCAAGAATAAACCCTATCTAAATAACTACCAAGTAATATGGGGTAATAGAAAAGTGGTAGAATATATGAGAACATCTGTTTGGTTCAGCCACAGGATTCTTTTTCTCCAAAGGAAGGAGTATAAACCTGCACATTGCATGGAATCTCACCTACTCCAACACAATGGATCACAACAGCCTCCTTTTGTCTGCTGCTTCCCCAACCCAAATACTTATAATTTTCTCTATCAATTATCCATATATAATTTTAGAATAAAAATTAAAATTGAAGTAAAATTTTAACATGGCAGTATTTTTCCTTCTTTAAAATTACATTTGTGGTTTTAATTAACCAGACAGCAATGGCTGATGTCAGGATTACATATATGGTGACAAATGATAAGTCCTTTATAAAATTGCCTAGAGGGAAAAAAAAGTAATTTGCTAGGGTGTGTTTCTTATCATATAGGTCAATATCAAATTAATCTAAGCCCTGCATTAAATAATTAGTAGAGTGAGAATTCTTAATTAACTAGAACACAATCTAAAGAGCTGTTTATTTCTTCTATAAACAAGTTTCTAATGACTAAAGAAAATTATTACATATGCATATTTGGGAGAATAGCTTTTGACAAATTCCATTCTCATCTAAAATTCTAAAATATTCTAGTGATTTCATTTTAGGATACAGATTAATATTTAGGCCTGTGAGAGAATTAATGTGTCAATCAACAACCTGTGTCACTAGGAAACAACAGGATTACTTAATGCAGCAAGAGTTACCTTCTAACCTGCATCGCACCAACAGCTCTGAGCAGGTTTTTCACTAACATTCTACTTTTGCTCTTTCTCTCCAACAAGATTAATTTTAGGGAAGTTTCTTTGTGTGTGATACAAGGCAATTGCTCTGCTGGTATTAGACCTTACAGATGATTAGAGTGCTAGACCCTGGAATCTGTGGCAAATACACTTTTAATACTGAATTACTATAATGCTATTCGTGTTTCGTATTTCTTTCACCTTGCAAGTGTTGTTCACAAAACTACAGTGTGTTAAATAGACTCATCTTGGAGGGGCTTCCAGTATACTATTTTTTTAAAAAGTGTCTTTAAAAAAGAATGATTCTAAGACCAACTTTCAAAAACCTCTTCAAAAAAGTTTGTTTTAACATACCAAAGGTAAAGATGATTGAAATTAGTAGCAAAATATCGTATTTTAATGTAGCATATACTCTGAAGCCATTCTTCCAACTTCAACTTTCACTGGAAGGTCAATAAATCAATAATTCAACAAGAATTTGCATTTATTATATGTCAGGCATGCTACTAAGTGCTGGGGTCCGAAGAACACAGCTACTATGTTCTCTTAAGGTTCTAAAAGTATCCCTGAGAGGTTAGGAGTTGTTTTTTCTAAAATACACATGGGCTCAAGCACACACACACACACACACACACACACACACACACACACCATGATCCCCACCTAAAGGCTTCAGCTACTGGGGTAAGGACTCACTTATTTGACAATTGTTAGGAAAACAAGAAATCAGTCAGACAGTAACTCAGTTTAGAACAACACCTCACCCATATGCCTAGATAAGTTCCTAAGAGATATATAACAGATATGAAATATTACATAGTTGTGTGTATGTTTTTTTTTAATTAGAGGAGCACTGAAATAATTATGAGATCAAAATATTATGAGATCAAGGGATGGGAAAGAATTAATGAACAAATGCTAGAGAGGGCCATAGAAGATAAAATGGACAATATTGTTTGCATGAAAATTTTAAAAAAGATTTTGTACAATTAAAACTAATGCAGCTAAAATTAGAAGGAAAATACTGAACTGGGGGGTAAATCTTTGAAGTAAGTTTGTCTGATAAAAGTTTCATTTTCAAGATATGTCAGAAACTGATTCAAATTAATGAGACTAGGAACCCTTGTCCGAATTATAAATGGTCAGAGTATATAGAAAAGTAGTTCTCAAGGAAAGAAATTTGAAATATCTGTAACAATATGAAAAAATCCTTCAAATTCATCAATAATTAGAGAAGTGAATATTAAAGCAATTCTGAGGTTACAGCTCATATCTGTCAGATGGGCAAATTTTTCACAAAAGGAAACTGACAAATATTTGCAGGGCTAAGGAAAAACAGGCATATTAATGCCTGTTGGTTTAGCTTCCCATCCTGGGAAGCAATTTGGAACTATTCTCCAAAATTACTAAACTGTCTTTTGACCCACTACTAGGCATAGAGATCCAAAGAGACTTTAAAAAAAAAAAAAGAGGAAAAGGACTCACTGCAAAAAATATTCATAGCAGCTCCTTCTGTGGTGGTAAAACAACAATAACTGGAAACTAAAGGCATGAAGTTCAGTCAACAGAGCCATGGCTAGACAAACTGTTAGCAGACTGCAATGGAGTATCATTGTGCCATAAGAAATGAGGAAGGGAAAGTTTCAGGGAAACCTGAGACTTGTATGAACTGATACAGAGTAAAGTGAGCAGGAGGGGACAACAGTGTATCTGCTAACAATAACGATGTAAAGAGACTTAAGAAGTCTGATCAGTGCAGTGATTAACATGACTGCAGAGGACCAATGGCAATGAATATTCCCTCCCCCCTGAGAGGAGTGATGGATTAACTATGCAGAAGGATATACACATTTTAGGAGATGACTAACATGGTCAATTTTTGCTAACTATGAATATCTTCATAAATTTAATTTTTCTTCCCCCTTCCACCCAGTGTTCAGATAGAAGGACGGTGCAAGGGAGAGTTGTCAAGTCAATAAGCATTTATTAAGCACCTACTATATTCCAGGCATTGTGCTAAGCACTAAAGATAAAAAAAAATCTATACTCTCAAGGTTCGAATAGTCTATTGAGGGAGACAAGATGCAACCAACCACGTACAACGTGAAGTATAAAAGATAGATTAGAGATAATCTCAAAAGGGAGGTACTAAGAAGGAATGGCAAGCATAGAAGTAGTTCACACCTTGTTTCATTTATTGAATTAACACCTTGTTTCAGTTCAAGTTTTTTTTCAATCTTGCATCAAGTCTAAGAAACAGAATGTGTGAACCCCACAACTTTCGAACCCTAGAACTCATGAACTCCTGAAACATGAAGGAGAGGAGCTAATGACCATATATAAGGAGAATTTCCAGGCTAGAGACAGCAGAACTGAGAAGAGGACTTTTGTGGTGGCAGAGTCAAGAAGGAGATAACTTGTGGTATCCCAGCACTCTGTTTGTCTGCTCTGTCTGTGTTGATGTTTGTGTTACTTTGTACAGAATCCCTGGGACCTTACTGGAAACGCTGAAAGAGGATTTTCTGGTTGTATGTTTACAGAAGCCCTGGAGGAGGGTTTTGGAGGTCCTGGGACTTAACTGATGATTTGTGTTGACCTCCTGAACCTTGTTTGTGGGTCTGTGTTGATTTCTATTTTGGTGATTTGTGTTGAGTTCTCAGACCTTGTTGGTGGGTCTGAGTTGATTTCATGGGTAGATAGTAAATTGACGATGGTGCCAGCAATGTGTATGAATATTATTATGGCTCTATCAAGTTTTGTCTTGATATAGAAATAGGAATATAGAAAATAGAAATAGGAACTGTGAAGGACTTGAGGTGGACCAGACTCTGTGAACTTCAATATGGAACAAGAACTGGATGAAAAACTGGACAAGGAACTGGGAGCTGGCTGCCTTTGAACCCAGGTGACAGCTGGAGCTGGGACCATGGAAGAGGAACCATGGAAGCTGAGAGCCAGCCTCGAGTCAAGCTGAAAGAAGACTTTACTTGGATACTGTGTACTGACTGAGAAGATTATGATTTACTGCGACCCAGGGGTGGAGAACTTTGACTTTTGTACTTTGTGATTGAATTAAGGATATTGTGATTGACTAAAGGAATGTACTTTAGTGAAAACTATGTGGCCACTTAGTGATAAGTTGTTGAGTTGTGACATGGCGAATGCTTCTATGAATGATTTTCTATGAATGTTTTGCTCTTATTTGTTACTGAATAGAGAGTTCACTATACTGTGTAATCAGAACCTTGAAAGCTGTTCACAGCAGCAGTCCTCTGGAAAGTTGCTCATGCATGGATTTACATAAGTTTAAGTAGAAGGGTTTTAAAATGGTATAGAATGTGCAACTTTAGCTGAGACTTGCAGGAAGACAGGGAAGCTAGCATCCAGAAATGAGGAGACAGAGCATTTTAGGCCTGAGGGATTAGCCACTGAAAAGGCCTAGAGTTAGGGGATGGGGTGACTTGTATCAAGGCTAGTGTCAAGAGATCATAAAGTACATTGATGAGAGTAAGGTGTAAGAAGCTCTACAAGTCCTTGACCTCATCAGGTTCAGCTACTGAATGAAAGCAAAGAATTTCAAGCTTCTCTAAACACATGGGATTAGCTAAGAGCCATGTTCTGTTCCTTTCTTCCCCCTTTATATAAGCAGCCCCTGCCTGAACCCCTGGCAGAAAAAAAAATTCTGTTTGCTCTTATCCTCATTTCCCCAAATGTCATACAGGCAGACTGCTTAGTGCAGTGGAAAGAATGTTGACTCTGGAATAGGATGGAAAATCTGGACTCAAATCCCATCTCTGATATTTGCTATGGGGTAACCTTGGGTAAGGCACTTTCCTAGCTTTGGTTTCCTCATACACAAATGGAAGCATTAGGCGAGACGACCCCTGAGCTCTATTACAGCTCTAGATCCACAAACATCTTCCTTGGCTGTGCTACCCTAGTCCATGTCCAGCACTATTTCTGATCCTACAATTACCTACTTCACCATGGTCCTTGATTCTTGGCTGCTCTCTAGTAGCACTGTTTCAAATGATATTAAGTATGTTATAGCTTAATCTTTCAGTTTCTGGAAGCAGTTGCCTTTGACTCATCACCTTCATCCATTCCTAAGATTTAGAGCAGGAAGGGACCTCAGAGAGCATCTATTCTAACTCCTTCATTTTACAGATGAGGAAACTGAAGCTCAAAGCAAGAAAGTGATTTGCACAAGTTACACCAGATATTAAGCTGCACAGATATGATATAAACATAGTTTTTCTGATTCCAAAGCTAGTGTTCATACCTCTATACCAAGGAGCCTCTAGAGAGGCATTAGGATGAAAAAAAACCTCAGGAACAGTACACCATAATTAATTAAAAGAATTCATAGAGCCTTAATCTCCAACCTGGTCTGCCATATGCATAACCTAAGTTTACATAAATTAGACTTGCTGGGAAATTCGTTAACTACTTCACTGAATTGTGGTGTCACTTTCTGAACTACAATTACAAAACCATCAATGGTACATTGAAAGAATTAATATCCTTTCCGAACTACTTCACTTGTTATAGGTCACTTGGCTGGCAGGTTTGCTCCATTATTTAGCATTTATACAGCACTTTAGATTTGCCAAGTGCTTTATAATAATTTTTAATCTCTTGGCTATCCTATTAGTGAAGAGCAGACATATTTCACATGTGCTCTATTATCATCCAGGTGCTTCAAAAGATCACCAAGGAGGAGAAATAAGTTATCTAATGGGATGTCCTTGCACAATATTAGCTTGAGTTCTAGTCAGTATTTCAGTGCCTTTTCCAAGTGGAAAACCTTTGAAATAAATAGCATAATGGGCATTAAATCATCATAACTCTCCTATAATTTAGCCCTTAATACATTAGTCATGTGAAACTGGCCCATCTCCTCCAGGGTACACTACTTTCTGAAGCAGACTTTCTGCTGAATCAGACATAGGTGGGAGCTCACTGAACTACTAATGATTCTTTAAGTTCTGAGTCACTTGAATCTTATTTTTCACTTAGATTGTATCATGCACCATAGTCTCCATTATAACATCATACTTACATTCTCTTTAGCAAGAGAAATAGCATAGACCTAAGTGCCATGAACACTGTTAATTCTAGACTGTGGTAAAATTTCTGATAGTGTTGTTAGATTAACAAATAGACATAATATTAATTCTCATTACCTAATGACTTCTTGCCTATACTGCAGCATTAGCCTCCTAATTGGTCTCCTTGATTGTTCTCCTGTATGCAGTACTCAAGTGGTTTTCTTAAATTATGGATGTAACCATAATACTCAACTCAATGCCTCTCTATTATTTCTAGGATAAACTATAAACTGCCGTCACCTAAAGCTCTTCGTGCCCTATGTCCAAACTACTTTTCCAATTTTATTATAAATATAAGGGTAGTTTCCTCCCTTTCCCTTATTCAACAAAACGAGTCTTTTTTTTGCTGTTCCTCAGTAATGATGCTCAGTCTCCTGTCTCCATGCCCTGGCACTGTCTGGCCCACAGGCATGGAATGTATTTTTCATAATCATCATCTCTGACTCTTGTTATAGTTTGAAGGAAACAAGAGGCAGAGGAGGTGGAGTAACACATCCCTCCCAATCCCTTCCTTTATAGAGTACAGAAACTGAACTTTCGGGCTAACTCCACTCTCCATCTGCTGTCCTGCCTGCTTTGATCAAACCCATGAAACACGATGCCACTGAACCAAGTAGCCTTGGTTGTCTTCTCCCCACGCCAGCTCTCTTGCCTCCTTTTGTGTGGTCTCTCCCCACTAGTTTCTCGAGGGCAGGGACTGTCTTTCTTTTTATCAAGTGTATTCCCAGTACTTGGGCTGATTCCTGGTACACTGGAGTCTTTTTATAAATGTTTATTGAATTGGATTGGATATGTTACTTCCAAACTGATTTCCTAGGCTCTTGACCATGCATGATGCTCTAAGATTTCATTCATTATAGACCTGCTTCCTATTCACAATATTATTTCATAATGAATCTTTGATTTCTGGGTCTAGACTGGTCACCTAATTTGATTTGTGATTATTCCCTTGTCTTATGGGTTTGGGTTGGATGTTAAGATTATAAGCTGATTCCTCTGAACTCAACCATGATAGCGTAAAAAATAACTGAGTAAGACTTAGAGAACCTGGGTTCAAAATCTACTTCTCATGTTAATTATTCATGTTATCTTTGGCAAATGGCATTCTCCTGAGTCACAGTTTCTTCATTTACACAATGAGTGGGATGGACTATATGGCCTCTGAGGTACCTTATAAATCTACTTGCCAATGCAACTCTCAACTGAAACAAGTATTAAAATATCCTTCTACACCATGTTGTCTTATTAACAAGTGCATACAAAATACACAACAAATAACTTATTAATTTAACTTTTCCATTAAGAGATTTAACCAACATTTACCTTCACCAAATATTCCAGTTCTGAATGGAGTGTACTCCATTCTTTACACATGCTATGTGCCTTTTCCATAAAGATAAACATTTTTATGCAAGGAGGATTGCCCGGCTTTGATTCAGTTGTCAAGAATGCTAAGCTTATCAGTATATCAGGAGCAATCATAAAGCAGAAACTTCTCCATGGTTGTAGAAGCTAGTAACTCAGTCATCAATATAACCCTGATTGGTTCTACCTTCATCCTAAGCATCAATACTTTCACTACCCATCTTTATCAAGTTCAATTATGTGGAATGAAATAAAATTTTAATTTTGCTAGATATGCCATGGTTCAAAGATTCTCTTTCCTTCCCATGTCAATAAAGTTATTAACATCTTGTTTTATTCTAACACGTTCTGTCCCTAAGTGTAGCCATATCAACAATGTACCACTTATTTGTCACTAACTGTATTTATGCTTTTTCAATTTACATGTTTGTCCTGCCTTCCCTTGGTAACTTGAAAAGAGGGACTGTAACTCCTACTTCTTTATATACCACGTGTGTCCATATAATAGATATTTTAAAAATGTGTATAGATTGTACCATACTGTCTTTTTTAAAGTTTGGCATGAAGACACTGCCTCTAGCCCTAGATTTCCATATTAGCCTTTAGTTATCCTCATACCACAAAATTCCCAGCCATGAATTAAGATTTACATGTGCCTTTTGGAAGCTAAAGCTCTTTAGAGGGAATTAATCAGTGGAGAAGGTGGATTCCTGATTGGAACAGTACATCCAGGGATGGCCATTTAGTTCCTATAAATTCAGGATGATCACATCAATGATCTTGTCCTCTAAGGAGCAACATAGAAGTAAGAAGCACCTCTTTCCTGGCAACTCTTACTGACTCAGTAACTCAGGATATCTCAGATTTGCAAGATAGCTACCAAGGCTTGAAGTGTATATATATATATATATGTATACATATATATATATACATATATATATATACATACACATATATCAGAAGCACTGTTCAAGGATCTGTGCTCAAAGAAACACAAATGGCAAAAAAATAAAAAAAAATTTAAAAAGCAGTTATGGACTTGAAGTACAGTATTTGGCAAACTCTTGTTCCCATGTGCTTGTCGCCACCATTGCTGCTGGGTAGGTTTGAAGGAGGATGGAGAGGAAAGAAATCCTTTTCCCCATTTTGGTTGGTAATCCAAGGGAGAATTCACAATCTCAAAACAGTGTGGTTAAAAAAAGGTGGGATACTTCTGTACTTCTTACAACTTTATGAGGGGGCAATATTTTCCAGTGTGGTCACTGGTCATCTTCAATAGGAGCCCTAGTCATGGGAACCAAGGAACAAATAAGGTGAAGCTATTTCTCTTGGATCTTTTAGTAAGGGGCTAAAATATATGCCTCGTGGAAATTGGCAGAAGCATTGGCAGTGTGGGGCCACATCAACAGTTTTAAACACCAGGCAGAAAAGATTATGTTGGGTTCTACAGCCACTGGAGTTTACTGAGTCAGGAGTAACAGGATCAGATCTGTGTTTTAGGAAAATCACGTTGGGAGCTATCTGGAGGATGTTTCAGAAGAGGAGAGATTTCAGGCAAAGATACTAATTAAGAGATGACTGCAATAACTCAGAAGAAAGGGAGGGCCTTGAGGAATACTTCCATTAGGGGCTAAAATAGAGAGGATAAACTGCAAAGTCAATGAAGTATCAGTAAGATAGGTTAGATGGGATCCAGAAAATAGGAGTGACACAAAAGCTGAGGGAGAAGAGAGTATTTAGGAGAGGAGAGAGGTCAATGGTCCAAAGTTATAGAAAGTCCAAGAAAGATAAAGACAATAAAAGGCCATCAGATCGCGCAATTAAGAGACCTGTGATACCTTTAGAGAGTGATTTCTATATAGTGGTAAGGTAAGAAGTCACATTTCAATGGGATGGAAATGAGTGACAGGAGAGGAAGAACAGAAAGAAAAATACTTTTTTAAACAAGTTTAACTGTGGAAAGGAGAGGTATAGGAAGGTAATTTCTCATTTTAACTATTCCTTATCATTAATTAAAAGGTATTTAGGCTATTGTGCCCAGTCCAGGTTGGTTGCAAGGAAGGGGAAGTATAATGCTATTCACCTTCTAGGTGCTTCCTCTCCACACCTACCCCTGTTCTCGTGTAGTCTCAACCCTAGCACTCATCTCTCCCTCTTTGTTTTGATGTTGGGTGAGATCTTACAGGAAGCAGGGTGTAACCTCTTCTAGGGCTTCTCTGGAACCTCTGCCAAGGCTTGAGGGCAATGAAAAGAGGAGAGAGTACTGAGCTGCCAATAGGACTAAGGTTAACCAGGTATGTACATGAAGGATCCAGCAATAACAGTGTAGGGTAGATGGGCAGAGGGGAGACAATGGTTATTGAGGGGTGGAAGTTCATGGTCACTTGCCAGCCCTGAAAGGTATAGAATACTTTCTCCTGTCCCACTAAATTGGCCATTGGATGCTAGGATGCACATTTTCCATGATTCCTCAGTTCTGTACCCATTCATCCATTGTGGGGATTTTGGGGTGGGAAGTTTTTGCTCTACTCTCAAGTCTATCATTTGGTAAAGGGGTAACTCACACTAGCTGTTTAAAGATTGAGCTTGGGTGTGGAGCCAAGATGGTGGAGTAGAAGCAGGCACTTGCTTGAGCTCTCCCCCAGACTTCTCCAAATACCTGTTGAAAATTATTCCAAACAAGTTTTAGAGCAGCAGAACCCACAAAATTATGGAGTGAAGCAAATCTCTAGTCCAAGATGACCTGCAAGGTCAACAGGAAGGGTCTATTGCCCCAGGTTGGGAGTGGAGTGCAGTTCAGTCAGCATAGAAACAGCCAGAGTAGGCCTCAGGGGACTGAATCACTGTAAACTGTGGTAGTTTCCAGAATTTTTGGCCCCTAAACACCAAAAACAGCATAGAAGATCAGTGGGAAAACTCTGTGGGACCTGGATGAGAGAGGAGTGCAGTCCAGTTCCAGCCCTGGGGCAGCAGAGGTGGCAGTGGCAGTGGCAGCAGCAACAGCAGTGGCTGCTTCCTGAGCTCCCAGTCCACAGACAGTGTAGTGATAAAGGGGCTTATCAGAGAGGGATTGCAGGGATCTCTCTGCTGGTGCTGAGGCAGGATTCTCTTTCTTTGCACTGCTTGGATCAGGGTTGCAGTCCTGGGTGATGGTACTGGGGTGGGAAGGAGCACTGGTGTATTGAAACTCATTGTGCAGTGGAGAAGGAATCCTCCTTACAGTTACAAGGCAGAAAAGAGTGCTTGTGGTCACTCACAGACCAGAGCACAGGTCAGGGAAGGATTAAACACCTCTCCTGTGATCATACCACCTTGGAAGAACTGAAAATTTACAGGCCCCTAGAAGCATCTCTGAAAACAACTGCACAAAACCCCTGAAGATTTGGACAGTATACCCACCCTCCACCCCCTCTCTCATAGAAAACAGAATCGTACCCTGACAAAGAGTTAAAAGTGAAGTATTTGACTGGGAAAATTAGCAAACAACAACAAAAAAAAAAAAAACCTCAAGACTATACAACCTTACTTTGGTGACAAAGAAGATCAAAACATACAACCAGAAGACAACAAAGTCAAAGCTCTTACCTCCAAAGCCTCCAAGAAAAATATGAATTAGTCATCGGCCATGGAAGAGCTCAAAAAGGATTTTGAAAATCAAGTAAAAGCAGTAGAGGAAAACTTGGGAAGAGAAACGAGAATGATTTAAGAAAATTAAGAAAAATGAGTTGACAGCTTGCTAAAGGAGACCGCAAAAACTACTGAAGAAAATAACACCTTAAAAAAACAGACTAACTCAAATGGCAAAAGAGGTTCACAAAGCCAATGACGAGAAGAATGCCTTAAAAAGCAGAATTGCCCAAACGGAAAAGGAAGTGCAAAAGTTCACTGACAAAAATATTTCCTTAAAATTTAGAAGGGAGCAAATAGGAGCTAATGACTTTATAAGAAAACAGGAAATTATAAAATAGAACCAAAATAATGAAAAAATAGAAAACAATGTGAAATACCTCATTGGAAAAACCACTAACCTGGAAAATAGAGCCAGGAGAGATTATTTTAAAATTATTTCTTGTATTATTGTATCAAGATTCTTTTTGTGGTCGTAACGTTCAGTTAGACCAATCATTTTTATGTTTTCTCTTCTTGATCTATCTAGTCTCTAAATGTGTTTTTCTTATGTTTCACTTTCTCTTCTTTTTTTCATTATTCTTATTTTGTTTAATTATTTTTTAATTTTTTTATAATTTTACTGGCTTCACTTTGCCTAAGTATAATTTTCAAGATATCATTTTCTTCCTTAAGACTCTGGATCTCCTTTTCTAATTGATTGACTTTGCCTTAATAATCTTCTTGTTTTTTTTGTATTATTTTTTTTTTTTTTAGTTTTTCATCTGTCTCTGTCATTTGATTTTAAAAATCTTTTAAAAGAACTTCTGTGAATTCTTTTTGGGCAGGTGACCATTTGTAATGGGAATGCAAATTTGGAAGATCTTCCCTGCCCCTAGGCTAATGTGCACCTGAAGCCTGGGGTGGGAGGCTTGTTTTTCAGTAGATACTTCTTGATTGGCCAGTGAGTCAACAAGGTTGTTACATTCTCTGAGCCAGGAGAAGGCTATATAAGCCCTGATGTGGAGCTTTGTTTTGGGGCTCACTTTGAAAAGTGTTCTGTGGTTTGATCTGTATTCTGAAAAGCTGTTGTCCAGAGCCCCCCCGGCTTTGAAAAACCCAGATGTTGACTGGGTATGGATGTAATGGCTGGACAGTTTGGAAAGCTGTCTACTTGATCTGTTTCTGTCTTGATCATTCTGCCTGTATACTTTGAAGTTCGGGGTGCTGACCTTTTTCCCCTGAACAAGGTAAACGATATATGTCTGACTGATTAAAGTAAGCTTGTTAACCCATTTTGAGTTGCTTTCCTTTAACAAAGCAGATCCAAGAACATGTATGGGCAGCAACCCTGAGGATGCTTGGGGTGCTTGCTTCTACACCATTTGATGTTACTCTTTCAGGGTTTCATTACTTCAATATCCTCCTCTGAAGATGAACTCCAGTCATCTCTATTCCCATAATAGCTTTCTATGGTTGGATTCTTTCTCCTTTGCCTGTGCATTTATTGTGGTAATAGCTTAATTTTTGTAATCACCTCTAGCCCTGAGTTATGGGGGATGGTGCCTCTTGCCCCAGATCTTTTGTTCTCCCATCTAGCCTGGAAACAAAGTCAAACCTTCAACCTCCTGTAAGTGTCTACAGCCAAGGGCTTTCTGCCTCACTGCTTCTGCACACACCAGGCATGCCCTGGGTCATTCTCACCCCTACAGCTCTTCACAGTACAGTGGAGTGTGGCCTTCCTTATCAGCAGAGGTTCCCTCAATCTTCCCAGGCCTCAACTCCCAACTCCTTTCACCATCCCAGGGGTTAAATTCCTGTAGCTGGTACCAGGGCAGCCTCTCAAACCAACTAACCCCAGGACTTGTTGCTTCTTGTTGCCATTTGTTGTTAAAGTGGACTCTAGCCTGGAGGTGTTTACTTTTCATAGGGACCAAACCTCATCCTTGGATTTTTCTTCTGATCTTTTCAAATTGTCCCAGGAAGACCTCAGTTATGCCCCTATTCTTATTTATTTTTATCCACAATTTGTTCACCCTAAGAAGCTATTTTAACTCTTTTGTGGGGAAAATTTTGAAAGCTTAGAATTTTCTGACCTACTCCATCATCTTCCAAGAAGCTTCTTCAGCCTCTCCCAAGAAAGTTCATTATTGTCATTATTATTTAACAAAATGCTAAAATTCAAACTATGGGAATAAAAAAGGCAGCAAAAGAATAAGCAAAGAAAAAGAGGAAACAAAATTATCACTTTTTGCAGATGTTAAAATCTTTTACATAGTGAACCCTAGAGAATCAACTAAAAATTAAATGAAACAGGAGAGCAGCCCAGCACTGTGGCAAGTTGATCCACCAACCACAAGGGCCATTCCTGGGCCTATCACCCCAGGGCTGAGATCTGTCAGAGCTGGGTAAGAGACAAATGCATGGCCTGTGGCAGTGGCAGCAGCTACTTCTGGGACTACCAACTCACAGCCTGGAAATTTAAAAAGCACCTACCTGAACTTTTAGAGACCAGGATGGCAGAGTGAACCCCAGCTGCTCCAATACCCCCTTTTGACCCTGAAAACACAGAAACTATTGCCCCAGAGAAAAGTTTTAAAATAGTGAAGGCTTGGGTGTCCTAGAGGAAAGATGTGGCTAAAGTCCTGCCTCAAAATGGGTAAAAAACAGATTGCAAAGACTCTAGAATCCTATTATTGTAAGCTGGAGGAACTAAATTCAGATGGAGACAGCAGTGACTCCACCCCCACAGCTGAAGCCTCAACAGGGAATATGAACCGCTCTGAAGCACAGAAAGCCTTCTTAGAAGAGCCTAAGAAGGACTTTGAAAACCAAATTAGAGAGGTAAAAGATAAGATGAATAATTCTTTTCAAATAAAAATTGAGAAATTAGAAAAACATTACAATGAAGAAAACAGCTCCTTGGAAAGAAAAAATGTGTGAAATGGAAAAACATATGGAAAAGGAGCTTCAAAAACTGACTGAGGAAAATAATTCGCTAAAAATGAAGAATCAACCAAATTGAAGCTAATGACTCTATGAGGCACTAAGAATCAGTCAAACAAAACATCAAGAATGAAAAATTAGAAAAAGAGGTAAAATGTCTCAAGGGAAAAATAACTGACTTGGAAAAGAGATCCAGGAGAGATAATCTAAGAATTATTGGTCTAACAGAATATCATGATTAAAAAAAGGAGCCTGGACAACATCTTCCAATTGTCCATCAAGGAAAACTGCCCTGAGTTCCTAGAACCAGAGGGTAAAATAGAAATTGAGACAATCCACTGGACATCTCCTGAAAGGGATCCCAAGTTGAAAACTCAGCAAAATGTTGTAGCCATATTGCAGAACTATCAGATAAAGGAGAAAATACTGCAAGTAGCCAGAAAGAAACAATTCAAATATCACAGAACTATAGTAAGGATCACACAGGATGTGGCAGCTTCTACATTGAAAGATCAGAGGGAATGGAATATGATATTTTGCAAGGCAAGAGAGCTCAGGTTACAACCCAGGATCAGCTATCCAGCAAAACTGAGCATAATCTTTCAGGCAGGGAAATGGTCATTCAATGACATAAGGGACTTCCAGACCTTCCTGATGAAAAAGGCAGAGCTCAATGGAAAATTCAATCTCTAATTACAACAATCAAGAGAGACATAGAAAGGTAAATAGGGAAACACACACACACACAACACACACACACACACACACACATAACTTGTTATTTAATAAGAGCAAACTGTTTACATCCCTATATGGGAAGCTGATATCTGGTAATATTGAGAATTGTATACTTATTGTGTCATTTAAAAATGATATAGATAAATAGAGAGAGTGGGTACAAACTAAACAAAATGATGATAAAAAAAAAACCTTATTAAGGGGTGAAAGGGACTGCAATGGAAGAAGAGGAAAGAACGAAGCAGAAAAGGGTAAATTATGCTACACAAAGAGCCATAAAATCATGTTATAGTAGAGGGGAAGAAGGGAGGGAGATGAACATTATAGGAACTTCACCCTCATTGGTCCTGGTGTAAGGAGAGAATAACATAGTCAGTTAAATACAGGATTCTTTTGAGAAAAGACATAAAACCTATCATAATAGAGGGAAAGAGGGGAGGGAGAGGAGCATTGCATGAGATCTATTCTCATCAATCTTGGTTCAAGGAAGAAATAACATACTACATTAAGCATAAAATCTATCATACCCTACAGGCAGTAGGAAGGGGGAAGGACTAAGAAAAGGGGCTGGGGTGGATAGAAAGGAGGGAAGAAATAGGAAGGGGGAAGGGTAGAAAAATGGAGGGGGCCTGATAAGGAGGGAATACTGAGGGAGGTGGCAGTCAAAAGGAAAACTCTTAAGGAGGGGAAGGGAGAAGGGGGTTAAATAAAAGCATAAAATGGGGCAGTAATAGCATGGAGGGAAAGACACAGGTAGTAATCATAACTGTGAATGTGAATGGGATGAACTCTCCCATAAAACAGAGATGGATAGCAGAATGGATTAAAAAACCATAATCCTACAATATGCTGTTTACAAGGAACACATTTGAAATGGGAATACACACAGGGTAAAAGTAAAAGGCTGGAGTAAAATATATTATGCCTCAGCCAAAGTAAAAAAAAAGCAGGAGTAACAATTCTTATCTCAGACAAAGCAAAAGCAAAAATAGATCTGATTAAGAGAGATAAGGAAGGAAGCTATATCCTGCTAAAAGGCACCATCAAAAATGAAGCAATATCATTACTAAACATTTATGCACCAAGCAGTACAGCATCCAAACTCATAAAGGAGAAGTTAAGGGAGTTAAAGGAAGAAATAGATAGCAAAATAATACTAGTGGGAGACCTCAATCACCCCCTCTCTGAACTTGATAAATCTAAACTCAAAATAAACAAGAAAGAAGTTAAAGAGGTAAATAGAATCTTAGGGAAGATAGATATAGTAGACTTCTGGAGAAAAGTGAATGGGGATAAAAAGGAATATACCTTCTTCTCAGCGGTACATGGCACATAGACAAAAATTGACCATGTACTAGGGCATAAAAACCTCACAATTCAGTGCAGAAAGGCAGAAATATTAAATGCATCATTTTCAGATCATGATGCAATCAAAATCATATGTAATAAAGGGCCATGGAAGGACAGACTAAAGATTAATTGGAAACTAAATAATTTAATCTTAAAGAATGAATGGGTCAAACAAGAAATTATAGAAACAATCAGTAACTTCATTCAAGAGAATGACAATAATGAGACAACATACCAAAAATTGTGGGATGCAGCAAAAGCAGTTCTTAGGGGAAGTTTTATATCCCTGAATGCATCCATGAGTAAAATAGAGAACGTGGAGATCAATAAACTGGGTGTGCAACTGAAAAAGCTAGAAAAAGAACAAACTGAAAATCCCCGATTAAATACTAAATTAGAAATAATGAAAGCCAAAGGAGTTACCTTGGTGTGATTCCGTTCTGAGCGGGAGCATTCTGTCCGTTCGCCTCCTCGCTCTGCTCTCTTCAGTATCGCTGCTGAAATGGAGGACTCAGTGGAAATGGATATAAGCCCCCTCCAGTCCCAGAATTTCCTCTTCGGTTGTGAGCTAAAGGTTGACAAAGATTATCATTTTAAGGTAGATAATGATGAAAATGAGCACCAATTGTCATTGAGGACTGTGATTTTAGGGGCTGGTGCAAAGGATGAATTGCATTATTGTTGAAGCAGAGGCACTGACCTATGGAGATAATCCGATTAAAGTAACACTGGCATCTTTGAAAATGTCTGTTCAGCCTACAATTTCACTAGGTGGCTTTAAGATTACACCACCAGTAGTTTTGTGGTTGAAATGTGGTTTGGGGCCTGTACGTGTGAGTGGTCAGCACCTAGCAGGACTGGAGGAAGATGCAGAATAAGATGATGAAGAGGAAGATGATCTGAAACTATTAAATATGTCTGGCAAATGATCTGCTCCTGGAATTGGTAGCAAGTTTCCACAGAAAAAGGTAAAACTGTCTGAAGAAGATGAAGATTATGGTGAAGAAGACAATGATGATGATGACTTTGGAGATGAGGAAAGTGAAGAAAAACCCCTCCAGTGAAGAAATCTGTTCGTGATGCTGCAGCAAAAAATGCACAAAAATCAAACCAGAATGGAAAAGACTTGAAGCCTTCCACACCAAAATCAAAAGGTCAAGAATCCTTCAAAAAGCAGGACAAGACTCCCAAAGGACCCACTTCTCTAGAGGATATTAAAGCAAAAATGCAGGCAAGCACTGAAAAGGGTGGTTCCCTCCCAAAAGTGGAAGGAAAATTCATCAACTATGTAAAGAATTGCTTCCGGATGTCTGATCAGGAGGCCATTCAAGATCTCTGGCTGTGGAGGAAATCTCTTTAAGAAAGTAAGTTTGAATGGTTTGTTAAAATTTCCTTATTTCTGTAACAGTTGATATCTGGCTGTCCTTATTATAATGCAGAGTGAGAACTTTGGCTACCTTGTCTGATAAATGTCATCCAGATTACTTTGCCAAGAATATGTTGTCCAAAATGGCCTGTTTAGTTTTCAAAGATGGACCTCCACCCTTTGCTTCATTTAAATATGTATGGAATGTTATGATACAGCATAGTAGTAGTGGTGGTCAGACAAATGGAAATGGTGGGGAGACAAAGCATACATGTGAAATAAATTCAGTATTTAAATAAAGTAATATTGTTTCTTTATTTTGTGGATGGGAAAGAATATTTCCATTTTTATTTGGGACTATGCAAGGGCACTTAAAAAATGTAATGCTTCAGATTTGAATTCATTTGTTTTTTATGGGACTTGTGATTGCATTGCTATGGGGAGCTCCTGGTGAGGAACTTCCTCTAACAATGTAGTTCTGCCTCTTCTCTAATTTATTTATTTGCCTGAAGGCACTGAGAGGTTAAGTGACTTTCCAAAAGGTCACTCAGAAACTGAGAGGCAGGACTTGAACCCAGGTCTTCCTGACTCCAAGTCCAGCTCTCTATTCACTATTCCTTGCTGCCTTTCTCAAATTTAACTAGCTAAAGTTAACCTTTAGGTGGAACAATTAAAGGTCATTGGAAAAGTGGCTTAAGTAATGCAAATTTGATTAAGATTTTATTGTTTATTTGGAACTTATCTTTTCAACTAACTTTTCACATTTCACTAGTTAAGATGAGATTGCCAATTCTGTGTTCTAAAGCAGTATAACCAGTCTTCTTTCCTCCCTTACCCAGATACTTGTGATGCATGTCATACAGAACTGGCTTATGTTAGGAGTATAATAACAACTGTTTTCTTTCTGTTTCCTGGGATCTTTGATATGGTTTCTCTTAGAAATGGAACTGTATCTAAATATTACACTTGAATGCCTCAAATATAAAGTTGCAATTGACTATTAAAAAAATAGGAGAGATTAATGAAATTGAATTTAACAAAACTATTGAACTAATAAATAAAACTAAGACCTGGTTTTATGAAAAAAAAAACAATAAAACTGATAGACCTTTAGCCAATATGACAATAATAATAATAAAAAAGAAGAAAACCAAATTACAAGTATCAAAATGAAGAGGAATTTAAAACAATAATTAGGAATTATTTTGCCCAATTGTATGCACATAACTTTGGCAATCTTATTGAGACAGATGAATATTTACAAAAATATAAATTGCCCAGATTAAATGAAGAGGAAGTAAATTACTTAAATAATCCCATCTCAGAAAAAAAAAATCAAACAAGCCATTAATGAACTCCCTAAGAAAAAAAATCTCCAGGGCCAGATGGATTTATTAGCAAATTCTATCAAACATTTAAAGGACAATTGATTCCAATACTCTACAAACTATTTGGAAAAATTGGTGAAGAAGTGGTACTATCAAATTCTTTTTATGACACAAATATGGTCCTGATACCTAAATCGGGAAGAGACAAAACAGGGAAATAAAATTATAGACCAATTTCCCTCATGAATATAGATGCAAAAGTTTTAAATAAAATATTAGCAAAAAGACTATGGCAAGTGATCACAAGAATAATATACTTTGATCAGGTAGGATTTATTCGTGGAATGCAAGGTTGGTTCAATATTAGGAAAACCATCAGTATAATTGATCATATCAACAATAAAACTAGCAGAAACCATACGATTATCTCAATAGATGCAGAAAAGACTTCTGACAAAATACAACATCCATTTCTATTAAGAAACACTAGAAAGTACAGAAATAAGTGGAATCTTCCTTAAAATAATAGATAGCATCTATTTAAGCCATCAGCAAGTATTATATGTAATGGGGGTAAGCTAGAAGCATTTCCAATAAGATCAGGGGTGAAACAAGAATGTCAACTATCAACCCTCTTATTCAGTCTGGTACTAGAAATGTTAGCAGTAGCAATTAGAAAAGAAAAAGAAACTGAGGGAATCAAATTAAGCAAAGAAGAGACTAAGTTACCACTCTTTGCAGATGATATGATATACTTAGAGAATCCTAGAGACTCAAGCAAAAAACTACTTGAGACAATAAATAAATTTGGGAAAGTTGCAGAATATAAAATAAACCCACATACATCCTTGGCATTCCTATGTATTTCTAACAAAACATAACAGCAAGAGATAGAAAGAGAAATCCCATTTAAAGTTAACGTAGACATTGTAAAATATTTGGAAATCTACCTGCCAAAACAAATCCAGAACTATATGAACACAACTACAAAACACTTCTCACACAAATATAGTCAGATCTAAATAATTGGAAAAACATCCATTCCTAGTGTCTGGGTCGAGCTAATATAATAAAAATGACAATTTTACCTAAATTAAATTACATATTTACTGCCCTACCAATTAATCTACCAAAAATTTACTTTATAAAGCTACAAAAAATAGTAACAGAATTCATTTGGAAAAAGAAAAGGTCCAGAATATCAAGGGAATTAATGAAAAGACATTCTTGGGAAGGTGGCCTAGCCACACCAGATTTTAATCTGTACTACAAAGCAGCAGTTATCAAAACTATTTGGTACTGGCTGAGGAGTAGAGTAGTGGATCAATGGAATAGATTGGGTACATGAGACTCAGCAGTCAATGACTATAGTAATCTTCTGTCTGATAAACCCAAAGCCTCCAGTTTTGGGGATAAGGACTCACTATTTGACAAAACCTGCTGGGAAAACTGGAATATAGTGTGGCAGAAACTGGGCATAGACCATTATCTAACACTGTATACCAAAATCAAGTCAAAATGGGTGCACAATCTAAGTATAAAGGCTGATACTGCACTCAGTCTGGGAAAGCAAGGAATAGTGTACCTGTCAGACTTATGGGTAAGGGAGGACTTTATGACCAAACAATAGTTAGAGAGCATTATAAAATCCAAAATGGATAATTTTGATTACATTAAATTGAAAAGTTTCTGTACAAACAGTCAATGTAACCAAGATTAAGAGGGAAGTGGGAAATTGGGAAAGAATTTTTACAACCAGTGTCTCTGATAAAGGACTCATTTCTAAAATATACAGAGAATCGAGTCAACTCTGTAAGAATACAAGTCATTCCCCAACTGATAAATGGTCAAAGGATATGAACAGGCAGTTTTAAGAGGAAGAAATTAAAGATATATATAAGCACATGAAAAAATGCTCTAAATCACTAGTGATTAGAGAAATGCAAATAAAAACAACTTTGAGATACCACATCTCACCTGTCATATTGGCTAAGATGACAAAACAGGAAAATGACAAATGTTGGAGAGGGTGTGGGAAAATTGGAACATTAATGCATTGTTGGTGGAGCTGTGAACTGATTCAACCATTCTGGAGAGCAATCTGGAACTATGCCCAAAGGGCTATAAATAAGTGCATACCGGGGGCAGCTAGGTGGCGCAGTGAGTAAAGCGCTGGCCCCGGAATCAGGAGGACCCAAGTTCAGTTCTGACCTCAAACACTTAACACCCGCACAAAAAAACTAGCTGTGTAACCTTGAGCAAGTTATTTGACCCCAATTGCCCTAAGAAAGGCAAAAAAAACCAAAAGTACATACCCTTTGACCCAGCAATATCACTTGTAGGGCTGTATCCCAAAGAGATCACAGAAGTGGGAGGAAGACCCATATGTACAAAAATATTTTTAGTACCTCTTTTTGTAGTGGCAAAGAATGGGAAATTAAGGGGATGCCCATCAATTGGGGAATGGCTAAACAAGCTGTGGCATATGAATGTAACAGAATATTATTTGCTATAAGAAATAAGGAGCAGATGGACTTCATATTTACCTGGAGAGACTTATATAAACTGATGCTGAGTGAGAAGAGCAGAACCAGGAGAAATCTGTACACAATTACAGACACAACATATGTGTAAAAACCAACTTTGATAGCCTGGACTCTTCTAAGCAATGCAAGGCTATGAGACAACTCCAGAAAACTCAGATAGAAAAAGATGTCTACATTGAGAGAAAGAACTAGAGAGAACAGAGTTTGATTGCAGACTAAAGCAATCCACTTACTCTCTTTCTTTTCCTTGCTTGGTTTTGCTTCTTCTTTCCCATTGTTCATCCCATCGGTTGAAATCCTTCTTCACAACCTGACCAATGTCTAATGTGAAAGTATTTGCAGATCCTATACTTGATTGCATGCCATCATGGGGGGGGGGAGGGAGAGAAGAGGGGGAGGAGAAAATCTGAAACTCAAGGGAATATGGAACTGAATCTTGTAAACTAAAAGTAAATAAACAAATAAATACAAAAAAAGGAAAAAAATTAAATGAAATAATAACTTCTGCAAAGTATTAGGATATAAAGCGATCCTAATCCTAAGTCTTCCTGTATATTACCAACAAAATACAGCATGAAGAAATACAAAGAGAAATTCCATTTATAATAACTATGGAATGCAAAAAAAATTAACACCAAATGCTTAGACACATGTAGGAATTATTTGAATTAATTACAAAACAATTTCACATAAAGATTGGGCTCTACCAATACAATAAAACTTTTAATACTATCAAAATTATTTTAGAGATTCAGTGCCCTACCAAACTACCAGAGGAGGAACCATAAATCAACAAGGGAAATAATGGGGAGGAAAATGAGAAGGCCTTGCAGTAACAGGTTTTAAACTATACTGCAAAATAGTAATTATAAAATAGTTTTACAATACAGAGAGATCAAGTCTAAGATTATGAACAAATAGTTCTCAAAAGAATAATTGCAAACTATTAACAACCATATTAAAATGTTCCAAATTGTTAATAGTAAAAGAAATGCAATTCAAAGCAATTTTGAAGTTTTACTTCATACCCTCAAAATTGACAATGGTAAATGATGGAAACTGTCAATATTGGAGGCATTATAGGAAGATCAGTACACTAATGTATTCCTGGTGGAGTTGTGAATCAGTACAACCATTTTGGCAATTTGGAGGTCTGCAAATAAAGTAACTAAAATGTTCATACGCTTTGACTCAAGAGATTCTACAACTAAACATATACTCAAAAGAGGACATTAATGAGAAGAAAGTACTATATTCACTAAAATATTTATAGCCTCAGTTTTTGTGGCAGCAAAGAACTAGAAACAACGTAGATCGTCATCAGTTAGGGAACAGCTAAACAAACTGTGGTACATGAAGTTAATGGAATATTACTGTGATCTAAAAATGATGCATATTATGAATACAGAGAAGTATGGAAACACATGATCCAAAGCAGTGAGATAATCAAAATCAAGAAAACAACATATACAATGACTACAATCATGTGAATAAAAAGAACCCCCAAAAAATCAAAAGTTAATGTAACAAAAGATACAAAAAACCACTAGTCTTCAAAGAGATATGGGAAGACCCCCACACACAATTCCTTTAAAGAGGTGGGAGGTGTATGGGTGTGGAAAATTGCATGTTTTCAGACTTTTTCAATGTATTGATCAGTTTATGCTCACAGAGTGACAGATAGGTCATCTGAGACCCTCTTGTCAATATATCTAATATTAGATCTGTTTGTGATGCTATGAATGTTGGGACAATGGGCCTGTAATGGTAATGGTAATTTGAAGATCTTCCCTGTGCAATGGGAATTTGAGGATCTCACCTGTCTCTTAATAGGCCTAGGGGGAATTTGAAGAACTTCCCTGCTTTGAAGTAAACTCTGCCACCTAAAAGGCTGAATGTAGTCACATGGAGCTTGTGGTGGCAGGAGTTTGCTGAAGGGTGGAGCAGAGCCCACAGAAAGCTGGGAGTCAGAGCTAGAGAGACAATGGGAGAGAGAGGAGGCTCGGGCAAGGAGATAGAGAAGTTTGTGAGTAAAATCAATCTTATATTGGTTTGTGGGAAGGCTAAAGGATGTTGTGGCTCTCTGTGCTGTTATGGCTTGTTAACATCATTACTACTACGATGGAACTGGCTTATTGGTTTTCAGATTTGGATTTCTGGTGTCTAAATAAATGCTTTGCTTCTATCCTCTATATGGAGAGTTTCTTACACTTTGCTATTGAGCACCATTCAGGAATTATAGTCATGGTCTTTATTGTGATCATGGGTGCTGTAAATATCTCATTGGCACTACACCCTGCCTCTTAATAGGCCGAAGGGAATTTGAAAGTCTTCCTTGCTTTGAAGATTTTCCCTGCCACCTAATGGGCCAAATGTAATCACATGGAGCCTATGTTGGGAGGAGTTTGCTTAAGGGTGGAGCAGAGGTGAAGAAGCTGGGAGTCAGAGCAGTTAGCTGGAGGGAGGAGAGGACACAGTCAAGGAGACAGCTAGGCTTGTGAGTGTTTGCTTTTGGAAAGACTAAAGGATGATGTGGGTCCCTGCTGTTATCGTTTATTAACTTCTTTGCTATGATGGATTTGACTTTCTGGTGGTGAGATTTGGCTTTCTGGTGTCTGAATAACTATTTTGCTTCTCTCTTCTATATGGAGAGTCTGTTATATTTTGCAATTCAGAACTGTGCCAGCATATTCATAGTCACCATTGGTGCTGTGAGTATTGTGTTGGTGCTACAGGGCCCCTACCAGAGAAGAACCTACAATCCCTACATAGGATAGCTCTTGCTCTCAGACCCTTCAGTACTAAACAACTACCAAAGAGATTCAAGTTCCTAGCACACCAAAGGTTTGCTCTTTTCTTGGGTGCACTGATAATGTGACCACACTCAACAAAAGACTAACTGATCATTTCAAACTACAAAATGCTGAGCCCATATTTATAATGACAAAGCCATATCAGGTCTAGAGAATTAATCTCCCACGCATTTTGTCATATCTGATATAGTAATCCCTTAACTCCTTAGAACGTCGGTCTCTTTATTAATATTTTAGGGAGGTGCATTTTTTTTAAAGCAATTGGGGTTAAGTAACTTGCTCAAGGTTACACGGCCAGTTATTTTTGTGTGGGTGCCGAGTATCTGAGGCCAGAACTGATCCCGGGTCTCCCAACGCCAGGGCCGACGCTCTTACTGCGCCACCTGGCCGCCCCTGAGGTGGATTGTTTTCTATCTGCTTTACCTCCCCTTAATATTCCTCTAAGGAATATGAAAGGTTCCACTCTTTCAGAAAACTCACACAAGACAGAATTTAGATTGCCCTCCTCCCTGATCATTTGATGGAATACTCTATACCAGCTCAGATGCTCTTCTCCCTGTCTTTCCCTTTTTTCTCCTTCCCTCTTTGCTCCAATTTCTAACCCTACATCCTGGTTCCCTTTTGTTCCTCAGTCCATTTTGCTAAGTCTAGGCAGGGAGAGGAAAAGATACCCCTAAAACTATACACAGATCTAGGTGTCAGAGATATTCTCAAAATGCTTAAAGAGCTCCTTTTTTGTTTTTTTTGCCAAGTTCAAGGTTCATTGACTGCCATTTAAGGTCTTCCACAACCTGGTACCTACTCTCTTTTCAGTCTTTACCTAGTATTTTTCCCTTTTCCTACACTCTTGTATGCTAGCCAAACTGATCTATGTATTAGCCACTTTAGAAGCCTAGCATGGAACGCTCTCTACTTGTTGATTGATTACCCATCCAACTCAAATGACACTTCTACTAGAAAACTTCCTTAATTCTCCATTAACAAATGGATTTTTCTTCTCAAATGGCACATAACCACTTGTTCCTTTTAGATTCATTTATACATTATTTTGCACTTACTACCTGTATTACATCCCTCTATTGAAGAGTAAGTTCCATGAGATATAGGGCACAAGTAGGAGAGGAAGGCATCCTTCAACAAACTTCTTTCAATTCACAAAGTCATCCATTAGATTAGGAGGCTCCCTATTTTTCCCACCACAAGGTGAACTTGGTACCAGAAATTTAATTCAATACACGTCTATTAAATAGTTTATATACTTATGTGGGTTGTAGATAAGTGGTGCAGTGGATATAGCACTGGACCTGGAATCAGGAGTTTATGAGTTTAAATTCAGTCTCAGACAATTAACACTGCAACATCTCTGTTTCAGTTTCCTCATCTGTAAAACAGGGAAATAAAAGCACCTTCTCCCCAGGGTTATTATGAAGATGCAGAGATATTTGTTGAATGCTTTGCAAACTTTAAAAGCACAGTATATAAATTCTATATATATATATATAAATTACGGGAAATGGGGAAACAAAAAACACAACAAAACAAAACAAAAAAGAGAGTCCCTGACCACAAGAGCTTTCAATTCTCTTGTGGGGGGAATAGTGGGACAACAGAGAAAAATTAAATACGAATACACAAAGTAATTTCTTAGAGGGCATGCAGGTCTAAAGTGACAGTTTAATGACAGGACAGGGGATGTAATCAGAAGTCACAGCAGAAAGAAGGGTAGAGTGTAGAGTGTAATAGGGACACAGGAGGGATATGGCTGACATAAATGAGTATGAATGATGAGTGATGACAGCCACGGAAAAGAGCTTCCACATATGAGGATTCTGGAGCCATTGGACAATAGATGTCATGCCATTCATAAGAGCAACAGCAAACCTAATTTGATTATCAGCTGAATCTCAGAATTTTGAGTGAAAAGGAGCCTCCAATTATCTAGAATATTTTTTCCTTTTATAATCTAGGAAAATAGGGCCGACATATTATACAAGTAGGCAGCTAGGTGGTGCAGTGAATAGAGTACCAGCCCTGGAGTCAAGAGGACCTGAGTTCAAATCCAGCCCCAGACACTTAACATTTACTATCCCAGTGAATTTGGGTAAGTCACATGACCCCAATCACTCTGCCCTTCCCCCTCCAAAAAGAAAAAAAAAAGGAAAAGAAAAGGAATTTATCACCTGTTTGTTGTACTGTAAAAACAACTATTGGGTAAAAGTAGAAATAAATTTACTCCTCTTTTTAATTGACTAGACACCAAAGTCTCTCCTATAGATTAGTCTTCTCCAAGTATAACTCAAAGTGTGGAACTTTTCATAATTTCTATTCCAGTGTATGTGGTTATTAATCACAAAATATGCCAGGCTCTCTACATGGGGAATAAAGCTAGAACATTTACTCAAATACCAGAAAACTGAGTCCCCAAACCAGAAAGTCAAAGCCATCACAGTAGTTATGAACTTGGAACATGTAGTTAATGTAGTAAACACCCACATTCTCAAGCCTTCAAAACAGAATAGGCTACCTCAGGCAAAGATCCTCCTCTCCTCCTCATGCAGCAACTGCTCAAGCAGCTCCAGGCCCCTGCAGTTCCTGTCCCTGGCAGTCCTCAGCAGGAGTCCTTAGCAGAAATTCTGGCTGGCTCTAAAATAGAAGGAATTTGCATCGACCACTGCCACCACTGCTACAGCTGCCGTTGCTGCTGCTCCCACTATGCTTCCAGTTATTGTGCACAATCTAGCTTGGCTCCCACTTCCTCTTGCTTCACCCCTTCCTGCTATGTCAGCAAGTTCAAGATGCATGTAAGATCTTTAAATCCCATAACCATAACATTCGGCCCCAAGATCTTTCATGTCCCTTACTTGGCAAAAATACATTAACAATACATTTCATTACATACAATTAATAGGAGTTTTAGGAGTAACTGGGGTCAACAGAATTTTACAACAACATAAGAAGGATAGCACACAATAAACACAGAAAATATTTTAGGGTGGGGCTTGAGCACAAGCTCCCTGTCATCCCTCCCCCAAACAAATGGGGTCCCAAAATCTTGGGGTAAGGGGAAAATGTCTCTTCTTCCATGGCTACTTGCTGCTGAAATTAGACGTGGAGCCGTCCCTGTCACGAGGGGTCCCATTTGAGAGGTCAGTTATTTAGCCAGCATTTGGGATGTGCTTCATGCCAGGTCCAGGTGTGACATGTCACAGTAGCAGACAGCGGGTGACATCCAGCTTAAGCTATCAGGCATCTACTGAGGAAACAAATCTAGCAAACAAGGTGAAGAGACAGAAAGGCAAGAAGAAGCAGGGACAATAACCAGAAACAAGGTAGATATGGGATTAGCCATACTACTGGAGTCCATGAGCCCACTACTGTGGCCTCACTCACGGTAGAATAAATGACTTAAGGGTACAATTTTGTAATCATCTTCTCCAGAATAAACAATAGTTACAATGTTATCCCTCCCATGTGCTATAATCTCTGCAGCCTTTGGGACATCATCTAGCTTCCGTTTTACCCATACTTTAGCTCCCAATTTTATTCTATCAGTAGAACCAAATATTCATTTCCTCTGATAGTTATTTTGGAAGGAGGGCCAGTTTTTACAAGTGGTATTGTTTTACAAGGAACAATAATTACTTGAACTATTCTATCATTTTTATGAATCTGAATGAGTCTGTCACCTAAATTATGGAATGTCACAATAATTTCTCCTTGATAATTAGAATCTATTACTCCAGCCAATACATGTATTCCTTGAACTGCTAATACTGATTTGGGTAAAATCTGTCCAAAGTGATTTTTAGGGATTCTTATGCATATCTCAGTGGAGATTTTTCTTATTTCTTTCCTATCCAACAAAAAGTCCTCTAAACAACGTAAATCATACCCCACTGCACCAGGTGTTCCTGGGAACAGTGCTGGGACATCTGGCCTCAAAGTCCAATACTCAATATTTGGGATCTTATGTGTTTGTCATTTTCTAATTTGCAGATTTGGGGTCATCATTCTTGCTAGAGGTGTACTTCCTCCCAATGGTCTATTATTCAAATCACATAAAGCCATGAACAAATTATCCTTCCAATGTTGATATGAATAATTGGAACTTAACTTCCTTAACTGATCTTTCAATAATACATTCATTATTTCAAATAACCGAGATGCTTATGGATAATATGGAATATGATGTATCCATTCTATATTGTTTAGTATACAATACCTCTTCATTTCATTAACTTTGAAATGTGACCCATTGTCACTTCGAATCTACATTGGGGTTCCATAATATAGACTTATGAGAGTTTTACAAGTGTTTTTCTGGGTTGCATTCTTATAAGGACAAGCCACTAGTAAACCTGAATAGGTGTCAACACAAGTACATATAAATCTGCATCTTTTATCTTGTGGTAGTGGACCAATATAATGTATTTGCCAGATTTGGGCTGGGACCTTTTCTCTTTCTATTTCTCCAGTTACTTCCCGAGGAACAATTCACTTCTTTTCCAATTGACATATATGACATTCTTCTGCTATCTGTTTTAACAGTGAACAAGAGATACTAATACCTCGATCTTATGCCCACCCATGTGTGGCCTGGATCCCCAAATGGCCGGCTATTTGGTGGACCCATTTTGCTAATACCAGATCATCAGTTGTTGTCAAAGTAGGGACAATATGTTCACTAGCAATCTTTGCCAGTTGATCAGCATGAGCATTATACTCATGTTCTGGCATGGTGAGGGCCACATGAGCATCTTCATGAAAAACTTACAAGTCAGTGACCAAAGACATGTTCCAGATTCTTTGAGATCTTTCCATAATTCTTTGCCCCAGACTTGTTTGCCATGAATTTTCCAATTTTCATTTTTCCACATGGGCATCCATGTAGCTAACCCATTAGCTACCGCCCATGAATCAGTGAATATGTGACACTGTCCTCCCTGTTCTATTCTGATGGCTTGATATACTGCCATAAGTTCAGCATATTGGCTACTTCCACCTATCCCAGTACTTTCCAAAGTCCTTCTAGTACATGGGTTATAGGCCACTGCTTTCCAATGTCTTTTTTGGCCCAAATATTTCACTGTCCCATCAGTAAACCATGCATGTCTCTTTTGTTCCTCAGTTAATCCATCATATTCCTCATTCCATTTTACAGTGGACTGTAACAACTATTGCTTTGGCTCAGAGGGTGTGTCATTCCCCTCAATTTCTATGTTTGCTACAGATTCATGTAGAGCAGAGACTCTGCTTTTGCCCGTTTTCACTCTATTTTGAATATACCACTTCCATTTGATTATACTAGCCTCTTGGGCATGTCCAATTCTGTGAGAAACTGGGGTACTCATTACCCAGGTCATAAAAAGGATTCCAGGTCTTAATATCACTTCATGGCCCAGAGTCAGTTGTTCAGTCTCCACCAAAGCCCAATATGCAGCTAACAACTGCTTTTATACTGAACTCCAGACGCAGGGAGTTTCCTACACCAAAATCCCAAAGGTACATTTTGGCTTTGTTGTTTTTGCCATAAACTCCAGTTTGCATAATCATCTTGTACAGTCACTTTTAATTCCACTGGACCATTTTGCATTGGCCATAAATCTAGGGCCAACTGTATGGCAGCCTTGGCTTCTTCAAAAGCTTTACTCTGCTCAAGTCCCTAAGCAAATTCATATTTCTTCCCAGTGACTCTATATAAAGGTTTCAAATTCTGTCCTAAATGTGAAATGTGGCACCTCCAGTATCCAAACAATCCTATGAACTTTTGGGCCTTCTTATTGATAGGGGTGAGAAAATCCTGAATCTTTTGTCAGACTTGCAGAAAAATCTCTCATAGTCCCTTTTTCCATTGTATACCCCAAAATTTTACATTTTGAGTTGGTCCTTGAACCTTTGCAGGGTTAATTTCCCACCCTTTACTTTTCATATGCTCAATTAGAAGGGTCAAACTCCTCTCCACTTGCGTCTTTTTTCTGTATCATGATATCATCAATGTAGAGGGTAAGCTGTACACCAGGTAGCTTTAATTCATTTAACTGTTCAGCAGCAATCCTGTGACAAATAGTGGAGCTATGCAGGTACCCTTGTGGCAAGTGGGTGAAAGTATATTGTCTACCCTGCCAAGTGAAAGCAAACTGGTCCCATTGTTTAGGGTCTATTAAGATGCTGAAAAAGGCATTTGCCAAGTCATTAACTGCATACCAAGTCCCATCATATTTCTGGATCCTTTCTATTAAGGTGAGGGTATCTGGAACAGCAGTATACAAAGCAGGAGTCACATTATTCAATTGTCTATAATCCACAGTCATTCTCCATGGCCCATCTGATTTTCATACTGGCCAGACAGGATTATTCCATCATGTGGTTGTAGGGACTAACACTCCTGCTTCAACATATTCCTTTATAGTAGCGGTAATTTCATCTTGCCCACCTGGCACACGATAATGTTTTAAAGTAATTACTTCAGAAGGTTCAGGTAAAGTGACTGGGTCCATTTTTAGTTTTCCCACTAAAACTGTATTAATTCCTATCTTCCTCACAGCAAATTGGTATCTCCCTTCAGGTAAATTCAGAGTCATGCCTCTCAATACATCTATTCCAATGATGTATTCAGGAATGGGTACAACACCCACAGTATATTCCTTCTTAGGTAACTGCCCAATTTTAATTGTTATTTTAACCTGTCTGGCTGATATTTCAGTGCCTCCTAGACCTGTGATGGTAATAGGAGTTCCATGTTTAAACTTATCAGGGTTTCCATAGATAAGTGTGGCCTCAGCTCCAAATATCCAGCAACACCCTAGTCATAGTAGTTGATCCATTCTTCCAATATATTGTTAAACCAATATGGGGTCTGCAATCTCCTTGGTATATTTCTTTAATCTGTGGTGGGGCTCAGCCTAATTCCTATTTTCCCTGAAGGTGGGGCAAACTTGGATATAATGATTCAGGAGTACCTGCAGGGGTGGTTCCTGCTTCCTTATTCATTCTAATGTTAAGTACCTTTTCTTGGTATGTATTATGCAGCTCTTCAGTTGGAATACCATGTATTCTTCTAAAATCCACCCCTGCTCTCAATAGAGCAGAAAACAGTTTCCTTCTTGTTGGTCTATTTTGTCTTTGAATCCTCTATTTACTCTTCTCTCTCCAGGAAATTTATCTTGTCCCCACTCCCCTAGGTCACTTAATTGTGAAATCTTATCCAGCACCTCCGAAAGAGGGTGCCCTATTTCCCCAATTAATAGACTCAGAATTAGCTGCTTATATGCAGGAGGAGCCGTCTTCACTATGATATTTCTATGAGGAATTCCTGGGGCAGGGTGGGAGTGGGGGGGGGTGATTTCATGGTATGCATTTGCATCTCCAACCATGACAGCCGTTTTCATTACCTCCTCCTTTAGCTTTCTCATACAGTCTCTAAGTGAGTACGGGGTCTGCCTCCACCAGACCACATAGAGTCAGTCGGATATTGCTTTCTGCAGCTAAAGCTAACAGATTAGTTCTGTTGAAGCCTCTGTTGATCCTTCTTTTGATCCCTAAAATCTTGGTGTACAAAAGAATTCTGTCTGATGATTATGAATTTTAAACAATCCACACTGCCAGTGTTATTCCTCTGGTGCCTTCATCAATGATTGTTACTATCCAAGACACTAAAGACTCCCCCATTCTTTGGGTGAATCTGCTCAATGTATCAGTGATCTCCTGTTGAGTGAAATCCTCAATTATCTCCCTGGACTCGGTTTGGCCCTGGCAGTTCTCCTGTCTTCTTTTTTGTAAGGGGAGAACTTCTACAAGACTCCTGATCTAACCTTGTTCCATTCTCCTCACACACAGTCTCCTGGCAGCTGTGGGGGGAACTCTGCCCAGCCTGTACAAAAGCTGCATGCACATTCCTTCTGCTAGTTTTTTGCTTCCTTTTAGCTACATGAACAGTAGCTTCTACTTCCACCACCTGAGTCCCTCCAGTTTGCTCTTCTGAATGCTGCGGCACAGAAAAATCCTCAGGCAAACCAGCTGACTCCCTAGCCATCCGAGCTCTTTCCTCCAGCAGCTTATCCCTACTTTTACACATAAGGCGATAACTTGTTAGCAGGACCCAGCCTCTCCTGCAAACTCCTGCCAGTTCTTTGCCTGGTCTATGGATATTCCTGGCAAACATCTTTCCAAATCTCCGGGTTCCCCATCTTTTCACCTTGGTCCCTAGTTTTCACAGGGCCTTGTGCTTTTGGGCCATTATCTGGCTAGAGAGGAATAAGGGAAATCCTCCCATCCTGGTATAGCCCTTTCTCCCTCTAAAGCCCCTCTGTTTCCAAATAGAGACCTGATATTTTGTGATCCTGCCCTTGTCACCAAATGTATATGATTATTAAACACATAATATACCAGGCTCTCTACATGGGGGATAAAGCTAGAACACATTCAAATAACAGAAAACTGAGTCCCCAAACCAGAAAGTCAAAGCCATCACAGTAGTTATGAAGTTGGCACACGTAGTTAATGTAGCAAACACCCACATTCTCAAGCCTTTGAAACAGAACAGGCTACCTCAGGCAAAGATCCTCCTCTCCTCACTTGCAGCAACTGCTCAGGCAGCTGCAGCCCCCTGCAGTTCCCATCCCTGGCAGTCCTCAGCAAGAGTCCTTAGCAGAAATTCTGGCTGGCTCAAAAAAGGAATTTGCACCGCCACTGCTGCTGCTGCCACACTTCCAGTCACTGCATGCACTCTAGAGTGGCTCCCACTTCCTCTTGCCCCACTCCTTCCTGCTAGGTCAGCAAGTTTAAGGGGCATGGAAGATCTTTAAATCCCATAACCATAAGCCACTTTCTCTCTATTGGGCTCAAAGGTTAGACTCTCTTCTTGCTTTAACTTTCTACCACTCAGTTATCCAACTTCTTAGCCGAAGGGAAGATCCATACCTGATCACAAAGTCACTTACTTAAGAATCACACCTGATCAATAAAGGATAGTTATTAACTGCTCTCAGATGTTAGAGATGTTCCTGGGATTTTTGTTCAACAATATTTAGTGGGGAGCTTGGTAGAGAATTTCATATTTGGGTTAGCAGCTGACCGTATCACTGTTTAGTTTAAATTAGATCAGGAAGACAGAAACAGATAATTCTGTCAAGATATTTTTATGTTTCAAATATTTTTTTTAAATGTACCAGGAAGATGCTTTGCGTAATTCTGAAACTTAGGCAAAAAACTGTAACTGACTTCTACACCAAAAACAGGTTCAAGGCAATTTTGCCATGTCCCATCTTTAGAGGAATGGTAGTGTAGGTAAAAAGAAATAAATAAGCCTGGCTGGATATAACCTACTTTCCTGTTTACAAGAACAGAAACTGCTTTCCATAAAACCATTATTGTTATACTAACACATCCACACACTACAGGTTAAGAATAAGGTGTCACAATGGGGCTATTGAAATAGTACTGTGTATACTTGCATGGTACTTGACCTCTGGATGCTCAGAAGTAAAGAACCCAAAATACAATTTTATTGCAGGGAACTGAAAATTTTCCCGCTAGTCATTATTTTAAATACATCAAACACTGTAAGAAAAGTTTACAAGTTTGAATTATCATAATAGCCATGATAATGATGTTGATTCAAATTAGTATATTCTCATCATTCTTGACACCAAGACCTCGTCCTATTTTTATAAAATTTTAAGTGATAAATAACTAGACAAATATCCTAAAATTTTCAAAAAATAATATGGTCAACATTTTAAAACATCATAACTTAATAGTTTGCTCTTTATGACAACTTTTCCTCCAAATATCTATATGTTCTATAAAATCTCTCACATAAGGAACAATTAGTTAAGTAAAAATAGAAATAACTTTTGAATGAGTCTTGGCTCATTCACTAAAAACATATCACCTAAAAACTAGTAAGCTATCTTTTAATTCCAATGTTTTCCATGAAAGACCTTTATCACTTTATTTCATAAGCATTTAGTCTTTTAATCCAACAGTCAGAATGACTTTAATTTCAAGGAAATTTAAGTGTCAAACTTTCTAAAGTAACAGGCAGCTGGAATTATCAAGACCTAGAACGAATATTCTATAGCTGTGCTAATCTGAATTGTTAAATGTAATGTCTTCAATTGTTCCACCTGAACATCATGGCCTTCTGAAAAAAGCCCTGTATTAATTTTCTTGTTTGCATTGTGACATCATGCAAGAGTTTTAAAAAGTGTATCAAAACTTGATTAAGGTGCATCTCACTAATTCAGAATTTGTGTTGATTTGAATTGTAGCTATGATACATAATATATTACACTTACTGTGCAATAGATTCCCTAAGAAAATTAACGTTTCAAACAATATTATAGAAATTTCAAAAGGATTTTAAGGAATTTTAGCATCACTCAATTTCATACAAAGCAATCTCTATGTCAAATATAAATGGGTCTTGCTGATTCAATAAAAGACACTAAGGACTTCTGTTGGACAATCTACTATGCAATTAGTTCAAATTGTTGTATTACATTTGAAAAATAGTAAGATTCTATTTTCATACTGTAATCTGGAACTCAGATTTTTCATTAATTCCTAGTTTTATTGAACATAAATCCATGAAATTATATAGTTCATATAAATATATTGTACATACTATAAACTGTTATAATTTACTCAAAATCAAACATTCACATCACATGACATTTAATGTAAATTTTTAAATTGACATCCTAAAATATGGTTTATTCTGTCAGGCACTTTTGGGTTTCCAGTGTCTTTCAGGTCATAAGGGTAGAAAGATTCATTTAATAGCTAGAGAACCATCTAAACTATTTATTGCATCTCTGTGAATGCTAACCTGGAGAGACCTCATGGTGTTCCTTAACACTACACCATAGGCCAAACCAGATTAAAATATGATAGGGAAATATTTAACAAAATAAAAACCACAATACAGATAATTTGACATTTTAAAACTAAAGCAATGTGTAGTCCCCAGGGATCCTTTTGTATGAACTAGTCACCCCATTTCTATTTAACACCACTTGTTTAGTAGATAAGGCCCATATCAGGACCAGATTGACAGATAATGGGCTTATTATGTGCCAGGCACTGTAATAAGCACTAATACAAAGACAAGCAAAAAAGGCAGTCCCTACTCTCAGAAGCTTTGTTTTAGTGAGGGGAAGATAACACATAAAAGGAGGAGTTAAGAAGGAAGGTGTACCCAAAAAGAGGCAAGGTCTCTCTTGGAGGTAGATAAGTACAGAACAAGGTTTGGAACCGGGAGAATTAAGTATGGATGGCCTGGGCATCTCCTGAAATGGTATTCTTAGGGAGTAAATCACAATTCATAAGAGGATTATAGGGTGAAAGGCATCACCAGGATGAGATGACTGCTGACGTACAGTGGCTATGCATCTCTAGAAAAGGACTCAACCTCTCAGTAGTCTTTTTGGCAATTCTTTGGGCCGCATTCTAGATGGAGTTGGCTCATCTAGCAGTTCTCTACAACAGGCCTTATCCTCCCTCTATTTTTACCTCCAAGATTTACTCTAGAAAGAAGTAATTTTATGGTTTATGAACAGTTGGGATTGGAACCGGGAAAACTAAGTATGGCTGGACTGGGCATTTCATGAAATAGTTTCAGGCAGAAACTCACAATTTAGAAAAGAGGGTCATGAGGTGAGAGGCATCACCAAGATGACTGCTGAGGGAGTTAGGGGTTGCAAAGTCCATAATGTAATGATCTATGAGAAATGGAAATCCAAAACCAGTTCTGGTAAGACGGGGAAAATATCTATTTCTCTATAATGCTACCATTAAGATATTTAGGTCAGCACTAGATTTAAAATGGGGTAGAATAGAGGCCAAGGCCACTGGTAGCACCTGTAGTTGGGAATACCCAAGTTCAAATCTGGTCTGAGACACTGTGTGAGGACTTAAACCTACTTACCTCAATTTCCTATGAAAATAATCACTGTTGAGAGGATCAAATGAAATAATATTTAAGGTACTTAGGACAACCTGGCACATCATAGGCACTGTATAAATGCCAATTAATTCCTTTTCCCATTTCCTAGAATATCACTAATCATACCCAGTAAGGCAGATGAGAATAATAAAATACGTATCAGTTTTATGCTTTATATTGAATTTTTTCAGTCATTTTTCATTACCAAATGATTAGTCGATACCAAATATAATATAAACCTGTCATATCTACTACACCCATGCTGTCTAAAACCCTAGCTTTCCTATAACATAACCTAATAATCCTGTTAGATATATAAATGGTTTTTCATATTTCTTCACAATTTTATCTGAAGCACAAACTATTATGATTTTTCACAGAGATTTTTTAAAATGTTCACATTTATAATTAAGAAGTTTATGGGTTTAAGTTAAATAAGACTTTTTTAACTTCTAGTCAACAGAATATAAATTGAGGTTCAGGACCTATTTACTAACAATGGATTACACTTCTAATGATTTAGCATCTCTCCATGATCAATATCCATTATAATAGTTCTAAATAAGAGAACAAATCAATGAATATACCTTAGCAAAAGATATAATGAAAAATATTATATAAAGTAGACTCTGGAACATCCAAAGGTCTTATAAACATGTGGGGGCAGTTTGTGCTTCTTAAGGAAGCAAGGCATTTATTATTCAAACTAAAAACAGCTGATACAAATTTACATTACAAAGACACATTTCTGAATCTTAGAGAAGAAAAATGACAAAGTGACCCAAAAGAACATAAGCTCCTTAAATGCAGAAATCTTTTAAACAACAGGCGTTTCATACATACTTATATGTTTGTGTACGTGCACATATGTATACACACATGCACACACACATATAGGTATGTTCATTAGAAAGGCACATTTGTTTTTGCTTTTTGGAGGGCAGTTAGGGTTAAGTGACTTGCCCAAGGTCACATGGCTAGTTTGTGTGTGTGTGTGTGTGTGTGTATGTGTGAAGTGTCTGAGGTTGGATTTGAACTCAGGTCCTCCTGATTCCAGTGCTGGTGCTCTATTCACTGCGCCACCTCGCCACCCCCAGAAAGGCACATTCTTAATGTCAACTCTTATGCTAAACTAGCAAAAACAGCTATTTAAGAAGAAAAAAAAAATACACAATCTGAATCTGGTTACGTAGGTTCAGATTCATAGAACAAAGGCTGGAGGGCTATGGTGTAATAGGGAGCTAGGCCCCTTTTCCATTTCTATTTTATAAACAACTACCCAATTCTAAGCAGAATATTAATATATGTTGGACAACAAAAATACATTACAACTAAACATTTTTTCAATTAATTTATTGTAGAAAAACAAAAGGTTTACACGCAGTACCATAAGGCAGCATATCATAAATTCAGTTATGTTAGATTTTCAGAAACCCTTACATAATTAGTCCAAGGTAAAGTAATAGAAAATTATTTTTTGTCCTCTCTTGGACTCAGACGTCTAATTTCTTTCAGGAAAATATATATAAAAATAAAATGCCAAAGCCAATCTCACAAATTAAGTCACAAACTGGTCTTTCTGTATACTATTACAACAATATCAAGATATTAAGAATAGGTAAGTGATTTTTTGCTCTTCATCCCACAGAAATGCCATTCTGGGATGAAGTACTGATGAGAATGTGAGTGCATTTAAATTGTTATTTTTTTAAAACAGCATAGCTGGTTATTTTAACGACTCATCTGTACCTGAGTGAGACATATGCCTTTCTGCAAACTTAGACTGGACAGCCCACCAGATATTTGGTATATTATTTCCACAGCTGGTGCCAGCAAGCACTGTCTGTTAGAGAGAATACAGAAACTCTGAGATGGAAACTCTGATCAGAAGACTTCTCTATAAAGTTTTAGGTTGTATTAGCTTTAGAAAAAAATAATGTGAAAAACAAAGAGAATTTGGGGAGAGGCATATAGGCAGATTGAGAAAACCACTGACCCAATTTCTCTTTGAAAAAGCTGAAAAAACTCTTTTTTTTAAAATATTATCTAGGCACCAGCTTACTAGCAACAGGCATCTGCAATTCTTCTGAATTCTATATGGCATACTCAAAATTATGCCTGAATTAAAAAAAAAAAAAACCTAACTTAAAGCAGAAATCCCAAGTTACCACATAATTTTTCATACAGTAATTACTTCATTTTAACATGATGCACCCCATAAACCACTGGTTCTTCCTAAAAAAAAAACAAAAAACAAAAAACAAAACAAACATGGAGTTTGACTTTTAAGTATTTTTTTCTGACCACATAATTTTGCTAAAATTTTTCCAGGGCAAAGGGATTATAGGTAAAAAGTATAAAAATAAACAAACAGGAATTATATTAAATCAATTGATAGATGAAATAAAATATTTTTGTAAAAAATTACTACTCTGAAGTTTAAAAAAGATTGTTTTTTTAAAAGGATAATGTAGTTTTCTTCTATTCCTAAATCACTAAGATTAAAGTCTTCCTGATGCAGAAATTTTAAAATGAAAATGCAAAGTAGGACAAAGAAAAATTGGGGCAAAGTTAGAGTTGAGAAAATAAATGAAATATGATCAAACCACTATATCACAAACATGAACCTTCAGATTATATAGTAAGATCACTAAGTTATTCTGTGTATATAAAACAGGCTGTAATTTTCCTGAGGTCATTCATTTTAGTTTGAGATTATAGACAAGATGTTTAATTTTCAAAGTCCAAAATCATGCTAATGACTAAATTTGACAGATATATGGTCAAAAGAAATCAATGATCTTTTCTATAACAATTTCTTTATATCCATGACTGTTAAGCATTCACTCCTTACACTGACTCTCAACATACATATTGGTAATTTTCTAAAGAGAGAATGAATGAGTACTACCTGAAAAAGAATTTGCCAATAAGTTATACATAGTATACCTGTACTAGTTAAGATTTCATTTAGGAATATAGTAATTCAGTGCCATAGCATATTTATTTCATTATAAAAAGTAATGAAGCTGATGTGTATTTAAAGAATTGAGTGCTGCAATAAGAAACATTAAAAAATATAAGCCCAAGGGATCATAATAAAACTGATGTTAATATTGCCTCAGTACTTGTAAAATCAAGAATTTAAGGTTAGTTTAAGTTTCTATAATGATCCTCATGACATCAGTGCTAATTAAAGGTTAGCTCTTTGGAAACAGAAAATAAGATAACTTACAGTTTCAGTATCGTGGGCTTTAATCAGAAATCATTTTTATAACTGAATATCTAAGAAAAATACATTATGTGGGATAACTTGATTTTGTGATGACTAAATGCATAAACAACTAATAGCTTACTGTTCAAATGGTAGCTAAAATAAAAAACATCAAATATAAATCCAAACTAAAATAAATACACTGTCATGTAAAAATAAAAATTTGTAGATATCACTTTGTATAGACTTAGTGCAGTATTTAAATAAGGGCATAAAATGAAAGGACAGGGACAATGAGGAGATGTGTGGAAGATGACCTTAATAAATATTCTTTTGCAAGAGTTTTTGTTTTATAACCTTACATAACCTATCATAATAAGTTTATGCCAAATAACTTTTAAAAACAATGTTACTTAAATAGAGCCTACACAGTGAAGTGCATATTTCCATGGAAAAACTTCAAACTAACAATTCTGACTGGTTTAAAAATATTTCCTTAAGTAATTTTGCTTAAGACATGAAGGCTGATGCATATGAAGCATAGTTTCTGATTTGGGGTTTGGGGTAGACCTATACACAGATTTTGATAATACAAAAAAGTAAAATCTGTTTTCCTTTTAACCACTGAAATAAAACTGGCATGCTATGTAAAATTAAATTATTTTTATTTACCAAAGTTTGAATAACATGAATTGTTATATACGGGAGAAATCTCTTTACACATTCAAAGTGCCTGTCTTTGAAATGGCTAGAATAAACACCTACTTTTAATTATTTTTTCAAAAATGTAATTGGGAGTGTTATTATTGTTCTAAGTGAAAACATGCCCTCTATCTGACTGACAGGTGTAAATATTCTGCCCCAGAAGCTCAACTTTGTCAGATAATATTCAAATAAAGGAATATAGAAAATGATTTTGTTTCTTACTATGGTGTTTATCAATAGTAAACTTTGAAGACTGCTTTAAAAAAAAGATAAATATATCATTTCTTATCCACATGACCCACCTTTTCCCCAAAATATGGGAAGATTTTAGTCCATGGATTCAATATTAGCAAAATACAGATCAGATGTTTTCCTCGGCAAAGATCATGATTAAATGGCTAAATTCAATAAATAAGTTTTTTTTTAATTAGAAATCCTATCAAATAACTTAAATAACAGAAGACTCAGTCATTTTTCTTTTCTACTTCATCTTTGGGTTCTTGCTCTGCATCTGAAAGTACTAGAGAATTTCCATTATTTTCTTCCTTTTTTTCTTCCTCATTGCCTTCGTCGCTCACATCCCTACTTTCAATTTCCTTTTTAGAAACTTCAATTCGTTCTTCTGTATAAGCTACATCTGTGTCAGCCGTGTAGATTCCATAACACATGATGCTGATGACACCCAGTGGCAGGCCAAAGAGAAAACAGCCCAAAAATGGTGAGCTTCTGAATACAGACTGTAGAAAAAAGAATGAGAATTCAATTCTATTTAGATTTTTGTCACTAAAGAACATTACAAGTTTTCTTCTACAATGTTGATATAAAAATCAACAAATTTGTATTTTTACTTCATATCATTGACATGTAAATTTAAAAATTTTACATAGCTATGGTAACATAGTAGTAGTAAAACTAAAAGTATAAAGACATAAAACCTATAGGTTTTAGTTTTTTTAAGAAACAGTAAGTAGTAAATACATCAATTTTGATTTGCACTTCATTTGATCTGTCTCAATGCAGCAATCTAATGGACATATTAATGAAGCACAATATCAAACAGCTTGGTTTTACTATTTCCTTCCTATCTGGGACAGAGAGATGGCAGAAAGACAGGTTACTACCAGGGGCAATGGGGCTACCCAGAACCCATTTCATCTGCTTTAGTGCTCACATGGCTTGGACAAGATGGGAATCACTAAAACTAGTTCTTCTAGTAGGGTGGACGAGGAGCAGGCCTCACTATCTGCCCTGCCACTGCATCTTAAGGTGCTTCAGGATTTAAATTCTGTCTTGTCTTTCACCCTGTAGACTTCCAGTCACTGTCATCTTGACACTGGTAGAGCCTAAAAATGCCTGTGTCACAGTACCCTGGGCCCTTCCATTTGTTCTTCATGTGAACTTTCTTTTATATGATGTCTTCTCTCCCAAATATTATGGTGAATTTGAGAGTACAGACTTTTACTTTGTCTATTTGCATCCTGAGTGCTTTGCACAAAAATCAACACAGAGTAAGAACTTAATAGTCATTCTCTCTTCTCTGTGTTTTGTGACACTGTTCTCTCTCTCTCGGTATTGCTGCTATACATCTAACTGCTACTTCACAGCTTTCTTTGGATCAGCAATCATATTGTAACCCCTAATTGGGGATATACCCCAAGACTCTATCCTGGACCCTTTTCTCTCTATATACTATTTCACTTGGTGACCTTATCAATTCTCATGGCCTGTACAGAAATCAATGCAAATTAATCCTAAATCAATATAAGTAGCCGTATTATGCCTTAAGCACTAGTCCCTCACGATCAACCACCCAAATGGAAAATTTTAACTAAATCCCTGTAGGCATATCAAAGTCAACACTCCCCGAAATGGAATTCAATATCCTTCCCTCAAAACCAACTCCTCTTCCAAATCTGTCTATTTTTTTTTTTTAAGCAATCGGGGTTAAGTAACTTGCTCAAGGTTACACGGCCAGTTATTTCTGGGTGTGGTGCTGAGTATCTGAGCCCGGATTTGATCCAGGTCATCCGGACACTGGAGCCGGTGCTCTTACTCGCTGAGCCACCTGGCCGCCCTTAAGCAATTGGGGTTAAGTAACTTGCTCAAGGTTACACGGCCAGGTGTTTCTGGGTGGGTGCTAAGTGTCTGAGCCCAGGATTCGATCTCCAGGTCTTCTCAACACTGGAGCCGGTGCTCTTACTTGCTGTGCTACCTGGCTGCCCCAAATCTGTCTATTTCTAAAGAACACCCCATCCTTCCAGTCACCCTCGTTTTGAACCACGTACTCAACTTACTCTCTCATCCAACAGGATCTAATCAGTTTCCAAGTACTGTGAATACTGTTTCCACTGTACCTCTTGCCACTAAAGGCCCTGGGATATCAATGGTTCATTATCAGAAACTGATATGACTTTATCATTGAAAATGACATGAAAGAAGAAGCACAATCATCTGCTTTGTTGTTGTATCCTAAAAATCAATATAAGTAGCCCTATTATTTAGCTCCACATAACTTGGAGCTAAAACCTTCCCCATATGTGCTGTCTCCCTCATTAGAATGTGAGTCCCTTAATGTCTTTTCTATTTGTATTCCCAGGGCTTAATACAGAGCTCTGCACATAATAAGAATTAATCAATTGCTTATTCATTCCTTCATCTGTCTCATCTATCCCCTTATCTATATATCACTAATTCTGACAATAATTCAGGCCATCATATCTCAACTCTACTATTGCAAGAGCCACTTAAGTGACCTCTTTGCCTCATGACTCTCCCTACTCCAATCCATTCCTATTTACAAATGCCTAAGTGATATTACTTAAACACAAATCTGACCATGTCACTCCTCTGCTGAATACACTTGTGGATCCCTATTACTTCAAGGATCAAATACAAACTCCTCTGGCATTTGAAGAACTTCACATTACAGATCCACTTACCTTAACAGCATATTATACATTATTCCCCTTTGCATAATCTAAGGTCCAGCTAAAATGGCTTTCTTGTTCTTTCTCAAAAATTCATGACTCCATCTCATATTTTCTTAACATTTCATTAACTGTCCCTCCCTTACCCTAACCCATACTTAGAATGAACTAGATCCTCACTTTTGCTTCTTAGAATCCCTTATTTGCTTCAAACCTCAGTTTACACATTGCCTTTCCTGATGTCTCACTTCTTAGTGCATACTTTTGCAAATTACTTGGCATTTATGGTCTTTCTACTTTTTATATACACGTGTTGTTTCCCTTGATAGAATATTAGCTACCTGTGCCTAAGGGTTATTTCATTTTTGTCTCTGTATCCCCAGCACGTGGCATAGGGCCTGGCCAACTGAAGATGTTTAAATAAATGCCTGTGGATCTATTTATGTATTTCCTTCGATTTGGATTTTATCGCTATTTATTAAATTTAGATTCTCAGAGTAATCTGAAAGGAACATTACTGGTTACTGATAACTGAATTCTATGCTTAGAACAAAAGATTTGTGGTATGAGAATAGTACTGGCAGATAACCCAAATTAAAATTCTGGCTCTTCTTACTCTCTGGAATAAATCACTTAAATACTTCAGGCCTCAATATCCTTGTCTGTAAAATGGCGACAACTATATACCTTATGAGGAATGAATGAGATACATTATGCAATAAACTCTCAAAACTTTTGCATAAGTTCACAAAGCAGGTGATACCACTAGAATGATTGGTGGGGAGGGGAACAGTAGTAGCCTCAGGTGCAACTGGAGGCCACTGAATAAAAATAAGGGTTAACCTAACACCATGGGGGTATTGAGTAAATTTTTTTTAAAGGGGGCAGGCGGTCAAATAAGTTTAGAAATTCCATCTTTTACATCTTTAAGGGTCCTTTTCTCCCTTCATAAATTCTTTGCTAGTTTCTATCTCTCTATTCAACTTTAGAATCTCATTTCTTTTTTTTTTTTTAAAGCAATCGGGGTTAAGTAACTTGTTCAAGGTTACACGGCCAGTTATTATTTCTGGGTGTGGTGCTGAGTATCTGAGCCCGGATTTGATCCAGGTCATCCCGACACTGGAGCCAGTGCTCTTACTCGCTGAGCCACCTGGCCGCCCCTGAGCAATTGGGGTTAAGTAACTTACTCAAGGTTACTCGGCCAGGTGTTTCTGGGTGGGTGCTAAGTGTCTGAGCCCGGGATTCGATCTCCAGGTCTTCTCAACACTGGAGCCGGTGCTCTTACTTGCTGTGCTACCTGGCCGCCCCTAGAATCTCATTTCAACAATTTTTCCAATTAATATGATTGACTAACAACTGTTCCTCATTTCCCTTCCAATCTACTGATTTCTTCACCACTGTTATCTATATTTGCTGTTCCAGGCAAAACTCCTCCATTCTGTCACATCTTTCTGAACTCTTATTTCAATCCATTAGGAACACATCTCATTTCATCCTTAATCTAATGGAATGGGTTCCCATATCACCTCTTTCTACAATGCCATGCTTTCTTACTTTCCTAAATTTCCCGCTTGGACCAAAACCCAATTTCCTTTGGATGATAATTATATCCTCCACCCTTCTCCATTCTCTAAATCCCCATGGGTCTGGAAGAGGAGAAAGGTTCAGTCTGCTTCCTGCTAACTTGTGCCACTTCCCAGAAATGTATCTGCCACCAGCACTCCATCTACTCGCCATATGAAGTCCATGTCATCAGATTACACCACAATCTCCCACCTCCAATAACTATCATTCAGGACTGACTGTCACCTTTACCAAATTGTTCTTGTCTCTTATCACCTTTCTCTTAAACATCCAGGTAGATGATACATCTGATAATAAGGTCTGACTGTTTTATCAGCTCTTCTTCTTCATTGATCCTCAACTATATTTTAGCCAAATTTCAACTTCCTATAGTAATATTACAACACACATTTAGAGTCTAACACATACAAGGCCTATGCAAGGTATAGGGGATAAAAGGGGAATAAATTTCAATCTTTGCTGTCCAGGAACTCATATTATCCACCTCTAAGATCTTGCTTGAATTTGGTGTTTTCCCCCAATGCTGGTTGACAATCCTTTAATTTATATAGATTTACTTTAATTCAATTACAATCTACCCATTTAGTCTATCTATCCCTATTAGTGTATGGAAAATGACTCTTACAGATCACTAAAAATTTGAGTGGCTAGGTATTCTTGATATTTATAGCATTCAACAATGCTGAATACTTCTTTGAAATTAATTTTAAAATTATTTGGTTTACATTTTTCCAGGGGTAAGGGCTGGGAAGGTTACAACTTTACCTTATCTAGGATATCAGTCCACTTATTTCTTAGGATGTTTAATACTTCCAATTAATTAAAAATTCCTTCAAGATACAGCAGCAGAATAATTTTCCACCTTACATTTCAAATTAACTACCTCTTTGCATTAACCATAGGAATTAGAGGAAAGTCTTATAAATATATAAATAATGTGTATATGTGTGTGTATATCTATCTATACACACTAGCTAGGTGATATGAAGGACTTTAAATTATATACTTTTAATTAGCTAAGCCTGAATTGCAATTAACTCATTCACCTTATACAAGTCCTTAGAAATAACGACTATTTTCCAGAAGACTAGATTATTTAATAAAAAGTACAGAATGGTTCGTTGTCATTAAAACTTTTTAGTCATGTCTAACTCTTTGTTCCCCCATTAGGTGTTTTCTTGGCAAAGATACTGGAGTGGTTTAACATTTCTTTCTCCAGAGGAACTGAGGCAAACAGGGTTAAGTGAATTGCCCAAGGTCACAAAGCTAGTAAGTGTTTGAGGCAAGAACTGACCTCAAGAAGATGAGTCTTCTTCAAGTCAGACCTAACACGCTACCCACTGTGCAAACTAGCTGCCCACTGAATTGTTTAAGTCTGCTTAATTAAAAATATGTCTTATTACCAAAAAAGCCCAGCATCAAGAAATAGAAAGTGAAATTCCATTTAAAATAACTGCAGACAATACAAAATATTTGAGAGTCTATCTGCCAAGACAAATCCAGAACTAAATGAACACAATAACAAAATATTTTTCACACTAATAAAGTCAGATCTAGACAACTGGAAAAACATCAACTGCTCATGGGTAGGCTGAGCTAATATAATGAAAATGACAACGCTACTTAAATTAATTTACTTATTCAGTGCCATACAAAACTACCAAAACATTATTTTAGAGCTAGAAAAAATAATAAAATTCATCTGGAAGAACAAAAGGTCAGGAATATCAAGGTAATCAATGAAAAAAGATGCAAAGGAAGGAAGGGAGCATAGACATACCAGATATAAAACTGTTATAAAGCAGCAATCATCATAATTATTTGGTACTGGCTAAGAAATACAGTGGTAGATTTGTGGAATAGTTTAGCTATGCAAGACACAGTAATCAATGACTATAGTAATCTGCTATTTGATAAACCCAAAGATTTCAGCTTCTGAGATAAGAACTCACTATTTGACAAAAAATGCTAGGAAAACTACAAAATAGTATAGTGGAAACCAGGAACAGAACATCTCATACCGCACACCAGGATTAGGTCAAAATGGGTATATGATTTAGACAGAAGGGATAATACCACAATCAATTTAGGAGAGCAAGGAATAATTTGCCTGTCAGCTCTATGGAAAAGGGAAGAATTTATGACCAAACAAGAAACAGAAAATATTATGAAATGCAAAATGGACAATTTTGAGTACATTTAATTGAAAAGGTTTTGCACAAACAAAACCAATGCAAATAAAAGTAGAAGGAAAACAAAAAGCTGAGAAACAATTTTTATTGCCAATGTTTGTGATAAAGGTCTCATTTCTCTGAGTCAAATTTATAAGACAAGTCAATTGATAAATGGTCAAAGGATATGAAAAGACAGTTATGAGACAAAGAAATTAAAACTACCTATAGCCATATGAAAAAATGCTCTAAATCACTAGATTAGAGAAATACAAATTTTAAGACAACTCTTGAGGTGCCACCTCACACAATCAAATTGGTTAATATGACAGAAAAGGAAAATGATAAATGTTGGAGATGTGGGAAAATTCAAACACTAATTCATTGTTGGTAGAGTTGTGAATTGATTCAACCATTCTGGAGAGCAATTTGGAACTATATTCAAAGAACCATAAATATGTGCATATCCTTTGATCCAGCAATACCACTAATAAGTTTTTATCATAAGAGAGGGATAAGATCCTAAGAGAGAGATCATAAAAAAGGGAAAAAGACCTACAAGTCCAAAGGTCTTAAAGCAGTTCTTTTTTGAGGGGATGCCCCTCAACTGGGGAATGGCTGAACAAGTTGTGGTACATGCATGTAATGGAATACTATTGTGCTATAACAAATGATGAGCAGGTGGACTTCAGAAAAACTGGTAAAGACTTATATGAACTGACGCTAAGGGAAATGAGCAGAACAAGGAGAACATTGCATACAGCAACACCCACACTGTATAATGACTGACTTTGACAGGCTTAGCTCTTCCACGCAATGCAAGGACCTAAAACAACTCCAAAAGACTCAAGATGGAAAATGTCATCCACATTCAGAGAAAAAAATATGGTCTCTGAATGCAGATGAAGCATACTATTTGCTCTATGTTTTTGTTTAGTTTGGCTTTGTTTTTTCTTTCTTATGGTTCCTCCCATGCATTCTAATGCTTCTATAAAACATGACTAATGTGAAAATACATTTAATAAGAACGCAATGTGATCGAATACTATTGTGCTATAAGAAATGAGAAGCAGATGGACTTCAAAATAACCGGGAAAGACTTAGATGAACTGATGCTGAGGGGAATGAGCAGAACCAGGCTATCACTGTACACAAGTACAGACACATTGTATGTGTGATGACTAATTCTGTTAGACTTGACTCCTCTCAGCAATACAAGGTTCTAAGACAATTACAAAAGACTCACTATGGAAAAAGCTATCCGCACCCAGAGAAAGGCATCACTGTGCCTGAATGCAGACCGTGCCCGAATGCAGATCGAAACAAACTATTTGCTCTCTTTTTTCTGTTTCTTCTTTCTCATGGCTCATTACACTGGTTATAATTCTTCTTTACAACATGACATGACTGAAGTGAAAATATGTTCAAAATGTGAAGGTACATGTAGAACCTATATAGGATTGCATGCCGCCATGGGGAGAAAGGGAGAGAAGAAAAAGGGGGAGAAAATTTTGAACTCAAAAGCTTGTGGAACAGAATGTAATAAACTAAAAGTAAATAATTATATATAAAAAAGAATGCATATATAGAGCCTATATATCATATTGCACATTGTCTTGGGGAAGGGGAGGAGAGGAGAGGGAAGCAGAGAAAACTTAAAACTTATGGAAGAGAATGTTGAAAATGATAAACAAATTGGGGAGCAACTTAGAAACAAAACAGGACTTCTGCAGGGCTCCCGCTCCCCCCTCCTCCAATTCATGGAAAAAATGACTCTAAATAAACTTTGGAGCTACAGAAACCACACAACAACAGGTAGAAGCTGACCTCCCACTGAAGACAGCCCGGCAGGCTGGTAGGAAGGGGCCAGCACAGCGCCCTGGGAGCCGAGCACAGCCCAGCGGGAGCCAGAGGTTTTAGCCTCAGGGTGGCCACAACCAGCTGCAGGCTGGAGGGACTTCAGATCACCATCAGCTGTGGCGGTTTCCAAAATTATCAACTCACAGATGTTAAGGACAAAGTGAGAAGTCAGTGCAGTGTGGACTTCGGGAACAGGGAGTTCAGGAGGGCAGTCTGCCCCTTAACCCCTAGAGGGAGAAGCAGCTGAGGCGCTACATGGCCATGCAGCCGCTGCCAGGTGACTGCTTTCAGAGCTCCTGGCCTGCAGATTGCAAGGGGACCAAGCAGTAAGTCTCTGGGGTAATCGCTCTTGCTTTAACCTGTCTAGGGTGGAGGTCCTGGGGTGTGTGACCAGTTTGCCAGAATATGTGTAGGCTTCAGAGAGGGCACCAAACTAAAGCTCCAGAAGCTGAGCAAACCCTAGCATTTGGGACAAAGCTGTCTGGTAGCAGAGTTCTACTGTGGCAAAAAGCTCAAAAGTCAAGTAATAGAGTGGCAACATGAGCAAGCAAAGCAGTCCAACATTAGACTCCTATTTTGGGGATTAAAAGGATCAAAGTATAGAACAGGAGGAAGACAGTAAAGTCAGAACTCCTGCACCAAAAGCTTCTAAGAAAAATATGAGCTGGGTACAGGCCATAAAGGAGCTTAAGAAGGATTTTAAAAACCAAGTAAGAGAAGGGGAGGAAAAATTGGGAAGAGAAATGAGGATGCAAGAAAATTATGAAATGAAAGTCAACAACCTAACTGAAGAAAATAACACCTTAAAAAATAGAGTTAACTCAAACAGCAAAAGAGGCTCAAAAAGGCAATGAGGAGAAGAATGCCTTAAAAAGCCGAATTTGCCAGATGGAAAAAGAATCTCAAAAGCTCACTGAAGAGAATCATTCCTTCAGAATTAGACTGGAGCAAATGGAAGCTAATGACTTTATGAGAAATAAACATACTATTAAACAGATCCAAACAAAAGAAAAAAATAGAAGCCAATGTGAAATATTTCATTGGAAAAACCACTGACCTGGAAAATAGATCCAGGAGAGATAATTTAAAGATTATTGGACTACCTGAAAGCCATGATCAAAATAAGAATCTAGAAATCATTCTTCAAGAAATTCTCAAGGAAAATTGCCCTGTTTTAGAAACAGAAGGCAAAATAGAGGTTGAAAGAATCTACCCATCACCTCCTGAAAAAGATCCCCCCAAAAAACTCCTAGAGATATTATAGCCAGGTTCCGGAGTTCCCACATCAAGGAGAGAATATTGCAAGCAGCCAGGAAGAATTTTAACATTGTGGAAACACAGTCAGGATAACCCAGGATCTGGCAGCTTCTACACTGGGGGATCAAAGGGATTGGAATATGATATTCTGGAGGGCAAAGGAACTGGGATTAAAACTGAGTCACCTACCCAGCAAAACTGAGTATCATGTTTCAGGGGAAAATATGGTCATTCAGTGGAATACAGGACTTTCAAGCATTCTTGCAGAAAAAACCAGAGTTGAATAGAAAATTTGACATTCAGATACAAGAAGCATGAGAAGCATGAGAAGGTAAACAGGGAAAAGAAATCATAAGGAACTACTTACATTCCTACATGGAAAAATGATCATTGTAACATATAAAACTTCTCAGTATGAGAATAGCTGAAGGGAATAGAAATGTGTGTGTGTGTGTGTATGTACACATACATATATATGTCTATATAGGAGGGTATATGGGCAAATGAATACATATGGTGTGTGTGTATATGTGTACAGGTATACATAGACAGAGGACACAGGACCAAGTGAATAGGAAGGGATGATAGAAATTGAGAGGTGAGAGAGGAATATAATAAGAGGAGATAAGGAGAGAGAGAATGGGGTAAATTATCTCATATAGAAGAGGCAAGGGAAAATGGTTACAATGGAGGGGAAGAACAGGAAGGAAAAAGGGAATGAGTCAACCTTATCCTCACTGAATTGGGCTTATGGAGGGAATGACATTCACAATAAATAGGGCATCTCACCCTACAGGAGAGTAGGGGGGAAGGGGATGAGAGGGAGGATGATGGAAGGGCATGCCAGGAGGGAGGAAAGTTGAAAGCACCCACTTTTTTTTCTTTCTTTTTTAAAATTTTTTGGTCTTTATTAATTTGTTTACTTTTTAGTTTACAAGATTCAGTTCCACAATTCCTTGAGTTTCAAATTTTCTCTCCCTCCCCTCCTCCTCCTACCATGGCAGCATACAATCAAGTATAGCATCTGCAAATATTTTCACATTAGACATTAGTCGGGTTATAAAGAAGGATTGTATCAGATGGAATGAACAATAGGAAAGAGGTAACAAAACCTAACAAGAAAAAGAAAAAGAGCAGGTAGTTTGCTTCAGTCTGTATTCAAACTCTGTTCTTTCTAGTTCTTTCTCTGAATGTAGACATCTCTATCATGAGTCTTTTGGAGTTGTCTTATAACCTTGCATTGCTGAGAAGAGTCCAGTCTATCAAAATTGGTTGTCACACATAGGTTGTATCTGTAATTGTGTACAAATATCTCCTGGCTCTAGTCTTCTCACTCAGCATCAGTTCGTATAAGTCTCTCCAGGTAGATATGAAGTCCATCTGCTCCTCGTTTCTTATAGCACAATAGTATTCCATTACATGCATATACCACAACTTGTTCAGCCATTCCCCAATTTATGGGCACCCCCTTAATTTTCAATTCTTTGCCAACACAAAAAGAGCTGCTATAAATATTTTTGTACATATGGGTCTTCCTCCTACTTCTATGATCTCTGGGATACAAAACTAGAAGTGTTATTGCTGGGTCAATGGGTATGAAATTATTTATAGCCCTTTGGGCATAATTCCAGATTGCTCTCCAGAATGGTTGGATCAGTTCACAACTCCACCAGCAATGCATTAGTGTTCCAATTTGTCCACATCCTCTCCAGCATTTTTCATTTTCCTGTTTTGTCATCTTAGCCAATCTGACTGGTGAGATGTGGTACCTCAGAGTTGTTTTGATTTGCATTTCTCTAATCAATAGGGAAGCACCCACTTTTGAAAAGGGACAGGATCAAAGCAGAGAACAGAACAAATGGGGGTGAGATAGGATGGAGGGAAATACAGTCAGTCTTTCACAACATATCAACTATGGAAATGTTTTGCATAACTACACATGTACAACCTATATTGAATTGCTCATCTTTCTAGTAAGGGTGGGTGACAAGGAAAGAAGGGAAAGAATATGGAATTTAAAGTTTTAAAATCAAATGTTTAAAAAAAACATATATATTATCATTATTATTTTGTATGTAACTGGGAAATCAGATATACAGGCACTGGGACACAGAGATCCACCATGCACTACTGAAAAGTTGGAGGAGGGATGGGGAAAGATATGGGAAAGAGCAGACTGGGGAAGGGGATATTCAGTGGGATCAATGTTTTGGGGTGGTGGGTAGGGGAAAAATGGGGAGAAAATTTGTAACTCA
>NW_027186304.1:9173331-9223986 GCF_028583685.1 Petaurus breviceps papuanus | reverse complement strand
TAAAAAAAAAAAAACAGAGAAAAAAGAAATGGTAAACAAGAGGATTTCAGAAAAACCTGGAAAGACTTAAATGAACTAATGCTCAGTGAAGGAAACAGAACAAGGAAAATGTAACAACAACATTGTGCAATGAGCAACTATGGTAGGTGAATTTAACTATTCTCAGAAATATAATCATCCAAGACAACTCCAAGAGACTCATGATGGAAAATGCCATCCACAAGCAGAGAAAGAACTATGGAGTATGAATGTAAATCAAAGCATACTATTTCATTTTTTTTCCCTTTCTCATGGATTTTTCCCTTTTATTCTTATTCTTCTGTCACAACATGACTAATGAGGAACTGTGCTTGACATGATCATACAGGAATAACCTATTTCAGATAGCTTGCTATCTTGGAGAATGGGAAGAGAAAGAGAAAAATCTGGAACTCATCCTACAAAAATGAATGTTGACAACTATCTTTACATGTAATTGGAAAACAATAAAATACTATTAAGAAAAAAAATAAAAAAAACCTATGAAGGTAGAAAAACAAAAACAAAAAAGCCCAAAATACATCTTCTACTCATTTGTGTTTTGAGATTTTACTGTAATGAGGTTGTACTCTGGATGAATCATAAAAATCTATTTATCATTCGTTACTAAGTACTTTCCCACCCCAAATCTTACCACAACAGTAGTCCTGACATCATAACATATTCTTTTCAATCTCTGCAAAATTCCATCACCACCTCGGGCCTGAAATTTCAGACAAAAAAGAAGTTAGAGACACAAAGTGTTAATCTTTTTTTTTTTATTTCTCTTTCTATAATATTATAATTGTTACCAGAAGATACTTTCAAATGATAAAAACCCAGAGCTTTTTAGAAGGGGGAAATCAGGATGTTCAGAGGTCTGAAGATCATACCAAATAATGATCTTTTAACCAAAGAACTTGGGGTCTTAGTCTGGAGAAGAGAAGATATGGCAAGGACATGAGTGCCTTGAAATATATAAAAGGCTGGGGCAGCCAGGTGGCTCAGTAAATAGAGCACCAGTACTGGAGTAAGGAGGACCTGAATTCAAATCTGACCTCAGACACTTAACACAAAAAAACTAGCCGTGTGACCTTGGGAAAGTCACTTAACCCCAACTGACCTCCAAAAAAAAAAAAAGGAAATATATAAAAGGCAGTTCAGTGGTAGGTAGATGGATTAGATATGTTAAATTTGGCCACAAGACAAAACCAGAAATAATACCTGCCTTGATATAAAGACAAAATTCCTAACTATAAAAACTACCTAAAAGTGGATGGCTAGGGAAGTAGAAGATTACTCAATATTGGATGTTCTCATGCATAAGAGCTAGATGTCTACTTATATTAGGGCTGTTACTAAGATTCTCTCTCAGGTTTGGAATGGAACAGATAACCTCTAAGATTCCTTCTAAGTGAGTTCCTACATATGAGAAGGAAGATAAAGAGATGAAACAGTCAGAAAATCAGGTGAAATGTAAGAATAAAACACTGTGGAAGGCAAAGGAAGATACAATATTGAGAAGCAGGGATCCACAATGTTTCAAATGATCCACAATGAGGCTTAATAAAAGGCACATCCTTTAGAGTAAAAAAACTGACCAAAGGGCTTTACAGTTTTATTTAAATTGAATTAAGCCACTTACTTCTATTGTGCCATCCAAAATATCATTAATGAACTGCATCACATCTTCAGGACTCTTAATATGTCTTGTTGGCAGAAAATACTGATGGTTTGAAGTATTAATTGCCACTACAGTTGGAACACTCAATTCACTAAAAATGTGGAAAAGACAGAGGTCAAAATACAGAAATTCAGTGTACTTTTATGAACTAAAACTTTGTAAACAGATATAGGGAGCAGAGTTATGATTTGACTGGCATCACAGGTAACTCCTAGATGAAAAAACTCTGTTTCAACGCAAGTAGGCATCTTGTCTGCAAATCAGTCTTAAGAGAGTTGCATGAATCACTGAGAGGTTTGGGGATTTGCTCAAGGTCACTCATATATGTGTCAGAAGAGAGAACTGAACTCAGGTATTCTTGGATCCAAGACCAGCTCACAATTCACTACATCCCATCGTTTCTCCTAAAATTTAGTATTAAGCTTACATATGCTATATTTAAGTGACTATAACTATCAAATAGTATACCCTGTCACTTTTAGTAGGTAATGCCTGCATTTAAAAACAAGGTTTCAACTTTCAAACTTCAGCATTAAATACTTTTTAATATACATTTTAGTAAGTATCCTACCACTAAGGTTTAAGCTGAAAAGCAAACATATAATCTTAGGTACTTATTAATTTTAGAGTTAAGACAAATATAATTCAGGACTTTTACTTCTGATAAATACATTTTTTTTTCAAATTGTCTTCAAAACTGAGTAACTTACAGTTTCACAAACTATTCTATATACATAGTAAATTGAAACCTGCAACTTGGATAAACTTTTTCATTTTTACTTAAGAAATGTACCAGGAATTCTTGGTCTCTCTTGCTAGTTTCCTAAGAATTACATATCATAATATAAATCTGACAAGTCTATTTCAATGAACATGAAAATCACTCAAAAAAGTCTAACTCAAAAAGATTTTTATCATAAATATAAAGATAAAATGAAAACATTTGAAATGGAAAGTGGAAAATTATTCCCCTCCTGTCTTGAAGGAACTGTTTAAGTTAACTAAAAATAGGATGAGGATTATTACCTGAAATTTTTGTTTAAGTTTAATTCAAATCTGATGATCCAAAGATATTAAGAAGTATAACTGAGACTTATTCAAGCGCTTAAAGAACAGGAATAACAAAGAAAAAGAAATTCTTTGAGAATCGTAGTTCAACTTCAGTTCTCAGTACTCAATATTTGGTGAAGTATTTTAAATAACATACTTTTAAAGTTTCTTCAAAATATTGATAACAAATTTGTATGTATTTCCTTAAAGCTAGTCCAATTAGTCTCACTTCAGCTGCATCATGTACTTATAAAAAGAAACTGAACTTTTTTCAAAATATTACAAAATTAAACTTTTAACTAATTTAAGTTAAATACTTCCGAATTATTTAATCAATCAAATTAATAATTTTATAAGACCAAAACAACTTTTATATTGAAGCATTTTACTTCTGGTTTCTAGGTGGCACATTCGATACAGTGCCAGTCCTGGAGTCAGAAGACTCACCTTTCTGAGTACAAATCTGGCCCGAGACACTATGTGACTCTAGTGAATTTATCCTGTTTGCCTCCATTTCCTTTTCTGTAAAATGAGCTGGAGAAGGAAATAGCAAACCACTCTAGTATCTTTGCCAAGAAAATACCAAATGGAGGTCCGAAGATTTGGACATGACTTAAACAACAATTTTACCTATGCATAAGACGATTCTACTTCCTTCTCCTTTTTCCTAAATGATATGATTTGTATGGAGAAAGGCAGTTTCCACAACTTTTCTTTCAGTTCAATAAAGCAGAACACGAAGTGACCAGAAAGCCATATAAATCTTGTAGATAAGGAACTGAATTTCAGGGAGATGAAGTGTATAACTCAAAATAAATAAATAAATAAAATAAAAGTATTACATGTTAGAGGCTTAATTTGAATTTAAGTCCTCTGGGTATGAAGTCATTATACTTTCAATTGTATGAATTTCAAATGTACAACTGTCAATACACTTTCTATTGAAGTCACCAAATGACTCCAAGAAATAAATGCATGATTCAGAGTTCACAGAACAGCAAGCAGGCAAATTTAGTTGGAACTTAGAATGCATAGAACTTGGAATCCATGAAGGGAAGTATATGGGGGGAAAACTATATGGAAACAGGTGAGAGCTATGTTTTGAAGGGCTTTAAATTGCAATCACAAAAATTTATATATTTTTATAAGCAACAATAGGAAGTCACTGGAGTTTCTTTAAACAGAGAAATAATGTGGTTAGATCAATGTTGTAAAATCATTTTGTCAGCTGTGTGGAGGATGAATCGCAGTGGAACAAGACAATGCACAGATGTGAAGTATTACAATAGTCCAGCAAAAAGTAAACGAGATTCTGCGCTAGGGTAGTAGCCACATGAATGAAGTAGAAAGAAAGATGAAAAAGCTATGGTGAAAGCATAATTTAATATGACCTGATAAGTACTCAGGAAAGAAGAATAAAGGATGAGTGAAAAATTGCCAATGATGATGATGATGGTCTGAATCAGGAAAATTACAAGGATGATGGTGTCTTTAATAAAAAATGAAAAGTTACAAGAGGGGTATAGTTTGTTGTCAGTCATTTTTCAATCGTTTCCAATTCTGTGACTCCTTTGGGACTTTTCTGGGCAAAGATACTGAAATGGTTTGTCATTTCCTCACTGTACAGATGAGGAAACTGAAGCAAACAGGGTTAAGTAACTTGGAGTTGTGGCCTGATCTAACCATTCTGGAGAGTAATTCAGAACTACGCCCAAAGGGCTATACAACCATGCATACCCTTTGATCCAGCAATACTACTGTTAGGTCCATATGCCAAAGACATCAAAAAAAGAAAGAGAAAAAGAAAAGAACAAAAATATTTATAGCAGCTCTTTTTGTGGTGGCTAAGAATTGGAAATCAGAGGGATGCCCATCAATCGCAGAATGGCTAAAGAAGCTATGGTACATGGATTGTAATGGAATATTATTACGCTATAAGAAAGGACAAGCAGGGTAACTTCAGAAAGACTTACATAAACTGATGCAAAGTGAACAGAACCAGAACACTGTACACAGTAACAGCAATACTGTTCAATGAAAAGCTGTGAATGACTTAATTATTCTCAGCAATACAATGATCCAAGACAATCCGAAAAGATGTATTCCAGCAGTACAATGATCCAAGACAATCCCAAAGGATGAAGCATACTATCTGCTTCCAGAGAAAGAACTGATAGTTTGAATAGAGCATGCTATTTTTAATTTTCTTTCTTTTTCTTTTACTTGAGTATTCTTGTACAAAATGACTAATATAGGAAGTGTTTTACATGACTGCAACATGTATAACCTATATCTAATTGCTTACAATGGTGGAGGGTGAGGAGGACTGGGGTAAGTAGGGAAGGGCTGGGGGGAGGAAGGAAAGAGGCAGGAAGGGATAAAATTTGGAACTCAAAACTTAAAAAAAAAAGTTAAAAAATTGTTTTAACATTTAATTGGAGGGGAAATGGTGTGTGTGTGTGTGTGTGTGTGTGTGTGTGTGTGTGTTATGGGTGATTTTTTACTATGGTTTTGATCAAAGAATCTCAACTGTAACCCAATTTCTTACCCCTCCTGGATGTTTAGGGCCCCTATAATATATTCTACCTAGTCTTTTGTGTATATTTTCAACTCATTCTAGACTAGAAACTTATTTCACCTATCATTAGTCCTTAAGACATAAATGATAAAGTCAAGAAAAATTACTAAAGAAACAGCAAGTCAAAGATATTGTAGAAGGTCAACTAATACAGTATGTCGCAAACTGTTCTTTATTGTCACTAAATTTTAGTGAGATGTCTAAGAAGAGGGGGATACTCTTTTTTTTTTTTAATTTCTCAGAATAGAGGCAAGGCTCCATTATTTTATTTATCCTCACAATCCTGGGAGTTGTGTTATTTTTATCTGCATTTTTCAGACAAGGAAACAGAGGCACACAGAGATCAAATGGGCCACATGGGTAGAAAACATCTGAGGCCAGATCCAAGCCCAAGACTTTCAGAATCTAAACCCAACTGTGTAGGAGTGGTTAAGTACTGCCATAGTGCACAGAGCATGTGGCCTGGAATCAGAAAGACTCATCATCATGAGTTCAAATCCAACCTCAGATGCTTCCCAGCTGCGTGACACTGAGCAAGTCACCCTACTCTGCTTGCCTCAGTTTCCTTATCTACAAAATGAGCTGGAGAAAGAAATGGCAAACTCTTCTAATATCTTTGCCAAGAAAACCCCAAATGGGATTACAAAGAGTCAGACAGACCTGAAATGACTCAACAATAACAAAAATCCACTGGGCCACCTAGCTGCTTAGATACTAGAAATGCAAAAACCAGAATGAGACAGTTTTTACAAAGAATGGCATACTTATGAGGAAATGGAGGGACTTGTGGGGATTGGGACAGCAAGTGTTTAATTGTGGGAACTGGGGGGAAACCTTACTGTATTTGAACATAGCTTTGTATGGCTGGGAAACTGGACCTCTTCTCCTTGCTCTTGCTGTTCCAGTCGTTTCTACTATTCATGACCTCATTTGAGTTTTTTGTTTTTTGGTTTTTTTTGGCAAAGACACTTGTGTGGTTTGACATTTTCTTCTCTGGCCCATTTAACAAATAGGGATCTAAAGCAAACAGGATTAAGTGATCTGCTCAGGGTTACACAACTAGTAAGTGTCTAAGTCTGGATTTGAACTCAGAAAGATGAGTCTTCCTGATTCCAAGTCTGGTATTTTATCCTCTTTGCCACCTACCTGCCCTTCCCTGCTGCTCAGAGACCCTTAACTAAAGACTTTAGGTTACACTGATCAGAAACCCAGTCAGATCCAAAAACTAATGCAAAGAGTTTTCTCACAATTGTACATCTCAAGCAACCCAAGTTATCTGAACACTGGCCCACACTGATCAATTATTTGTTTCCATGTTCCTTTAACTATTCACAGACACTTGGGGAGAATAGGGGGAATTCTATTTTTCTGAATTCAAATAGCTGCACCCTTTTGCTTTCCCCCTCCCAGTTTGGAAAATTCCCAATCTCTCATACGATTATAGAATACATATTACCTAAGGTTGTAGTGTTTCTTTTTAAATCAGTCTTATTTAAGTAATTGTTTTTAATGTACAAAATTCTGTCTCCTGCATTTGGGGTCCAGGCCTAAGTTGAGGATGCCTGGCCCTGCTTTGTTAGGCAACTGGCATGCAATGCTTAATAAATTAATATGCTTAGAAGATCCAGCCTTTGTTTTCCTCAGTCATTTCATCTTTCATCTGCCAGTTTTGATGAGCCAGTTAGAAGTCAGAACTCTTTATCCCTGGGTCAACAGGCTTCCAGAAAAACTCCCTAGAGTACTCTGGTTCATTAATTCCTTTTTCTTCCAAGCTCAGGTAAAGTTTAGGGTATAGTTTGCTTTTTAGGTTATAAGGCTTGGTTGGTCCAGGGATTGGTGAAGTTTAAGGTCAAATTAGTTTTGGGGCCAGCCCAAGGACTGTGGAATTTTAAATTTAGATTAAGCTTGCCCCAGGGATTTAAGTGGATTAGGTTTAGATTAAGTTTTGGTTTTTAGATTAAATTTTATCCTAGGGATGGAAAAAGAAGATAGGTTCTAGCAGCAGCAAGATACCTATAGATTCCCTCTTGTAAAGACTTTTGGTAGCATGGCACCAAGGGATGCTCCCATTAGTTACAGGAATGAGTAAACAGCACACTATTGAGCAATGTGACATGCAGCATAAAACTGTATTAGATTCAGCTGATACTTTGTTTTAGCTAATTCAGCTATCATTATTGTAAATTAAAGAAATTAAGACTAGTCACTGAAAAATAATCTTATTCTCATCAGATGAACTTTTGGTTTTGCTGGGCAGCTTTGAGTGATGTTTCTGCCCACCTCACCCTAAAAGGGGTTTCTTTTTTATCTCCTGTCTATGTGTTTGTCATATTTTGTCTGTTTCTGTGTCTTTGTAAAATAGAGGATTTTTAATAAGAAAATGCAGCCAGGAACTCAGCCCCTTCTGAAATATCTTAGTGATTTTTGAGGTACCATTCTGTAGAATTTGTTGTAAGGAAAAATATGAATTAAATTCTATAAAAGTTTTGGGGGTAAAGAGAACTTAGATATTTTCTTCCCTGAAATAATAATAGTATAATGAAGGAAAGAAACTAGTTTGAAAGCAATCACAGTGAAGGGGGGGAGGGGAGAAGGTAAACAATTTGCATTTCAAAATATATCTGAAATTTAAATAGCTCCCTCTTTTTAACCCTTCCTTGACCATTAAAAAAAGAGAGACTTTTGCTTAGGGACTCCTGCCGACCACCCCAGCTCAGGAATGGGCTCTCCCACTTCAGAGACGCTCTGCCCTGATCCTGTAAGCCCCTCTCATCTCAGATGATATCTTCAGATAAGGGGCCCAAATAAAGGTGTCCAACAACAACATGCTGGAAAGATGCAAGGAGACTTGAGTTACATTCCAGCGGAAGCAAGTGATCTATCTCGGTTTCCCTCAGTTTCCTGATCTATAAAGAGGAAAACAATAGGGGTACCTACCTCTCATAATATCATATCAAAATATCAATATTATTGTGACGTGCTTAGGACTTAGACCAGCATATAGCAAGCATTATATAAATGTTGGCTATTATTATTTAACTAAATAATGATAAAATGAGATTATTATTAATATTTTATTTGACAGGAATTACTCTATACTTGACATAATCCTTATAATTGGATTTTTGATGATGGTATTTTTGAGGTATTTTAGCATAAAATGCCAAAGGCAATAAAATTAATGGTTTTCATATGAGATAATTTGGAAATGCATTACGCTAAATTTATGTCATGTTAATAAATATTATTTCATGTTTTAAATACATAGTACTGTGTATATTATTGCATTTCTAAATTCTGTTATGTTGTGAAATTTGGGGAGTCATTTTTTCAGAAGTGCTGTTAGAAAAACAGCTTTATTTGGATGCTAATAGATTATGATTTGAGCTTTGAAAAGAATATGATAAAAATAGATATTTGAAAACTTTAATATCTTATGGGGTATATTTTATCTTAAAACAGATAATAAGTTTACTATAATAGTTATCAATTTGAAAATTTTTGGCTACTGCTTATAAAATTATGAAAATGTGGAGGGTGGTTTAAAGATGTCATTTCAAAACATCAATACAAGTAAACCATCAGGTAGGTGCTATACATTTGAAAACCCAGAATGTGGTTAATTTTAATTTACAAATGAATAATAAACAAAACTGCCAGGGAAACGTGAGAAAAATAAAAGTATTCCAGTCCTAAGTTGAGGTAAATGAACTTTTGCTATTCAAGATAAAAACTCGAGATTACAATTTGCTGTTGTTTTGAGTTTTGATCATAGGGATGGTTGTCTAAATTGTCATGAAGCCAATAGCAGATAATCACATGTGCTACAGTTTAAAACTTCTAAAGGTGGATGTCTGTGCCTGGGAAAAGTTTTGGGGATGACCTTGGCATGACTTAAAAGTGGGATCCTCTTGACTTAGTTTTCCCCATTGTACTTTTTCCTCCATGAACAGGAAATTTCCCTATTTGGTTAATCATGAGCCTAGTTTTTGTTAACCAGTAACTTCAGGACTGGCTGCCAGATATGACTTGAGTCTGGAATCTAAGAGATCTAAGGAGTTTTTCCCACATGTGCAAAGTCAGTTTGTGCCTTTCAGGAAACAAGTCTTTACAATGTTGCAACTATGTCGCTTCTTTTCCTCTTTCAGCAAATTTCTATAATCAGGGCAGATGACCAGAAGAAGTTCTGTTAAGTATAATACTTAATCTATTAATTAATAGACCGACTTACTACAATGGATACAAGTATGAAAATTCTTATAATTTTACTCCATATTTGTGGTCAAATTACAATACAGAGCTAATATCCTCCAAAAGAGGGGAACAGACAAAACAGTAAGTCAAAGAGGCAACGTAAGTTTTCTAATTAAACAGAAGAATAAACTTTGAGAAAGCAACAGGATTGACTTTTAAATGAATCTAGTATAGAAATTCAGGCTTTGGGGGCGGCATGATGGTACAGTGAATAGAGCACCGGCCCTGGAGTCAGGAGGACTCGAGTTCAAATCCAGCCTCAGACACTTAACAAAGAAACTAGCTGTGTAACCTTGGGCAAGTCACTTAATCCCAACTGCCCGACCTTCCCCCCTCCAAAAGCAAAAGGAAAAAAAAGAGAGAAATTCAGGCTTTTGATTATGTTTCTTTCAGTAATAAGTTTTCAAAATTGGAATGATGATTTTACATATTAAATTGTATGGAATACTGTAAAGAAAGTGAAATTATTTCCCGATTTTTAAAGTACATCTGACAATTTTAAAAGGAAGAAGAGTTCATGTTACAGTTGGATCTTCATAAACCTTTTTTTTAGGGTCTTATATCAGGTAAAATGTTTAGGTAAAGACAGGGTGATACATAAAAACTGAAAGTCTTTGAAGTCTCTTATTTAGAGAACCAAATTTAAGAGACTAGTAAATTGTAAAAAGTCTTGTTACTAGCAGATTCTGAACTAGGAACCTCTACAAGAGATCTGAAAACAGAGAAACCAAGCCCCCTTCAGAGCTGCCCTGAGAATGAAGCCTATTTCAGAAATGTTCAATAGGAACAGGGACCAGAAAACTATATGGGACATTTGGGACTCAAAATATGCTGAGAGTAAATGGACTCTGAGAGTGAGTTACTAGGACACAAAGAGACTTGATGAGAGTTAACACTGATGACAACTATGACTGAATTGTTTTGGACTTTATTTCATGATGTTTATGTTTAAGTTTTCTCAGTTACCTTGATGACATTTCAGTAAATCTTCTCAAAATTAGTGAAAGATGAGCCTTCTACATAGGTTAATCTATAACCTCACTTATGTACTTCTGATTACGAATATATGGAAAAACATTATAGACTTAGCTTACACATAAGTGATCCATTGGGGGAATGGGCTGCCCATTCCACCACGAATCAAAAGGAGAAATCAAAGAAATTGAGGGGATTAGGACAGCAAGTGGGAACTGGGAGAAAATCTTATTGTATCATTTTTTTAACTAGCCCTGCTTGGCTGGGAAACTGGACTACCACTCCTTGCTGCTTAGAGACTCTTAACTAGACCTTAGGTTGTTCAGGCCAGAAATCTGGTCAGATCCAATGACTGACGCAAGGAATTTTCTCACAATTTTACATCTCAAGCAACCCATATGTGTTCTCTGAAAACTGGCCCATGCTGATCAATTACTGTTCCCATGTTTCTTTAATTGTTTATAGACACTCGAGGGGAATAGGTTACTTCTTTTTCTGAATTCAAGTGATTGCACCTGTTTGCTTTCCTCCTCCCAACTTGGAAAGCCCCTAATCTTTCATCCAACTAGAATTCAGATCATCTACTGTTGTACTGTTTCCTTGTAATTAATTGGCCTTGTTTTTAATGTATAAAACTCTCCCCCTGTATTTGGGGTCCAGGCCTCAGCTGAGGAAGCCCGGTCCCGCTTTGTTTGATGAATCCTTCTGAAAGTACCTCAAGTGCCAATATTACACAGCTAATTTCCGGTAAGAATTTTAGGGGCGCCTAGGTGGCGCAGTGACGAGAGCACTGGCTCTGGAGTCAGGAGGACCTGAGTTCAAATCCAGCCTCAGACATTTAACACTTACCAGCTGGGTGACCTTGGGCAAGTCACTTAACTTAACCCCAATTGCCCTTCCAAAAAGCCAAAAAAAAACAAACCCCAAAATCAAAAGCTATTTTTTATACTTTTCTTTTTTTTAAACTTAGATTCATAACGTAACAAAATTGGTGAGTGGACAGAAAAGAAACAACAAAAAACACCCTAAGAACAAACACATACGTATGATGATTAAAGTTCCCTGAAGCCTCTCTCAAAGTAATAAATGATATCTACAGCTTAGACCTACTGAAATCTCTTTAGAGGAATGAAATAATAGATGCTCATTTTGATTTTATGGGTCTGAACTGCTTCCACTAGCAATTACAAAATACTAGTTAGATGTTTATGGATGTTATTCTAGTTAGGGCAGCATAAGATTCTACTACACCTAAGTACCTTATTAGAAAATTAAGCCAAAAGGTGTCAGCTCAATTTCCCTAATTCACATCACCACAAAAAGTATTCATATATATATATATATGTATGTGTGTGTACATATATATATGTACACACACACACACATATAAAATACCCTTATTAAAAGAAGATGGAGAATATTTAAGGGGAGACACTAAAAGAAAAGTGAGAAGAATATTATAGTATTTTAGTTAGTCTACCTTGCTTTTCAAAGTGGAAAGAAAAAAGTATGTTGAAAAAAGAAGGTTTGAGACTACAGCATTAATCAATAAGGTTAAAACAGTATTATTTTGGTGATGGTTGTTCTAAGCCTACCACCATTATCAATACAGTACTTCCCAGTGACATCGAGGTGGTATAACTGATACAGTTCTCGACTTGGAGCTGAGAAGAACTGAATTCAAAATCATCTTCAAACAGTAACTAGCTCTGTGACCCTGGGCAAGTCACAAAACCTCTGTTTGCCTCAGTTTCCTCAACACTCAAACGGGGATAATAATAAGCACCTCCCAGTTATTGCAAGGATCAAGTAAAATATTGGTCAAGAACTTTGTGAGCCTTAAAAGTAACTACTACTGCTGCTGCTGCTGCTGCTGCTATCATTATTACAGCTTCTCGGGAGCAACACATAGTATTTCCCAGGTAACTTGATTTTCTCTTAACAAAAGTCCGTAAAAATTTATTGTACAGAACTAGATCTTTAACTGATATAATTCAAAATATTAAAATCACTACATTCTTCAGCCACATTCAGGATCTTTTTTGTTATGTCCTGGAGCCAGATTATAATAAAACTTCATATATTTGGATCATCAGAATTAGGAAATATTTCCATCATTAAAATCTGAATTATTCAAAGGTATCTCTGTTTCCATTCCCTTGTAAGAAAAACTATAGAAGTCCTACTATATCATTTTACAAAGGGTGATTTCTTTGGCTTCTCTATCAGAAGAAAAGGGATGCATTTACACAAATTACAAGTTACAACTTAAAGAATAAAACATCTAAATAAACTGGACCTCATTTGACACCTACTAAACATACAATCAACTATTTAGTGAAATCCTAAAACAAGTGAGATAATTAAGAAACATATTACACTAGTGACTTGAATAATATAATTCCATTAAAAATTGTAGGGTATATATTTCTTTAATTATGTAATCTTAAAACTACTATAGATATTCTAAATTAATAAACCTAAAAGATGTAAATAGTTTGATTTTAATCTCAAATTTCATCTAAATTATACTTATAGGTACAAAAAAAATCACTTTTAAACATGTTTACTTATTTGAAATTATATCTTTTCATTAATATATCAGTTTACTTACTCCATCAGCATGTTGTTTACATAATCACTTCCATCTATGTGTCCAAACTGAAAATCTCTCCTGATATAAAAAAAGATTGAACATTAAAGGGCATTACAAGAAAGCAATTATATTAGTAGGCTTAATTTGGTCTTTGGAAGACCTAAATAGTAAACACTTAACTATTAATTGTGTGAGGAATTTTTCTGACTGGGGGCTTTGAGCAATCATGATTATATTCCCAAATTTAAAGGTTAATATAAACTCCACAAAGCAAAAGAGCCAAAACATTGCCTAACTTAGTTTAAGAAAAGACAGAGAGAGATGTTTTGTTACAGAACATCCCTGTTTGGATCTTCAGAAAAAAAAAATTGGACATTGAAAGAAAACTCTATCCTTTTACAATGATCTCCCAACCACTGCTACTTCAAGTCCTAAATTCCATGATTTTACTACACACCAAAAATTGCATGTTTTAGGAAATAGGGTACAACTAATTTATTTGTTGAGTTACTAATTTGTTTGGAGAGAATTTACATACTAAGCTCTTTGTACTTTAATTGATTCATATGTTAAAGAAGAAAATGATTTTACTTAATATGCATGTTTACTTAACAGATGATTTACAGGGGATAAAACTACTACATCAATACTGAAGAAGCTGCAGTAATCATAAATACAATATAATGCTTATTAATATAACAGATGATTTACAGGGGATAAAACTACTACATCAATACTGAAGAAGCTGCAGTAATCATAAATACAAAATAATGCTTATTAATATAACTGGAACAGTTTCTAACTAAATATAAAAGTGTAATGGCGAAAGACAAACATCACTAAAAAAATCAGACTAGAAAGAGGACAATAAATATCAACATGAAACTGCATTTGATGTACATCATAAAACAAAGAATAAAACACAGACTAATATATAGATAAAATTTAATGCCTAACAACTAGCTGGTCCTAATTCTAATTCAATTTTTTTTTGTTTTTACTATCAGCAATTCTAGTAATAGTTTTAAAAAATCCAGCTAATTCATATCAAAATATAGCAATTACCAATTTTTCTCAATTACTTGATTCAACTAGGAAAATGCAAACTTGTTTTGCAACAAAGTAATAGATTAAAATAAATGTAAAGAGGAAAAAAAGAGACAACTAAGAGTTAGGAACCTACCTGTGAAAACGATCTCTATAATCTTTAGCTACTTCCTGAATAACTTCCTGTAATCTGTAAAAAAAATAAATACTTAAAATATAGTAGTCTCACAACTACTTTAAAAAATTGACTAATTCAATATTTAGTAATGATTAAATCAAAGAAGTCTAAGTTATTTTAAACAAAGGAATCTGGCTTTAATATTTTAATACTTACATCCCTCTCTAGGCTGTATTGCTGATTGTTCTCCACAGGACTTTCTCTAGCATGTCTACCCCTCCTTCACCCTCTGCAGTTTTTATGTATTATCTTCCCCCATTAGAATATAAACTTTTTGACAGAAAGAACTGTATTTCTACTTCTATTTTTATTCCTAGCATTTAGTACATAGTTAGCATTTTAAAAATGTTATGTGATGGAATATAAGTCAAGAATTAACAAATCTATCTGTTCCTATTGTATCACTAGTAAAAGCTTAATTAGTTATATTTTCTAATAAATGTAATTTTCTATTTCTATACAAGTGTTTGTTTTCAGTTATATTTCAGAATGTTACACTATTTTGTGAGTATTTAACCTTGAGTATCCTTAATTATTCTGACAGAAACCTCTGAAAATTTCAGTTACTAGTAGACTTTCTCCCAAAATATAATCTTTGGGACCTCAAAAGATACTACTCATAGTTCATTGTCTTCATAAAGTAGCTACTCTTTCCTAAGCATTACTAGTTCCATAATCTGCTTTGTAGGAGTTTTACCCCAAACTCAAGCTACCTGTGGGGTACTTGTATGAGATCTCTCCAATTTTTCTAATCTTGATTGAGGACTAGACAGGAAAGCAAAATGTTATCAAAGAAAACCCTAGAAAAGGGGGAAGGAGAGGAGATATGTGTGTGGTGTGTATGTGGGGGGGTATATGTATATCTCATACTAGACAAACCTAGAACATCAAATGACTCAATTTTTAAAAATAAATATTTTTCCTATAATTTCTCCTACCTGAAAATGCACTTAAAATACAAATAACTAAAAGTAGATAATGCAATTTTACATTGAAATAAATTTTTTCATCCAATTACATCTTATATGTGCAAAGGCACCGTCAGCTGATAACAGGCTGATCCTTCAAAATATTCTTAAATTCTATTCCTTTTATTTAATTAAAGAAAAAGTCATACTGATATATGAAAGTAGTTTCTCTGAATCTCCAAGATTTTCCCTGAAGTTGCTAGGTGAATCTGTAGTTGAAGTATACAAGCAGGGGGCTACATTGTGACCAAACAGGCCTCGAAGTCAGCTATTTAACTGATAGCAAATACACTGAAAAGTATCAGTCAAAGAAATTAATATTCACAGGCAGTACCTTGTGAATTGTTTTCACTTTTTTAATTAAGTTTTTCTGGAAATTGATATATGCATGAGTGAAGAGTCAGAAAAGTTCTGGAAATTTGGGGAGAAGCTCTATTTCTAGCTATCCCTGTATCATCTTAGTACATTTGCAGGGGGAAGATCCTAAAGTCTAAGTAAAGAATCTGTCTCTTAAAGAGCAAAATTTTTGGATAGAAGAACAGTGAACAGAATATATCTAAGATAGCAGGACACCTCCCTCATTCTAGAAACCATGCCTTTATTTAATGCAGCCTAACATCACATTAGTTTTTTTGTCATCTGTTTTGCCGTGGAATTTGGTCACCAAGTCACAATGTTCACTGATATTAGCAGTACACAAGTCTTCCCTAGACATTCCTCCCTCATCCTATACTTATAGAGTTGATTTTTAAAACTTTAATTATAATTTTACATTTTAGCCTCCTGAGATTTTTCTTTGCTAATTTTCTCATCCAACAGTTTATCCTTATTTTGCATTGTATCTCTGACCTGCATTCAAAGACAGAGAATGGTACAGTAAAAAGGGTACTTGAAGAACGTGAAGACTCAGATTGCTGGCTCTGTCACTTGATAGAATTTGGGTAATTAATTTAATTTATAAAATGAGAATAAAAATAATTGTACCACCTTATTCATAGGACTATGAAGGATATAAAGTAAAATAATATAAAGAAAAAAAGTTTTATATGCTACAAAACAACAAATAGAAGGTGAAATGATTTTTTAATTCCTGAGGTCATGATCATATTGTCCTTGGGTGTAACAAACAACAAATTAGTTGGCCAAGATGTTTGGCTGCCTCTTCCTCAAAGCCCTTTTGCAGCAGAGATTCAGTCTTGGGGCTGTTATTTAGCTCATGGCCTCTCCCCCAAGTGTAGCTTGAAGTTGTGAGAGAGATATTAAATCCTTGAATAACAATCTAGTCTGTCCTCTACAGCCAGTGCAGTATTAGTCGAATCACCATTTTCCTGGACTGAAGGAGAGGAATATCAGGGGAAATCTGCTTCTAAGAAAGGGCTGCCCTGTATCCCTTTACAAAGCACAACATATACAAGAATCAATCTTGAGATGATTCCACTGGCTAAAAGGAATCATTTTTATTTCTGTCAAAACAGAAACAAAGTTAGTGAGACACTTTTTCCCTAGTTTAAAAAAAAAAAACAGAAATTACTAAGAAAGAAAACTTTTTCTCCCTTTATTTTTATCCACTGAGAGTATAACACTGGTTAAAAACAAAATATAATCAAGGTAAGAATGAAATTTACACACAGCAAATAGCAGCGTACAGACTGCTATGCTAAAAAGTTACTTAATACTTATTTACTTCCACAGAATATAAAAACGTTCCCTCATTAAAAGTCCATGCCCCAATACACTAAGGACTGACTAGTTATATGCCCTTTTCCCCATTTTACTCTCCTTTCAACAGATAAAATCTGACCCGCTACTTAGTGAAAAAAGGCCCACTATTCTTAAATAGGAAGGGGTAATACGAACTGGGCAGTGAACTGGTTGGTGTCTACAATGGGAAGTGAAAGGGAATATTTTCATTATGACCAAGAGGAAGGTTGCTAGAAAAAGCTCTTCCTCACCAGCTGTGGGAGAATGACCAACAAAAGGAACCTGAGGCTGAGAGATCTCATGAATTTATGTGAGCTTCAGATCACAAATAAAGAGAAAAATAATGAAATTGCTTTCTAGAAACTAAATTTTTTTGGAAATGAAATGGTTTTTCCCCAAACTGGCAAATGCTGAGGGTTTCTGGTTAGGAAGCTAGATTATATCCAAATTTCTGCTCTTGGTGAATGCCTATAGGCCCCAAGCTATAAGGTAACCATAGTTCCATTCTCATTCTCCAGACAACAGAATTTCTAGTCAATTAGTATGGGAGGAGAGGCACCAGCTGTTTTCTCTTTAGTCTTACTGAATACCTGCATTAGTCAGAGCTTAAGGCCTACTCAAATGATCTTGTTATCAGAAACATTCAAGCTGAAGCTAACAAGCATTCTAGAGACTTAGAACACTACAGGAGCTGTCATTTAAGGTAACAGTACAACCATTTCAATCTCAAGAGAAAAAGTTTTTACTGGAATAAATAGTTGATTCTTTTCATGAATCCATGACTAAAAAGATATTTGACCATCAGGATACCATAATTTTCTGTTTCAGCTTTCACAAGTGGTACATTAAAAAGAAAAAAAATTAAATGTCTAAAGATATGTCATTATAAAATTGAAGTAGAGCTTAACCTACTATTTTAAAGTTTTAATTATTTTTAATTGTTTTAAGAACGGTATCTTTTATTAATATCATACCTGGTATGCTCAATTGTTGCATTTTTTCCATCAATAACTGCTATGACAATAAGTTTTCCTGAAATAAAAAGAATGATCTAAATTCATGAAAATTCTCTGTAAATAACTGGTGCAACTTTATTACTTATGACATACTTTTCTATGTCTAATGAATTAGGAAATCAGTTAAATAGTATTCCTAAAATCCAAATGAAGCTTGTTTTATTCAAGTGAGGCATAATTACCTAAGGTAAAAGTTTCATCTCAAGCAAGTACATGAAATATTATTTTTTTCCTTAAAACCAGTAAAATTTTACTCTGAGAGGGAATTTTTTTAACCAGTTAGAGAAAAGAGGTAGTGGCAGAAACCTAAGCCACACAGTGGATACAGTGCTGGACCTAGAATTAGGAAGATCTTAGGTCAAATCTAGTCTTCGACATTTATTAGCTCTATGACCCTAAGCAAGTCACTTAATTCCAATCTGCCTTAGTTGTCTTATCTATAAAATGAAGACAATAATGGCACCTACCTGCTAGTGTTGTAAGACTCAAGTGAAATTTAATATATAAAAATATTTTGTAAACCCTAAAAAGCTATGTAAATACGAAGGAAGGAAGGAAGGACAGAAGGAAGGAAGGAAGGACGGAAGGAAGGAAGAAGGGAGGCCAATGAAACATTTAAAATGCACAGGCAGAATGAAGTTCAGAAGTGCATATAGAGAAGCAGAATAGTTTTGGAACCACTACACTGAATTTATCATACATTTAAAAAAAACATCAAGATGAATACAATAGAGATTTGTGGCTTCAAATTCAATCCTCTTTTTGTATACTTCTTTACCTCTCTATGTATGCTGGTTTCTTCATCTGTAAAATGAAGACGGTAATATATTTGTACTACTGTCATGAACATCTTGTGAGGAAAGTGCTAAGTAAACTGCAAAGTGCTATATAAATATGACATTATTATACTGTTTTAAAATGTCAACAAATTTCTTTTGGGAAGGTCATAGAGTTAAGACAATCTCTTAATGTTCTGCTGAAGTTGCTGTGCTCTGGTAAAAGTCCCCAGTATAGTTACCCTCTCATTTCCAAATCAACAGACCATCAAAACATTTTTATCCAAAGCTTTTTCTTTTGGTTGCTTATTTACCAATGTGCTAGAATCATTTTGAACTTTCAAAAGAAGTTTGCCAAGTACATAGTTGGGAGGAATTCTTGAGGAAAGTCCTTTAAAGTTTATATTTCTGTTGGGATATATCAATTCTACAAAGCAAGAATTAAGTGTAGTTATCTGTAGAGTGAGAGCTAATTATAATTTAATTACAATGTCAATAAAATTTATTTCAAAGAAAACAAAACTAGCATGCAGAGGGTATAATGTAAGCAGACACAAATTTCTAGTCAAAGGTCATGGCTTTGAACCCTGGTTTTATAACTTACTGTGTGGTGTTCAGCAAATAACATAACTTCTCAGGGCCTCAGTTTCTTCGTGCATAAAATGAGCCACTGGATTAGAAGACTGCTAAGGTTCCTTTCAATTCTAAATTTATGATTAAATTATTTTCCTTTATAAATAACTACTTCAGAATCATTAATCAAAAATATGCTACAATTAGATATTTTACCTGTGTCTGTAAGTTCATAGAGAGTAAAGCCATCCACAGTAAGATAATTCTGAAATCTCTCTCTGTTAACCCATGATTTAAGATCTCCATCTTCATACTCTTAAAAAAAAATATGGGGGGGGTGAAGGTGAACAAAAATAAAAATAATACTAATTTCTACAAATATGTTATGTTCCTATAAACCAAGACTTAGTCTATATATCAAGTTTTAATACTGACATGGAACTTTGAAAAGTATAACAGATAAATTTAAAAATGTACAAGAAACCATATCATAATTACCAAAATATAGATCTCAAAATATATCCTTAACCACTAACGAAAAAATTTAATAAGTAATCAAATGCATTTTAAATTATTTTCTCCTTGGAGGCATAACCAATATAAAAGCAAAAATAAAAATTTCATTTACTAAAGATTACTTTCCCTTAAATATTTAATAAAAAAAATAATTTTTAACAACTTATTTAGTTCCCATTAAGAAACCAAATTATATCACAGCTAAAACTGGTAATTCTTTAGAAATGACAATATTCCACCATTTCGGGAGTACATAGCATTATACAAATAACTGACTTCTAGAAAGGCTATGTGAGATGCTCTATACAAAACAATGGATAAGAATTCACATAATCTTGGGAAGAGTATAAACTGAGTCAAAATGAAACGTGCAGAACCAGAAAACAACTTACACAATAAAAAACAATGTAAATGGAAACAACAATAAAAATGAAATGGAAAGCTATGCAGCTATAATGACTAAGCTTCAACCTGGATCCTTTGCAGAAGTGAAGGAATAAAGGTGTGGAACACTGGATATACTGTCAAACTCAGCAATACATTGGTTAAATTTGCTAAACTATTTTCCCTCTTTTTTGTTTTTCCTATTCTTTATTAAGAGACAGCTTGCTGGGTAGGAGACGAGAAAGGATCTATTCAGGAATGAAGGTGATACAAAACTTAAATTCCTGCCCCTCCCCATTAATGTGATAGCACCATGTCCAAGACATTGTTTTAAGTATTGGGTATGCATATATTTTAAAAAAATATTTAGTCTCAAGGAGCTTGCATTCTCTGAGAGAGGGAAGAAATGAAGTACCACATATACAGGCAAATGTAAAAAGTATAAAGGAATGTGGAAGGTGATACAAAGTACACGAAGAAAATTTTTAAAAAGAAAACTTGGGGTAGGTGGGTGGTACAGTGAACAGAGCACCAGGGGGACCCGAGTTCAAATCCAGTCTTAGACCCTTCACACTTACTAGCTGTGAGACCTTGGGCAAGTCACTTAACCCCAATTGCCCTGACCCACCCAACCCAAAAGGGAGGAAAATAAAAAGAATACTTAATTGAGGGGATCAGAGAAAAACACACTAAGTGGTTCTTGAGATGATCTTTAAAGGATGTTCCAACTAAGGCAGGTAATGGGTGGGACAAATGAGCTGCATTTCATTCTTCTCTGGGAACTGAGGGTAACATCAACCTTCTGCCTAATCCTGGCCTCATCAAAACGACGTTCAAAGAGGAACATGAGATACAACTGTACAATTCAAGTAAAATTTATTCCAGAAGTTTGACTGAAATGTAGAGTACATGGGGATATTGTGAAACAAGGCTACAAAAGTATGCTGAAGGCCAACTATAGAGCGCCTTATACTCTGCTGAAGAGCTTTTCTATTATCCCATCAGTCACAGGAATCTACTGAAGGTTTTTAAAAACAGAATGACACAGATCTATGTTTTATGAAGTTTATTTCAGTAGCTGCAAAAAAAATGATTTATAGGTAGGAAGAACTGGAGGCAGTTAAACTATGACAGCAAACTATTACAATAGTCTAGTTAAGAGATGAGGAGTCCTGTTCTAGATTGTATTTGTGAGTGGTAATGGAGAAAGCCAATAAAGGGATTGAGGAAGACTTGGCAACTGATGAGACATATAGTGTGAGGTAAAGAAAAATCTAAATAAGACTTTGAACCTTCCAGCCCAAGACAACAGAGAAGGTTGGCAGGAAGTCTGTTGTGCCAAGGTGAGAGAGGAGCACAGTCTAGTGCAGGCCATGCCAGTGCAGACCTGGCCCCAGCAAAGTAGGAGCTGGCCTCAGGGTGACTGAATCACTGGCAGCAGTACTGGATGCCAAACCTCTCAGCCCACAGATGTCAAGACAGTTCAGAAGGTCAAAAGGAAAGGTCTGTCACACTGGGTGAGAGTGGAGCATATGCCAGCGCAGGCTACGTGAGCTCAGGCTTGCCCCGGCAAACCAGGAGTAGAACTATGGAGCGAGTGAATCAGCAGTGCCCCTGACCGATTCTGGAGTTCTGAGCGCAGAGATGGAGAAGAAGGACATCACAAGGGTCTCCCTGTTGGCACTGGGGGCAGAGTTCTGTTGCTCTGCCTATACTCAGATGCAGGTGGCAGTCCTGGGTTGAGGAGGAACACAAGCTCTAGAGGAGCTTGCAGCCACAGTTTCACGGCAGAAAAGAGGGCTGGTGGTCACCCACAGAGCACAGGCCAGGAGAACAGTAAACTCATCTCTCCTTACCAGCTTGGAAGAACTGAAAACATACCAGTCGCTAGATCTCTGAAAATAGCTTCACAAAACCTCTGAAGCTTGGGACAGTGCACCCTTTCCCCTAGAAGCAGAGTCCTACTTTAACAAAGAATTAAAAGTCAAGTAATAGGCTGGGAAAATGAGTAAACAGCAGAAAAAAAAATCTGACCATAAAAAGTGACTATGGAAGATCAAGTGACAAGGACAATCAAAACACACTCAGAAGACAACAAAGTCAAAGCTTCTACATCCAAAGCCTCCAAGAAAAATATGAATTGGTCTCAGGCCATGGAAGAGCTCAAAAAGGATTTTGAAAATCAAGTAAGAAAGGTAGAGAAAAAACTGGGGAGAGAAATGAGAGTGATGCAAGAAAATCATGAAAAAAGAGTCAAGAGCTTGATTAAAAGAGACGCAAAAAAATGCTAAACAAAATAACATCTTAAAAAAAAGACTAGCCCAAATGGTAAAAGAGGTCCAAAAATGCAATGAGGAGAATGCCTTAAAAAGCAGAGTTGGCCAAATGGAAAAAGAGGCACAAAAATTCACTGAGGAATTCCTTAAAAAGAATTCTTTAAAAGAACTCCTTAAAAAGTAGAACTGACCAAATGGAAAAGGAGGTACAAAAGCTCACTGAAGAAAATAATTCCTTAAATATCAGAATTGAGCAAATGGCAGCTAATGACTTTATGAGAAATCAAGAAACAATAAAACAAAACCAAAAGAATGAAAAAAAATAAAAGACTGTGAAATATCTCATCAGAAATACAAGTGACCAGGAAAACAGATCCAGGAGAGATAATTTTAAAAATAATGGCCTACCTAAAAGTCATGATTTAAAAAATAAAAAGCACAGACATCTTTCAAGAAATCATCAAGGAAAACTGTCCTAATATTCTAGAAGCAGAAGGTAAAATAGAAATTGAAAGTATCCACCAAATTATAGTCAAATTCCCGAGTTTCCAGGTCAAGGAGAAAATATTGCAAGCATCCAGAAAGAAACAATTCAAGTATCATGGAGCCATACTCAGAATAACACAAGATTTAGAAGCTTCTACCTTAAAGGATCAGAGGGCTTGGGATATGATATTCCAGAGGGCACAGGAGCTAGGATTACAATCAAGAATCACCTACACTGAAAAACTGAGTATAATCCTTCAGAGGAAAAAACACACATTCAGTGAAATAGAGGAATTTCAAGAATTCTTGATGAAAAGACCAGAGGTGAACAGAAAATCTGGCTTTCAAATACAAGACTCAAGAGAGACATAAAAACGAAAAGAGTAAAGTAAAATCATAACAGACCTAAGAAGACTAAACTGTATACATGCCTATAGAGGAAGATGATAACTTGTAACTCCTAAGAACTCTCTCATTATTAAGGCAGTTAGGAGGAGTTTAGAGAAAGAGGGTACAGGTGTGAATTGAATATAAAAGAATGATATGAAACATATTTCCTAAAAAGGAAAATTAGGGGTGAGAGAAGAATGTACCAGGAGAAAGGGACAGGGAGAGGTAGAATGGGGTAAATCATCTCATGTAAAAGGGGCAAGAAAAAGTTTTTACAGTGGAGAAAAATAGTGGGGAGGTTAGTGAACCTTACTCGTATAAGAATTGGCTCAAAAAGTGAATAACATACACACTCAAGATAGAAATCTATCTTACCCTATAGGAAAATAGGAAGGGAAAGGGATAAGTCTGTGTGTGTGGGAAGGGGAGGGGGGTCAGATGTTATAGAAGTGAGGGCAAATTAGGGGAGGGGATAGTCAGAAGCAAAACACTTTTGAGGAGAGACAGGGTGAAAAGAGAGAGCTAATAGAATAAATGAGTGTGGGGGGAATAGCATAGAGGGAAATACAGTAGTTAGCAATAGCAACTGAGAAAAATATTTTGAAGCAAAGACCTCATTTCTCAAACACATAGAGAACTGAGTCAAATTTATAAAAATAAGAGCCATTCTCCAATTAATAAATGATTAAAATATATTAAGTTTTCAGACAAAGTAATCAAAGCTATCAATAGTCATATGAACAAAATGCTCTAACTCACTACTGACTGGAGAAGTGCAAATTAAAACAATTCTGAGGTACTTACCTTATACCTATCAAATTGGCTAATAAGACAGAAAAGGAAAATGACAAATAGCAGAGGGGATGTGAGAAAAATGAGACATTAATACACTGTTGGTGAAGATGTAAATTGATTCAACCATTCTGTAGAGCAATTTGGAACTATGTCTAAAGGGCTATAAAACAATGCATACCCTACCTCGCAATATACATCACTAGGTCTGCATCCCAAAGGAGATTTTAAGAAAAAAAAAAGTAACCTACATCTACAAAAATATTTATAGCAGCTCATTTTGGGGGGCAAAGAATTAGAAATTGAGGAGATGCCCATCAATTAGGCAATGGCTAAACAAACTGTGTTATGTGATTATGATGGAATACTACAGTGCTATAAGAAATGATGAGCTGGATGCTTTCAGAAAAACCTGGAAAGACTTACCTGAGCTGATACAAAGTGAAATATACTGTGTACAAAGTAATAGCAATATTATAAGATAATCAGCTGTAAATGACTTAGCTATTCTCAGCAACACAACAATCCAAGACAACTCTGAAGGGCTTATGATGAAAAATGCTATCCATGCCCAGAGAATGAACCGATGGTCTCTGGATACAGACTGAAGTATACTTTGTTTTTTTACGTTACTTTTCCTTAGGTTTTTTTTTTTCCCCAGAGCGGGAGGGGGTCCTCTGTTTTCTTTCACAACATATTTATTATGGAAATGTTTTGCACAACTACATACATATAACCTATGTCAAATTGCTTGCCTTTTCAATGGGGGAGGATGAGTAGGGAAGGAGGAAGGGACAAAATCTGAAACTTAAGTTTTTAAAATGAATGATAAAAATTGTTTTTACATGTAACTGGGGATAAATCAAATACTAAATAAATTTTACCAAAAAAAAAAGAAACGTTTAAGAGAAAAAAAATAAAACAAAATACAAGGTCTCAAAACAAATAATGCAAATACAGTTAAAAAATAAAAAAACAGGAATTAACAGAAACTCTGAAGATCTTCATTTTAATTCTCCAAATAAAATCTAACAAAAAATATAGTAACTGATCAAAAACCTTTTCCTTCATTTTTCCAATCCTAACAGTAAAATATAATGCAAGAATACTTTCAAACAAATATCAGAAAAATTGCATTCTTCAACCACAAAAAATAGAAAACATTGAGGAAAAAGTTTCCCCCCCTCAGGTCTACTTTGTCCTCCACAAACATAAGAGCCAATATTCAGAAAATGGAATTAAAAATAACTGGATAAATATGAGAAAAAAAGTAAATAAGGTATTTAGAAACATACATAAACTATTTAATAGAAAAGATTGTAGAGGGGTTACCTAAGCCATGAGACAAAAAAGCAGCAAAGTTCTTCAATCATGCTGATGAAATTATAAGACACTGGTGCAATACTGGCTAAAGAAGAAGAGAGATAGGGAAATTCTATAACCGACTAGAACAAGGATCTGACATCCCCTTGTTGGCCTTAAAATGTAAAATGGCAACTATTTAAAAAAAAAAAGACTTTCATCTTGCCTTTTCCTTTGCACGTTTTGGAGTACAGCAAGTGGAGGAAAAGGCTTATTCTCTCCTCCTCTACCAGCAACAGTCTTGAGAATGGAGCACATCACAGTATCCACGGGAAAGGCCTAAGCGGGGGAGTCGAGTGAAGTTAGTGAGAAGAGGCAAGAGTCTGAAGCATGGAAGTTATGATCCTCTTCAGGCAACAACAGGACTCTACCCCAAGATTCCTTTTGGTAACAATGTGTGGGCTCTAGCCCTTCCCAAAGTGAACAGCAGCAGGTTAATCAAGGATTTCATCTAAGTTTTGTCAAGATAACTTGCTGGTCATAGCAAATCCTCTTTATCGACAACTCAAAAGGTGACTCTACAGATGGATATCACCAGATAGTCAATACAGAAATCAAACTGATTATATACTTTAAAGTCCAAGGTGGAAAAGCTCTATAAAGTCAATTAAAACGTGATCTGGAGTCGACTGTGGCTTAGATCAGGAGCTTCTTACCACCAAATTCAGACTTATAATGAAGTAGAGAAAACCAATAGACCATATAGGTATGACCTAACTGACATCCCTAATGAATATGAAGCAGATGTGATGAAAACATTTAAGGGAGTAGATCAGATAGACAGATTGCCTTAAGAAATATAGACAGAGGTTCTCAATACTGTGCAGAAGGCAGCAACAAAAAATATTCCAAAGAAAAAAGAAAAGCAAGAAAGTAAAATGGCTGTCTAGTGAGTCTTTACAAATACCTGAGGAAAGAAATAAAGCAAAATGGAAAGGAGAAAGGGGAAGATATAGCCAACTGAAAACAAAATTCCAGAGAACAGCAAGGAGATAAGGTTTTTCTTAAATAAGCAATGCAAAGAATAAAAGAAAACAACAGAATGGGGAACACAAAAGATCTCTTCAAGAAAATTTGAGATATCCAGGGAATGTTTCATGTAAAAAAGGTCACGAAAAAAGACAAAAATGGCAGATTTAACAGAAGAGATTAAGAAGAGGTGGCAAGAATATACAATAGAACTAAACAAGATAGATCTTAACATCACCACTAATCACTAAGTTGTGATTACTGATCTATAGTCAAACACCAAGGAGAATGAAGTCAAGCGGGCCTTAGAAGGAAGCACTGCTAACAATAAGACTGGTGGAAGTGATGGAATTCTGGCGAAGCTATTTAAAATCCTAAAAGATGATACTATCAAAACTCAATCTGCCACTAAATTTTGAAAACTCAAAAGGGTCATTAGAATGGAAAAGATAAGTTTACATCCCAATCCTAGAGAAGGACAAAACCAAGGAATATTCAAATTACCAAACAATTGTGCTTACTTCCCATGTCAGAAAGGTTATGCTTAAGATTCTGAAAGCTAGGCTTCAGGAGTATGTGAACCAAGAACTACCAAAAGAGCCGGATGGTTTTTGAAGAGGCAAAAGAACTCTAAACCAAACTGCCAACATGCGCTGGATTACAAAGGAACCAAGAGAGTTCCAGAAAACCATCTACATTAAACCTCTGACTGCATAGATTACAATGAAATACGGCAAGTCCTCAAAGAGGTGAGAGTACGAGATCATCAGCTCCTGAAGCACCTATATTCAGGCCAAGAAGAAAAAGAACTGAACATGGAACAATTTCCTAGTTTAAGATCAGAAAAGGAGGATGACAAGGCAGTATAGTATCACCTTTTTTATTCAAATTATATACAAAGTACATCACAAAAATTGACAGGCTAGATGAATCAAAAGCTGGATTAAGGTTGCCAACAATCTCAGATATGCAGATGATATTACTCTGACAGCAGAAAATGAAGAGAAATTCAAAAACTTCTTGATGAGGGTGAAAGATTCAAGTATAAAAGCTGGCTTGAAGATTAACATCAAAAATACTAAGATCCTGGCAACATCATTTACCGGCAAATAAAGAGAGAAGAAATGGAAGCAGTATCAGATTTTATATTCTTGGGCTCCAAATTCAACGCACAAGGCAACTGCAGCCATGAAAAGATGCTTGCTCCTTGGAAGGAAGCAAATCTGGACAGCATACAAAAAAGCAGAGATATGATCTTGCCAATGAGGGTCCATATAGTCAAAGTTATGGTTTTTCCAGCTGCAATATATGGCTATGAGAGGTGGACTAGAAGGAAAGCTGAGCACCACAGTATCAATACTTTCAAACTGTGGTGTTGGAGAAGACTTTTGAGAATCCCTTGGACAGTAAAGTGTTCAAATCAGTCAAAACTTTAGAAAATTAATTCAGACTATTCACTCCAAGATCAAATACTAAAGCTGAAGCTTAAATACTCTGGCCACATGATGAGAAGATGTAACTCACTGGAAAAGGATGAGATGGACAGATAGTGTCAGGGAAACAACAAACATGAATGTGGGCAGATTTCAAGAGAGAAGACAGAAGGGCCTGGAATGTCCATGAGATCATGAAGAATTGGACACAACTGAATAATGGAACAACAATAAAGCTAAAGACAGTGGAAATCAGAACAAAGCATTTTTGAAGATACACATTCTGGCTAGAAGCAGTCTCTAGTGGCCTAGCAGAGAAGCATGAAGAATAGCAAAATGGATTTTATAAGATCTTAGGAGATTCAGAATTAAAAGGCCCTTGACTATGTATCTCTCCACTTGTATGTATCAACTCCATAGATATTTGCTCTTTCCAGTAATGCAGTATTTATACTCTGGGGAAGTATTTTCTTGCTATGTTTCTACTATACTATTTCAGTAAATGCCTTCGTTTCAGGTGAAGTGTCTCCTGGATAATTAACAAAGGTAAAAACAAAGCATTTCACAGTGAAGGCCTGTGAGCTCTAATTTTTAGGAGTGTGGACCCAGCTAGTATCTTGTACCTGGGGCAATCCTTTCCTGGAGTAATCTAAGCTGCAAGTTCAAGCTGAGGGAACAATCTAAAGGGGTACTAAAAATAAATAAATAAAGATGAGAGTGTGGGATGCTTTTTTTAGAGGTGGGGTAGTCTGGTCTTGTGATTTCATCCACATAGGGTACTTCTGTGTGAAAACTCTATCAGTGAAAATCAGCAACTCTTCTTATTTCTGCCACAAAGAGTTATCTAGAGTAGCTATAAGATGTGTTCTGCCAGAAGTCAGACAGCTAATATGTGAGGAAAATGCCTTGAACTTAGACCTTCATAACTCAAAAGCTTGTTCCCAAATTAAAATACAATGCAGTTTGCTAAAGATAGATCAATCAATGAAGACATGGTGCTCAAATTCCATAAAAGGTTTCTCATAGCAGGCTATCATCAAAGCAACAACCTACAGAAAATTCTAAACTGGTTATTTATAGAGTATCTGCAAAATTAAAAATAATAGATGGAAAAAAAAATATGAAAGAAACAAAAAGAAAAAAATGGGACACAGAGAATTCACTTAGGTAGCTAGCCACCAGGAAAAACTAGGCTTAAAAGGTTTAAACACAAACTAATTAGCCCTTTCTCTTCCTGCCAAAATAATAAATGATAGGAAAAATTCTTGTGGAAAATAATTTAATTTCAGATGCCTTTTTGATTACCAATTTATCATTCTGTGGTCATTCAAATAAGATCAAAAAGAAAAAGAAAATCCAAAGATGTATACCTCATGAATTTCATAATTAATCTTTTTATTCATATGAAAAATATACCTCAACATTAATATTAATTAAGCTATCATTAAATAAGTGGTGTAACAAATTTTTAAATTTGGATTTTTAATAGCTTCAAGAACAGTTTTAGTAGTAAAAGTTGACAGAGCTATGCAATTAACTTATTCATGTATTATGGCACAGTTTTCTTCTGAAGTCACTCTCTCAAAAATTTTAACTCCCCCACTCCTTTTCCAGTTGCAACTCTATGTGACACCAATTATTGTCACTTTTAATGCCCCTATGTATATGAATATTTTAAAAACTAATATTTAAAGGATTAATAAGTAGAAATCAGTACTAATATTTTTTAAAACTTACTAAATTTTAATTCAATCTAGAATTCCACTGCAGATTTATGTTATTTGTATTTTGCATGAACAAAATGGAATTTATATCTTAAGGCCAGTCAACTTACTCAGATAGTGAAGAATACTTATATTTACTAGATATTTTATTCTAATCAAATTGTGTTATAAGCTTCATGAGGCATTATATACTTACCATCATATACAAAGTAAGTTTCATCTTTGAAAACAAGCACAGCAGGCATCTCATTCAGGGTTACATACTGCAAAAATCAAAAATTTCAATGCCTTAATCATTGAAAAAACTTTTAACTGGTGACTGTCATTTCACAGAGATTCAGAGATTTTGTTATCATAAAACATGAAAAGAGACCTCAAAAGAAATTAATTCAAATTCTATGAACTTGTCCCCCAGTCTAACTTCCCACCTTAATAATCTGTTCACTTATCAAACATTTTTGGTGGAAACAGTCAATGATACGGCCTTAGAAACAAAGGCAATAAATATACTGTGGATGAAACTGTGAATTAGTCTAGTAATTCTATAAAGAAGTTAGGAATTGTGTTAAGAAATAACAAAAGCAACAATAATAGTTAACATTTAAATACTTCTTTAAGGTGTGCAAAGCATTATACATATTATCTCATTTGATTCTCAAAGGAGGAAAACTGAGGTGGAGAGAGGTTAAATGACTTGCCCAGAATCATATACTTAGTAGGTGTCAGAGTAGAGGATTTGAACTCAGATCTTCCTGACTCCAAGTAGATAGAGAGACAGAGACAAAGAACAGCAGTTTTCATAGTAGAAAAAAAAATGAAAATACAGTAGCTGCCTCTTGACTGAGGAAAAAACTAGACATATTACATATGAATGTAATGGAAAATATATTGCATTGTAAGAAGTGATGGGATAAGAAAGTCATAGAAAGATTTGCTAACTATGTACACAACTATGCCAACAGAAATGGAAAGGACAATAATTTAAAATTGACAGTGAACACAGTTTAATTATAATGACCAAGTTTGGCCACAAAGAAAAAATGTAAGAGTATGTGGAGACTACGGGTGTAGAATAGTATATTATACTTGGTTAAATATATTGTTACTTTCTCTTAACAGCTTTTTCTTCTTACTTCCTTTTTGATTCTGTACTAAAGGATTTATTAGGATATGAGGGTGATATGAAAATAAAAGATACTAATAATTTTTTTTTTAATGAGATAAATCAGGGGTGGCTAGGTGGCACATTGAATAGAGCACTGGCCCTAGAGCCAGGAGGACCTGAGTTCAAATCCAGCCTCAGACATTTAATACTTACTAGCCGTGTGACCTTGGGCAAGTCACTTAACCCCAATTGCCCTGCCTTCTCCCCTCCAAAAAGCAAAAAAAAAAAAAAGATAAATCTTTTGTCAATGATTATACTTTCAGTCATTGTATCACTTTCTAACTAGCTAGTGGCTTATGTAAAAATAACCACTCTTAAAATAATTCTAGAATTATGTTAAATAACTAGTATTTAAGCATCCAAGGGAAAACTATAATTTTTAGATTTTACAAAAATATGCACATTCACACAATATAGTAGGTAGTACTGAAAAGATGTGTATTTTGTGGGGTCAGTTTTATAAGATTAATGCAATGGGTCTTTTTTAATGGGTCAAACTGAATGTGACATAAATCCATTAGTGGAATTTCTTATTTAAAGAACCTTCATAAAAATTTTTTTTAGGCAATCGGGGTTAAATAACTTGCTCAAGGTTACGCGGCCAGTTATTTCTGGGTGTGGTGCTAAGTATCTGAGCCTGGATTTGATCCCCAGGTCATCCCGACACTGGAGCTGGTGCTCTTAGTCGCTGTGCTACCTGGCCGCCCCCTTTACAAAAATTTTTGCTGTGAGAATGGTCACTTAAAAAGCTGTTTTACAAATTGATAATCTCCTATATAAGGGCATTCTTAAAACAGGGTCTGGTCAGTCAGCACTGTGAGCAAGCACTGACAATAATTTATTTATTAAGTACATACCAAGTGCCAAACACAGTGTGAGGTGTTGGGAATATATAGTACCTGCCCTTGAAGAGTCCATATTCTAAAGGAAGAAATCACATTAAAAAAACTATATATACTCTATGTAAATGGAAGGTACTCTAAGAAGGAAGGCACTAGAACTGAGAAGGGGACCAAGAAAGCCCTCTTGTAGCAGGAGGAAAGTGAACTGAATCTTGAAGGAAGCCAGATGGCAGAAGCACATTCCAAAAGGGAAGACAGTCACGTGGAACACCAAGAAGCTCAGTATTGCTGGAAAGGTAAGAAGGGATCAGGTTGTGAAGAGCTTTGAATGACAATTATTTTTGATCCTAGAAATAATACAGGCCCATTAGAGTTACCTGAATAGAGGAGGCAACAGTAGCATAGTTTCTATTTTAGGAAAATCACTGTGGCAGCTAAGTGGGGAGGGAAGGAGTGTAATTAGGATGGGGGGAGAGACTGAGGCAGGGAAAATGACCAAAAGGGTACTGTAACAGTACAGGAAAAAGTAATGAGGATCTTTACCAAGATAACGGCTACATGGGTCTAGGCCTACCTAAGTTTTAGACTTGATCTAGTTAATGTAAATTTTTAATGTGGATGTTAAAAAATTCCTAGGAATTTTCTATGTAGAAGAAACAAATTTTGGGGGGTGGCTAGGTGGAGCAGTGAATAGAGCACCGGCCCTGGAGTCAGGAGGACCTGAGTTCACATCCGGCCTCAGACGCTTAACACAAAAACTAGCCATGTGACCTTGGGCAAGTCACTTAACCCCAACTGCCCTCCAAAAAGCAAAAAAAAAAAAAAAAAAAGAAAAGAAACAAATTTCAGTTAAAAGAAGATGAATAACTAAATAGAATACAAAGGCTTTAGAGAAATAAAGCTTAGTCAACTCTGTTAAGTGAAATTGTTACAAAACATTAAATGTATAATCAGAAAGTCACAAATCTAATAACTAACATCTACATTAAAAAGACTTTGCTTCAGTTATATAAAGGTTTAAGTATTTCCTTAAGTGGAAATAATTATCAAAAAAACCACCTCTATAAAAATTATTATATATAGGGAATATAGCCAAACTGGAGAGTGTGAACAGATTATTCCTTGTCTCTTTAGGAAAGTAAGGTTGGTGATGCCATCTTTTCTTAAAAACAGGAGAAAAGGGTGGGCAAGACTATGGGAGAGATTCTTTTCACTAAATGGATGGTGGTTCTTCTGGCGTGGATATAAATAAGAACTCCACACAGACCACCAAATTTCCATCAAGGCTTAGTGAACTTCCCTCTCACTTATCTAAGAAACTAAAAAGAAGGGGAAAACTTGACTTATAACATCACCCCCCTTGCTCCCACCTCCCCTTTCAAAAAAAGAAAAGAAAAGGAATTAGGTCAAAGTTGTGACACTCCTTTTATTCGCTTCTGTAGCAACATCATGTCACCAAATGCAAAGGCAACATGTATCTACCTATCTCTTCTATCAACCGATCATCACCTCATGCTTAGATTACTTTAATAATATAGGTCTCTTTTCCGATTGCAATCCATCTTACACATGATTTTACTTTGCACTCAAGTCACTTCATTGTGTTCAGTTTTGCATATCACTGCATTGATAAACTGCAGCAAATCCAAGGGAGTCTAGGATAAAGAGGATGTAAAATTATATAACTGAGGGAAGGTCTTAATAATTGGGGATATTTATCCTGTAAAGGGAGACTTAACAGCTGTCTTCAAATATAACAGGGAGTAGCCTATAGAAAAGGCCTACATCACCCTTACTTTATGTGGCTCACTTCAACTAAACATTCATTATGTGCCTATTTTAAAACTTCTGAGGATAGAACTAGGACTAATGTATAGAAGTTATAGGGAGACAGATTTTAGTTCATAAAAAGAACAACCAGAACTATGTAAAAAGCATGGATTTATGAGGCACTAAATTCTCTGTCAAGAAGAAAATAAATGACTGCCTGTTGGGGATACTGTTAAGAATTTTTTTTCATTTTTTTTGTGGGGTGAACTGCAAAGAAGATTAGACATATCACATTCAAAGTCCCTTCTTATGCTGATTCTAGGCTTCTATATCTTTCTAGTTAAAATAAAAATGATCTCTCATGCTACATTTCATTCTGTTCCTTACACAAATTTATATATTTCAATCAAGCATTCAGCAAGTACTTATCAAGGATCTATTTTATGCCCAGGACATTTTCTCAATTTTCATACTAAAACAGGGCTGAAAGTTTCATCTATTCTATCTGTCCTTTTGCATAATAAAAGCATAACAAAAATTTAACTTCAGAGAAACACATATAAAAACCTGATCATAACAAAACGTAACCTGTATCCCCTAAGAATTTTCAATAGAATTTCTAGGATTAATCCTATCATCATGACAGTTGTGAGGAACATGAGTAACTAACTAATAAGAAAAAAGTATCTTTACTTTTACCTTTCCACAAAGTTGGTAGTATGGAAATTTTATTCAGAACAAATTCTATTTCCTTCATAGTATTATTATAAAATTGTAACTACATTCTTCTATGAAAAAAGGAGTCTTTCAAATGTGTCTTAACTACCTTGTCTAGATCTTCCCTTTTGACCATCACATGCCATTTTAATTCCCTGTGTATATGTCCCTATCTCCTCCCTTAGATGATTTCAAGGCTGTTTGAGGAGAAAAGTGGTACTGCTTTTTCATCTTTACAGCCATAGCATCAAGCATATTTGTTTGCACATAGTAGGTACGTAATATTTAACTGAACTTTACTGAATGTTATAAAATTAATATTAAGTATACTGTAAATATTCATAATAAGAGTTAAATTTCTGTTAAAGTATTAAAATGTGATGTTCTTCAAATCAGTCATAAATCAAAAATATGAAAATTTGAACAATATTATAATTCTTCAACTTGAAAGAAAACATGCACAAAGGATTGAGAGTTGGACTCGATGTCAAGAATACCTGGGTTTGAACTCCACCTGACACATATTGGTTACATGATTCTGGGAAAGTCACTTACCTTTCAGTGTCCTCTAGCAACTTTCTTAAACTATAAATTGTAGAAGAGTTGCTGATTTGCTTTGGTAGACAGTTTCCTTACCTGGAAAAATTGATAAAATAATAGGTCTGGACAAAAAACAAATTTAGTTGGAAAGTAAAAACTATGAGCTGACATAACATGAATGTTGATCTCACATACTGTTTCCATTAAAAATGTGATAATTCCAAAGATGCTTGAATATAAGTTCTGAGTTTTAAATCACAAATAAATTCATCATTTCTAATTTTATATCAACGATTTATGTCTTGACTTTTTTATATTAAACTTTTATTGGTCTATTTTCAAAGAGCTTTCCAAATAATATCTCTATAATCCATTATGTATGTATATATGTCTGCATATAGGTACAGTCAACAAAAATTGAATGGGAAGAAGACTTGGTCTGCTAAGAATGGAAATGTGTTAATAGTTATGACGCAGGCAACATGGTTATAGCTAATCTTATTTCTAATGAATGGATATGCTAAATCTTGCTATGGCATTTTCACTTATCATGTTTGGTTTCCAAACTTCAGATCTGTGTTACATGTTTTTAATATTTTGCTTTTCAATTACTGCCTTTGCATAATGAAATTAAACACTGGTCTCGATCATGCTTCATTCAACTTAAAAAAAAATTAAAGGAAAAAAGGAATCCAATTTCAAATATGTAAACTAGTAAAACCCAGAGCCAAATAAATCAAGACTGTACAGATAGAAGGGAAGAAAGTCTAGGAATCAGTAACAATGAAATACATCACAAACATAAAGCTTTATTCTTTCATAGCAGATTACAGAGTTCTAATATTAAATATAATTTCTGTTCTTCTTTAGCTATGGGTCACTGCAGTTCTATAACTTAAAAAGTTCTAGATAGGCAGCTAAATGGTATAGTAGATAAGAGTGCTGGTCCTGGATTCAGAAAGATCTGAGTTTAATTTTTTTCTCAGATAATTAATAGCTGTGTGACTCTGGACAGGTCACTTAAGCTGAGGCTACCTGCCTCAGTTTCATCAGCTGTAAAGTGGAGACATAATAACACCTATCTTCAAGAGTTGTGATCAAATTAGCTAATATCTGCAAGGTGTTTAGCTTAAAACGGTCTGTGGCACAAAGTAGGGGTTTTATTAATATTAGTTATTCCCTTCCTCTTCATTCACAAAACTCTTGTTTTTTCTTGCCTAATGCTATGGATAGCCATTTGCTTATAAATAAAGGTAATTTCAGCACAAAGAATTACACAGCAAATAGAAAGTTAAGTGCAGTGGGGGCAGCTAGGTGGCACAGCGAGTAAAGCGCCGGCCCCAGAGTCAGGAGGACTCGAGTTTGGTTCCGGCCTCAGACACTTGACACCCACACAGAAAAAACTAGCCGTGTAACCTTGGGCAAGTGACTTAACCCCAAATGCCCTCCAAAAGGTGCAAAAAAAAAAAAAAGTTAAGTGCAGAGTATAGTTTTTGATGAATAAGAATATATTCTAGGATACCATTACCCAGAAACTAGAAAGCAGTTAAAACATCTCAATAATCAGGATAGTTTTAATGATAATGCAACTTAAGAATTCAGTCTAACAAATTTAATGCTGCTGTTACTTTGAAGCAAAAAAAAAATTATATATATATACATACATATACATATAGTATTACTATATTAACTAAAACGTTATTTCCATTAATATTTACTAGCTGTAGTCCACAATCATCTATTCTGATAACTATTAATAATCACCTATTAACAATCCACACACACAGTGAGTAAGAGCACCAGCCCTAGAGTCGGGATGACCTGGGATCGAATCCGTACTCAGACACTTAGCACCCACCCAGAAACACCTGGCCGTGTAACCTTGAGCAAGTTATTTAACCCCAATTGCTTAAAAAAGAAAAATCCACATTACTGGGGTTAGGGCCACCCTTGAGATGTAGAAAATCTGCATTAAAAATTTTGGTCCCTGCTTCATACCAGAGAAGTCTGAATTTTTCCTTTTTATGGGGTGTTTACAGTAGCTTACTGTAAAATTTTGGTTAAGTATTTGTTCACAGGCTATATGTATATCAATATTAAGTAAAAATACGGTATAAAAAAGAAATTTAAAAATACAAAATACTATTGTAATTTCTTATGCCAACCCATGATCTATCAAAACCCACAATGGAGAAATCCATGATATGAAAGGGATAACTACATTATAATTAGTTAAAAGGTGAAGATTTTTTAAATGATTTTTACTAAATGTGTCAAATAACATTAAAATATAGACTCATATCTCAAATAAGTTTACCAAAAAATGCTACAAAATGCATTTAAAAGTCACATACCTCAGGTATAACCTCTTCTGAGGCCGAAAAGAAGTAGGTATAAACAATTAATTCTGAAGCTACTTCTATGTATTTCTCCTGTAGAAACATTTGAAGATTAAAAAAAAAATGAGTCACTATTTCAGATTTATGTGTGTATATATGTATGTATACATACATACACATATAAACACATTAACTGTTATGTACACCAGTATGTTACAAGATATTACTGTTATAAATTACACTGAAATTAAAAGTGTAATTAGGTCTACCAATTGATTACTTTTAATTATTTATTTTAGTAAATTATTTAGGGTAGGAGGATCTTAAAAGTCCTCAATCCAAAATGATACTTAAAAAAATTAAAACAATTTATTCAAATGACCTTCACAATTCATAAAACACATACCAAATTTACTTCACTTTAATCCCATTTTCACATTCAAAATCAGTATTTCAGTTAAATATTCAGAGACTAATATTTACTTAACTCATAACTGAGGGACACTGAATCCAATAATCTAAAACAGGGAAAGGCGAAAGAGAGATTCATGAATGATTTAAAATAAAGTGGAAGTATAGTGACTATCACAAAACTATCACCCACATGATTCTAGATAAACAAATATATAGATAATTAATGTTTTAGTTTTCCAGGGAATTAATTCACCTACAAAGAATCTGTCTCCTGCATTCTAGTATAGTCCCACCCTCACAGTAGCCTTTTATAGGCAAATTGCTGGGCATACTTTGCTATAAATTTGGGATCATGGATCTGACATAATTCCCAGATTTATATGTCACAATTTTTCATGCATTGTTTTAAAAAAAAACTATTAATAGACCTAAATTTAAGAAAATATTAAAGCACCATCATATCAGATAGTATTAACATATTCTGATTTATCTCACTAAAATATGGGCACTTGTTCCAAGAGTGCCACAACTTTTATCCCCATTCTTTTGAAATACTCATGGGATGCGCACAGAAAGTGCTGTAAGCCGTTCTCTAGATCTCATTTCTTGGGCACCAATGGAAGTATTGCTTACCAAATATCTCTCACTCTCACTATATGACTGGCCCAACCTCTTCTCCAGTGGTCACAGGGCAGAACCACTCATAAACTTTAACCATCCTCCTCACTAAGGTTTTGAAAATAAGATATTTTTAACCCATGTTGCCCTTGACTATCTATCATGTCTCTTCATCTGGCAAAGAGGTCAAATATTTGCTGAGGGAGGGGTTTCTGGGCAGTTTAGCCTCCTTGTTCTGGAGCTTCCTTCATATTATTTAAAATTGTTTTTGATGTCTTTTTCTTCATCCATTTTACGAATTCAACAATTTGTTTAAATAGGCTGGAGTTATACTTGCACACACTATGTTATTCTTATCCTTTTTTCCTTTCTAGTCTGGTGTCAATTTTGACCATTTAAAACAACAGTCAGAAAAATAAAAGTCGGAAAAGAGGTTATTCTGATATGACAACCATATCAGTAGTCAGTTATTTGCTGTGTTACAAAAGTCAAATTCTTTTGTTGTAATAATAGTATTCAGTGCTCACCATGTTCAGTGCCTTTTGATTCTTTTCTTGGACAAAATATTCATAGTACCAAGGTGTGAGATTTCTGTAGTCAACAGGCTGTTGGTCTCTTTCATTCTTAACATGGAGTCATATATTCCAATGTATTCTTCACCATTTTCCCCACTGAGATCTTTTCACTCTAGTCACCAAGGACTGAGGAATATTTGACTTAAGTTTGGAATATCCTGTCAAGTTCTTTTAAGAATTTCTCTACCTCCTCATCCTTTGGATCAGATGTAGGATATAAGTTGCAATTACATTCACAGCATATTTTTTGGCTTGTGCTTATGATGAACATAATTTTAAGATGATCAAACATACTATTGAAATGATGTTTCTTACAGTCAGTCCTTGGACATATCAAACAAATTATATTAATTTCACTATCCAAGAAGAACTGTGAAGTATGCTCCATTTAGATAATTTTATGTTTTCAAATTATAATTTACATGAGAATACCAAGTGACATGAAAAAGAAAAAAAATACTTTCACCTGATTCTACTACCCTTTCTAACTACCATCTAATTTCCATAAAATCTGCTTTCTAACCTTCTCTTAAAAATTTTATCTCAAAAATTATTAATAGTTGCCTGAAGTCCTTCTCAATCAGTTTTATTTCTGAGTCAAATACCTACTCATGCTTAAAATATTCTTCTTAGAATGAAATAATAAAATGTTTCCTGGTTCTTCTCTTATATAATGGACTACTCCTTTTTAAACAGCCTAGCAAAGTTCCCCTTTAACTTTTTTACCTTCCAATTAGGGGTACCCCATAATGACCTTTAGAATTTTGTTGTTTCCCCTCCACACTCAATTCTGGATACTTCCTGAGCCTGTTCTACCGCAAAACCAATTAAACCATCACTGAACTCATCATCCTCTCACTTCCAACAAACAGGGTGCCCCTTATTTTTTTTTCCCATTTTTATCAATGACACCATCACCACTATTCCCTTAGTCACCAAAGTTTGAAATCATGGAATTATCTGACTCCTTCATTTCTTGTATTCTGTCAACAAGATTTACCATGTTTCCTTTTGAAATATTTGTAGTAAAATTAAACCTTTTCCTTTCATTAGCACTAAAACAAAACAAAAAGTCCATACTAACATTACCTTGCAAACTAAATTACTAAAAAAAAAAAATACTCCTCATTTACCATTTTCAGTATCTCTGGAATTTCTGACCTACCCTATATATGGATATCAGACAAACCTTTCTAAACTACCATTTTTATTATGTAACTCGTCTGCTCAAAAATAAACAATCTTGTACAAATGTTAAGATTCAAACAAACTCCTACACCTTGTTTTTGAAACCTTCCCCAATCCCACCCTTTAATATAATAACCCACACCTTTATTCCAGTGAGGTCACATTTAATTCCCAATGGTCAGAATTTCAAAGGATTCTGAAGACCATCCAATCCAATTTAAAGCTGAGGAGAAATTCCTTTACAGCAGAACTAACAAGTAACCAGTCTTTGCACAAAAAAGATGTAATACCTCCCATGGCAGCCCACTCCACATTTCAATCTCTCTAATTGATAGGAAGATGTTCTTTTCAAAGAACTGATATTAACCTCTCTGACTCTTCCACACATCACTGCTAGGTTAGTTCTGCCCTCTGAACAAAATTTAATATTCTTCATCATAATAAAATTAAAACTAGGAGAAACATAAAAGTTCATCTAGTCAAACTCCCACATTTTATTTATGTATATGCATATATATGTGCATATATATATAAACCTTTGAATTTTTCCCTATTAAATATCATCTTATTAGATTCAGCCTAATGTTTTAGTCTGAGATCTTTTTGTATCCTTAATCTGTCATCCAATACATTAGCTATCCCTCTCTGGTTTGTGTCATCTTCCAAGTTGCTAAAGCATGCTAAGAATATCATCTACCAAAACCACTAAAAAAATATTATACTATACAGGACCAAGCATAGATAGCAAGGGAACATCAATTAGAGATTTCCAGACTCTCAACTAGTTGAGAATCCATCAAATTGTAATTAATTTTTTCATTCACATATCTCCATTTAGTGGGCAAGAATACCATAAGAAATTTTTTCAGATGCTTTGCTAAAATCTAGGTAAACTGGATTAACAGCATTCCCCTTGTCAATCAGTCTAATAATTCTGTTGAAAAATAAAATATTCACCTGGAATAACCTATTCTTGATACAACTTTCATTCATAAATGTCCAATAACTATCAATTTAATGAAATATTTTAAAATTTTGCCATGAATTAAAATAAAGTTCATTTGCCTATAGACTCACATTCTTATTGTAATCCTTCTTATTTGGAAATTAGGACAAAACTTACCCTTCCCTTCTACAAAAGCTCTCTTCCATCTCTACAATCTTTCAAAGACCACTAATTATAGTTCAACAATCATATCTGCCAAAGGTTTCAGCCAGGAACTAATTGTCTGGGTCCAGTGTCTTGAATTCATCTCTCTTAATATCAGCCCACTTCTTTTGGCTATCAACTCACTATTCACCTTCTTTGGTCTTTCCTTTCAAATCCAAAGATTATTCTCCTTAGAAGAGAAAACATGTAAGACAGCTCTTGATTCTTCCCATTATGAGTTATAATCACCACATCTTCTCCCAAACAGCAGTTCTATCCTTCCTTTTATACTCATATTTTCCCCCAATATATCTGAAACAAAAAAACCACCTTTTTTGGTGACATTCTGAGCTTTAGTGCTTCTGGCACTATCCCATCTTCCTCTGTTATCTATAAGATAAAACCTTCCTTTCATCTCTTGTAAACAACTTCTTAAACATCTAAGTTGGTCAACAAATTCTCAGATTTCCAGTTTATTTAAACAACTTTTCCTCCCTAAAATAATTTTTTTTTCCTTTGTGTGAGATTTTGTTGAGAGCATTTCATCCTTCTGAAGCTGTAATTCTCTGTAGAAGTTTAAGACATTAGATTCTGAACCCTTTGAAATCTGCACCCCTCACAGGTAGGATACAAACTCTAGACTAAGCCTTAGCTTTTCTTCCCTATCACAAATTCTGAAATGGAATGGTCAATTCTTACTTTTACTTAAACAACTGTTCCTTGCTATTGAGTGTCAGTTCTAAAACAGCAGTTACCCTCATTTGGTTCTTCCACCTTTTGAGAAGAACAGTTATCATTAGGGCAAATTATATAACTTATTAGCTCCAGTCCTGGTCACTCTCTTCAGTTCCAGTCCCAACTACCTACTAACATTTCAAAACTGATGGTTCACAGATATCTGAAACTTAACATGTGCAAAACAAAACAAAGTAAAACTAGTCCTCGTTATTTTCCCCCAAAAGTCTACCTCTCTTCTTCCTTGTTTTTGTCAACAGTATCACTGTCCTTTCAGCATTCCAAGTTTATAATCACTACTGCTCACTCTCATTCTTCCCACATAACCAATCTTTTGCCAATCCTATAGTTTCCACCATGCCATCTCTTATTTACAGACCCCTTCTCTCCATTCTCATAGCCACCACTTGAGTTTAGGTGCTTACCACACCTAAACTATTTGAATAGCTTCCTAATTGTTCTACCCTCCTCAAGTCTCTTCCTCATTCTATTCCATCCTCTACATAGCTGCCAAAGTGAGCTTATTAAAGCAGGGAAGAAGCAAGGGATCTGTGTCATTTCCCTCCCAAATACACAAACAAGTACTCAATAAATTTCAGTGGCTCCCCAGCTATCCCTATAACATCAAATATAAGCACTTCTAACTGGTATTTACAATTCTTCATAACTTGACCTCAACTTAACTTTTCTTCTTTTTTACTCAATACTCCTAAGACATACTGTATGCTACAGCCATGTCGGCCTTCTTGCTGCTGACAAGCAAACTCCCACCTCAGATGCTTTGTACTAACTCCGCAATGGTTGAATTACTCTCCCTCTTTACCTCCACATATCTTCCAACTTTTGGTTTCCTTGAAGACTCAATTCAAGAGATATCTTCAGTATGAAGTTTCTCTTGGTCTCCTCAGTTGCTAATGCCTTTTCTTTTCCTCAAGATTACCCTATATCTGCTTTGTGTATGTTGTGTCTATTCCTATATTTTGTCTCTTAAAAGAAAATAAACTTCTTGATGACAGGAACTTTGTATCTCCAGCGTCTGATGTAGCACCTAGAATGCAATTAAGTGCTTAATATGTGCCTATTCATTGATTGATTGTTGTGCTTTTGGCAGGAGAGCTTTAGCATAAGTTCCCCATCCCAACTGCCTGCATATCAGAGTTATACATTATCCTTAACTCTTCCTCTAATTCCTCTCCCTAAAAGCCCAGTAGCATACTCCAATGACAATATAACTTTTGCTTCTGTATTCAAAATCTTCACTCAAATGTTTTATATTGAATTTCCCTATTTCCTTGATTTCCTCATGGAATATATCATTTTAAAATACAACACAGCCCTCTATTACCTATATTTTTTTTAGTAAGATATACACTTAGTCAAGACAACAGTAGAATAGCAGACAGAAAGTCAGTTTTAGTCATACAGACCTGGATTCAAGTACCTCCTCTGACATAAAGTGGATATTTGATCCTGCATAAATTATTTAAGCTCTCAGTGCCTCAGGCAACTAAGATTATAAACTGCAGGACTGCTGACCTTCACCATTTGAGGGTATTTCCTCAATGAGTTCCCTACACCAATAAAACTGTAAGTCTGGAAGAAAAAACACCACTTGTTATACCTAAGGAAGGTATACTAAGGAAGTTTGGCATCTTTCATCTACTTCCTCATTTCTAAGACAGGCAAATGGCAGAAAAAATGGAGAATAAGAAAGTATAATACTTATGTTGCTGAATGAATTAAAATAGTTACGGTCTAACCATATCATATATTAACTGACAAGACTGAACTTAGCTAAATGTTAATCACAAAAGGGCAGTGTCTGATGGTACAACTAGTCAAACAACAGGTGTAAAAATCTCTGCTCTGAGGTCACATACTTGGGTTCAAATCCTACCTCTGATGATTAACATTTGTGTGATCTTGGAGAAGTGACTTGACATTCCTGAGCCTCAATTCCCTCATCTGAAGAATAAGGGGACTGTACTAGTTTGCCTTTAAGATGATTTTCAGTTAAAGATCTATGATTTTGGAAAATATGTAAGTTTAATAATTACAAAATTTATTTTCAGATACTACAAAAAAGGTAAAGCTAGAAATTAGTTTCTAATATTGGAGATGCTTATATATGTATGTGTGCATATATATATATATATACACACATATATATATACATATATATATCCAGGTTTCTTACACAAATAATTAGAATTTGGTATGCTATAGGAACTATGGCTTACTTAAAATGCAACAAAACAAGTTTTAACTTGTTCTTCAAAATTTATCTTCATTTCAAACCTTTAAAGGTGACTCTCCTCCAACATAAAGAAATAGTACACGATGCCTCTTCTTCACATGCTCAAACATCTGTTGACTTGGAAGTGGACGGATCAGAGCCCTGTATTTAAAAAGGCAATTTTTCTTTTAAGTAAGACCCACTTTCCAACTTACAAATCAATGTTATAAATTTATATTAAAATGCATATTATACTGTTTCACAATTATTCAATGGCTAAAAGATTTTAATGTCTCCATCTTAAAAAAATAACAAATCAGGGGCATCTAGGTAGTGCGATGAATAGAGCACTGGTCCTGGAATCAGGAGGACCTGAGTTCAAATACGGTCTCTCAGACACTTGACACACTTACTAGCTGTGTGACCTTGGGCAAGTCATTAACCCCAATTGCCTCGCCTTCCCCCTCAAAAAAAGGAAAAAAAAATGAAAAAAGGCATCTGAAATTTATTTTTAAAGGTTTCTCTTACCCAATATGTGCATTTATTTGTGTATGCGTACACATGTGAGTATACATATATACAGGACTGAACTATAAATAACGCAACTAAGACCTTTATACTTATAAAAATAAAGGAAATGCATTTTACACCATTCAAAATGTCAACTATTTTTAAAAAAAGTTTAGACATTCTGAAACAGATTACTGTTTAGTTAATTTTATAGGCAAAATTAAAAGTCACTATTTTAAATAAATGTTAAAATAAAACTAGTAAGTAAAAGGAGAATTGAAATAATTATACTTCAATATATTCTAAAATTAAAATAGCTCACTTATAGTACTAACATTTTAAGAGTTTACTTGACTGAATTTTAATAACTGTTATTAACATCAGATAAAAATTATTTCAAGTCTTAACTGATTCTGGAGAGAATTATCACAATATAAAGATCCATAAAAATTTGAATAGATATATGGGGAATATTAAGCAAGTACAATATGATTTAATTTAAACTGTATTCTTCATTTAAGACAATCGCTACAAGAGTAATTAAATAATGTTTTACATCTTTTATTGTTCTCTTATTTTATTCCTGCTCATATATATTTTATTTAACTATATCTTTTTTCAAAATATACCTGGGACAGATACAATGTGATATTTAAAATAAATTTTATTTCTTAAAATTCTTATTAATGGACTTATATGCATTAAAGCTTTATGAAACAGACTAAAAGGAACCATTATTAAAACATGTTTAGGATAAAAAGAAAATTACGGATTTATCCAAAGGACCTAACTATTTTATTATACATAAACTATATAACCAGTAAGTTATTAATGTTTTATTATCTAGGCATGTTTAAAAGGAACCACACTAAATTAGAAATTAAATTACACTAAAAAACCATGAAACAAAAACGATATTCTGAATTATCAGAAATAGCTCATGTAAGGAGATTACTATGAACTATGCATAATGTACTATTTTAAACTCTCCCATCCACAAGTTTTAGAAAGACAGTATGTTCTTTAAAATTTGGTGTGTTTACAAAATAGGCAGTTCTCTAAGTGAAACATTACGTTGCTCTGCATTCTATTTTTTTCCTAACAATTAGCTGGACGATGATGTAACTACAGAAATTAATCTTGAAACTTTTGTTGCAATACTTTCATTAGCAGTTGCATCAGAAAAATCTCTTACTACATTCAACAGAAATTTGTAAAATAAACCAACAAAAAACCTACCAAGATCCCAAGATCATAACCGTTTGGGGGAAAAAAGTTCCTCAAAAGCCTTATTGATTTTATTTTTAAATGTTTATGTAATCTCTTACCAAATAAAAAAAATAAATTATCACAGTGAGGAAAATATAATGAAGAAATTAATAGTAAAGGAAATAACTGAGATAGTATCAGGCTAGAATGAAAAACTGTTTCCTGAGTAATTTCGTCCAAAAATATCTGTATGTCTCTACCTCCCAGTTCCCTAAACCCTGCAGACAAAAGTTATCAAAACATAAATATTTAGCTTGCTAAAATCATGTATCCTTTCAGAGTTAATCTACTTTTTTCTCCCTTCCTTAAAACTTATCAGCACTGTTCATTTTTTTTCTCTTTTTCTACACATAGAAACCCTATTCCTAATTAAGGCTAAGTTCAACAAATACTCCTAAACAGATCTATACCAACAGTCAGCTCCCCTTCAGTGAATCTTAATAATAAGACACAAATTTACATAATGATTTAAAGTTTGCAAAGAACTTTACTCATAACAATCCTGTGAGTTGTTGCAAGTATTCTATCATTGTTTTTTATTCTAAAGAAATAAAAGACTAAGTGACTAGTTCATGATCACACAGGTAGGAACCCAAGTACCAGCTCCAAGTTAAGAAGGGCCTTTATCTCGGACAAGGAAAACGCTTTTGTATTTACAGATGATCCCACTCAATTCAGTCTTCTCCAGCAGATGGTCTCTTCTATCAACAATACTCTTGCTAATCTTCAATCCCTCTGTCTACTTGCTACTTCCATAGGGCCTATAAACATGCCCATATTACCTGCCAGAGATATGCCTTTCCTCATTTTCTTGTAAAAACTGCATTCAGTACCTCCACTTCCTTTCTCATTCTACCACCCTCCCAGTTTTCCAGGATCAAAACCTAGGCATCATCCATAATTCCTCACATTTTTTCACCCTTCCCCCAAATCCAATCTGTTGAAAAATCCTATCAATTATAACCTCATAACAGTTCTCATATATGCCCCCTTCCCTCCTCTGATACTGCTACTAAGCTAGTATATTTCCTCATTATCTCATCCTTGGAGTACTGCAGTAGTTTTCTGGTTTGCCTCCTGCTTCAAGTCTCTCCTCACTCCAAGACAACCTACTCAACTGTGAAAGTGAGCTTCCTGAAGTACAGGTCTGATCGTGACACATCACCCTATTCAATAAATTCCAGTGGCTCCTTATCACTTGCAGGATCAAACATTATCAAATAATAACATATATCAAATATAAAACCCTCTATGTTGCTTTTAAAACCCTTCATATGTTTGTCCTTCTTTTCCAGTCTTCTTACACCTTGCTCACCACCATGAACCATGATACCCAGTGACAGAGACTATTACTTGCAGCAGACAATTCTCCATACCCTATGTATCTTCACTAGCAATCTTCTATGTCTGTAGTTCTCTCTCCTCATCTGTGTCTCCTGGCTTCCTTCAAGTTTCAGCTAAAATCCTGTCTTCTTCAAGAATCCTTTTTCAACCCCCATTAACCCAGCGCCCCCCTCTGTTGATTATCTCTAACTTGTTCTGTATATATCTTGTGACCACGTTGTTGTTTATGGGTTGTCTTCTCCATTACACTGTAAGCTCATTGACGGCAGCAATCTTTCTTGTTCCCAAAGCTTGATATCGCCTAAGAAGACGGAAACATCTTTTTCCAAACTTCCTTCTGTACTACAATTCTAATTATCTACAACATCTTTCCACCTTGATTTTCTAACAGAATCTAAATTCAACATGTCAAAAACAAACCATATTTAGTATTTTTCCTATTATCATTGTCAGTCCTGACTTCCATTTTTTCCCTACTGGTACCACCATTCACTCTAGGATATCTTTGATTCTTCCCTTACCTTTGCCTTTCATTTCCAATCATTCACCAAATCCTGCCATTTCTACCTGTAAAATCTCTTGCTTCTGTGCCCTCCTCAACAATACCCATTATCAACACTCTAATACAGGTCTTAATTATCACCTAACTACGCTCTTACAAAAGCTGACAAGTGGTTCTTTCCACTTCTTTTTTTTCCTATTCCCAATCCTTCAATTAATCACACTGCTAGACCAATCTTTATGCATTCTAAGAGAATATAAACTCTCTGATAGCAAAATATTTCATTTTTGTATTTTTAGTTTCCTTGAGAAGCACAACATAGTTAGCATTTCATGGATAATTAACTGAATTGAATCTGTTAAGTTCAAATCTCTACTAAAATACTCAAGAGTATCCTACTGCCTACTTAAAAAGGTCCTAGGGGCAGCTAGGTGGCACAGTGAGTAAAGCGCCAGCCCCAAAGTCAGGAGGACCCAAGTTCAGTTCTGGCCTCAGACACTTAACACCCACACAAAAAATCTAGCCGTGTAACCTTGGGCAAGTTACTGGGGGGGCCAGGTAGCACAGTGAGTAAGAGTACCCGCCCCAGTGTTGGGATGACCTGGGGATCGAATCTGGGCTCAGACACTTGGCACCCACCCAGAAACACCTGGCCGTGTAACCTTGAGTAAGTTACTTAACCCCAGTTGCTTTAAAAAATAAAATAAAATAAAAATAAAAAGGTCCTAATTCCTTTGACTAATATTCAAGGCCTTCAAAAATCTTCAAAAACTCTCACTTTCCAGCAGCTATCAGAAGCAAGGTGGCATAGTAATAAATAAGAACACTGGACCTGAAGTCAAGAAGATCTGAGTTCAAATCCTGCCTTAAAGAGTTACTGTGTGACCCTGAGCAGTCATCTAACCTCTGTTTTTCTCAATTTTCTCATCTGTAAAAGGAAGATGATAATAATAGGACTCATCTCCCAGGTTTCTTGGGAGGATAAATGAGATTAATATTTGTAAAATGCTTTGCAAACCTTAAAGTGCTATCTAACTGCTAGATATGATACTCCCTTTCATAGTCTCTGCTGCAACCAAACTGGAATACTGTCTACCTTGTGCTCTTATCATTTGCCCTTCTGTATCCCTACTTCTGTAATGTCCTTTCTTTCCTTCTTCACATTTCAAATGCCTTTAAACATTTATAAAGTGCTAAGCACAGTGCCTAGAATATAGTAGCTGCTAAATAAATGCTTATTCCCTTCTCTCCTTTTCTAAGGCCTATCTCTTCAATGAAGTCTTACCTGACCTATCCTCTACCCACAAGCCCTGTACACTTAATGTTAAATAATCTTCAATCTTAGACTTCACATAATACTTTACAACTCTCAAAATTAAGAATGCATTATGGGTATTATAATTTTGTCTTGTATGTTCACCTGCTGTATTGTTAGCTCCATGAGCATAAGCACTATATCTTACTTAAGTTTGAATGTCCCTCAGGACCTAGCACGGTGCTATGCAAACAACAGTTGCTCAGTATTTGATGAATGTTGAATCAGTGAATAAAAATCAAACTTCATGTACTGACTTTCACACTTCACGGTCAAATTTTGATCACTTTTGCTTTCTGAATAGTAATTTATGAATTCAATATTGGCACATTTAATAAATGGCAATGATTGACTTATATATATGAGGTCTCACATTGCACATGCTTCAGTTGCAGCCATTCTGGGTGCAATGAAAAAGAAAAAAATTCAGACCAACTTGAAAAGTTGATTTCAAGAGTCTCTGTGACCCTATCAACAAGTTAGCACCACACAAACCTCAAAAATCTGCAATGAGGTAGTAAACTAATCAAAACATCAATAATGTCATGCCCTTATTGTGTGTGCCCTATTACGGTCCTAACACTTTTAATAAATCATCTTTACACCTTAAAGAAAAAAATTCCACTTAAAAGAAACTGCTTTAGCCACATTCCCAGAGGGTCACTGCATTGGTTTTGGATTGTTTTGTTTTGTTTTTATAGTGTCTAAGCAAAGAGAAATCAGTGCTTAAGGCTGTGGAATCAATAGTCTCTCTAAATAATGAAAAATAAATGTAGGGTATTTTTTATTACATAACATTTTAAGTGAGAAAAGATTAAATGAAATCAAGCTACCTAACTTTTCTTGAACATGTTAAGTAAAGAAAAACTAGTGACAAATGGGTTATACTCATTAAAAATAAAGGTAAGATTACTACGTTTTTATCACTTTTTTATTTATTATATGTTGAAGTATATAACTGAAAGTACAATGAAAGGTAATGCAATAATGACTATATATAATGACATTTTTAACACAATTTTTAAGGAATGTGTGAAAAGCAAAGTTAATGACTTAAGGACCCCTCCAAAATGGAATTTTTCTGTAAAACTCATCTGTACCTGACATATCTGCTACATAAACTTATGTTTTGAGAAAGAAATGTAAATTGTAATTTTATAATTAAAACACAAAAATGTTGAAACTAATCAATATATTTAATAGTTTAGTTCTCCACATTGGACCCTATTGCATTAAACTACTTTCAAGGAAGAACAAATACTTACCCAGATACTCTGTGAGCAAACTCAATGATATCATCTCTAGTCCTAGGTCCTCGGTAATTATATGCCAGGTCATTTTTTAATCTTCAAAAAAAAAATAAAATATTAACTTAGGTTTCTGATTATTTCAATATTTGAATATGGTTTTAATCTGTTTATAAGAAATCCATATTTGATTATAGTTAAGAAAAAGCTAGTTTCCAAAATACAAATGTAATGTATTAGAAGTAATAATTAGTGGGGTGGCTAGGTGGCGCTGTGAGTAAAGCGCCAGCCCCAGAGTCAGGAGGACCCAAGTTTGAGTTCGGTTCCAGCCTCAGACACTAAATACACACACACACACACACAAACACACACACACACACACCCCCCCCCTGTAATCTTGGGCAAGTTACTTAACCCCAATTGCCCTCCAAAA
>NW_027186304.1:9169485-9173231 GCF_028583685.1 Petaurus breviceps papuanus | reverse complement strand
ATATAGACATAACTATCTATGTAGATAGTCATACATAAAATATATGTAAATACAAATATGTGTGTATATATAATTTATTCAAAAAGGGGAAAAAGAGGGAAAAGACAGTGTCATCTACAAATTAAGCCCCCCATGCCCCTGTCTATACCTCCACCCTTTCTTTATGGCTTTCCTCCCTGGAGAGAGGGTTAGGAATGATTGAAATGGCTGAACAACAAGAAATCCTCCCCAAAGCCTTCTTTTATAGAGGGCTGGATCTAACTTTTCAGGTAACTCCCTATTTTCTATGAGCAGCCAAGCTTGGCTTCAATTCTATGGAACATCTACTGAGCACTTCCTAAGTAATCCATCCCCACCCTCCATACCTTTTGTATGTGTCTTCCCTCCATTAGACTGTAAGCTCTTTGGGGGCTTTGTCTCTTTTATTTCCTCAGGACTTAGCATAGTGCCTGGCACACAGTAGGCACTTAATAAATATTTATTTAATGAATTTAATTTCTCCAAATTCTTTTAGGAATCAATAATGTCTTATTAATTAATATAAAACTCTCAAGGGATACAAAACTCAGAGCAAACACTGAAGGTCAAAAAACCTTAATAACATAGGAAGATAATTAATGGTGATAACATTTAAGAGAAGGGACAGTAAAAGTGATTGCTTTCACATGAAGGTATAGGAGATGCAACATATAATAAAATACAAAAAAGACCAAAAATCAATCAAATGTTAAAAAACAAAATCACAAAATCTGAGATTTGGAAGGCACTTCAGTCTATTCCTCTAGGGTAATCTATTCCAACCTATACACACATAAAAAAAAAAAACAACATCCTCACTGTAAGATACTCAACAACCGGTCAAGTAGTTTCTGTTTAAAAATCAAGGAAGAGACTCCCAAGTCTCAAAAAAACCCATTTTGCTTTTGAAAAGATCTCATTGCTAAGAAGTTTGTTCTTTTGTTTCATTTTTATATATAAAGCTTATAGCAGTCTTTTTGCAACTTCCAGCAACTGTCGCTGGTTCTAACCTTTGGGTACAAATAAAACAAGTCTCTTCTCTCCCCTTTGGATACAAGTCAAACAATTCCCTTCTATGTGACAGATCTTAAAATACTTGAAAATAACTATCATTTTTCCTAAGACTTTTCTTCTCCAGGCTAAACAAAAGTCCAGTTCCTTCAAATGATCCTAACATGACATGAACTCATGGCCCTTAACTATCCTTCTTACCCTCTTCTGGAAACTATAGATCAATAATGTCCTTTTTAAACCATGCATCCAGAATGCAATACAAAAATTATAGATAAGGTCTGATAGACAAGAGTACAACAGGATTATCATATCCAAAGTTATGCCTCTCTTAAGGCAGCCCAGGATGACATTAGCTTTTTTGGCTGCAAAATTAACAATGCTGACTCAAAACGAGCGTGGAGTCTGCTAAAACTGGCAGATCTTTTTCAAGTAAACTGTCATCAATCCATGATTCTGCTAGCATATATTAGTGAAGCTTATTTTTTTGTATCCAAGAATAAGGTTTCATATTTACTCCTACTGAATTTCATCCAACTAGATTCAGTCCAATCTTCTAGCTTCTTTTTGGATCCTGACTCTGGAATTCAGTTACCTAGCCCTCCCAGCTTTGTCTTCTCTGAAAATGATGAACATAAAAAATACAAATCATAGACAAAAATGTGAAAGGGCACAGGGCTTGTAATGGGAATGTAAATTTAAAGATCTTCCCTGCCCCTAGGCTAAAGTGCACCTGGAGCCTGGGGTGGGAGGCTTGTTTTTCAGTAGATACTTCTTGATTGGCCAGTGGGTCAATAAGGTTGTTACATTCTCTGAGCCAGGAGAAGGCTATCTAAGCCCTGATGTGTAGCTTTGTTTTGGGGCTCACTTTGAGAAGTGTTCTGTGATTTGATCATATGAAATTCTGGGAAGCCGTTGTTGAGAGCCTCCAACTTTGAAACCCAAATGTTGTTTGGTAGGGATGTAATGGTTGCACAGTTTGGAAAACTGTGTACTTGATCTGTTTCTCTGTCTTGATAATTCTGTCTGTATACTCTGAAGTTCGGGGTGCTGACCTTTTTCCCCTGAACTAGGTAAACGATACATATTTGACTGATTAAAGTAAGCTTGTTAACCCATTTTGAGTTGCTTTCCTTTACCAAAGCAGATCTAAGAACCAGGCTAGGTACAGATCCCAAACAGAAGTACAAGACAGACAGAAGATAATCTTCCAGGGGAAGGAATTTTTTTTTGGGGGGGGGTAAGGAGGGGGAGAAAGATGATGTAGGGGGATAGAAGGGGGCACTAAAAAAGGTCTGCAAAAGGTAGGATTTGTACCAAGTCTTGAAGAATGCCAGGCAAAGGAAGGAGGAAGCAAGGAGGATGGAGAGCATTCAGGACATCTAGTGAAAAATTGAAGACAGTTAAGTGGAGTGTCATGTGTGAGGAAAAACATGCAGGCTGGATCACAGAATAAAGGAAGGGGAGTAAAGTTTAAAAAGGCCAGAAAGGTAAACCTACTTGAGAAGAACTTAAGAAGGTAAACAGAAGACCTCATATAATGATGCAGGAAACAAACAATAAAATTTAATGAGTTGGGGATGTGAAGGAATTTAGAAAATCCATACTTCAGAAAAATCACTTTGTTAATGAGGATGGATTGGTTAGACACAAATTAGAAGGCTACTGCTATTAAGAAGGGATGAAGGCATGAACTAGACAGAGTAGCAGTTGTGTGAAGAGAGAAAAAGAAATACATACTTGAGAAGTTCTGACAGTAAATGACAAGAAATGACAATGGGTTGTATATGTGATTTGAGGGAGAGTGTGAAATCAAGGTTGTAAAACTGAGTGACTGGGGGGCGTGGCTATGTGGCACAGTGAATAGAGCTCTGGCCCTGGAGTCAGGAGGACCTGAGTTCAAATGTGGCCTCAGACACTTGACACACTTACTAGCCATGTGACTCTGGGCAAGTCACTTAACTCCAATTGCCCTCCAAAAAGCAAAAAAAACCCCAAACAAACCTGAATGACTGGGATAATGATAACAATGATACATTAAAGCATGAAAAAGCTGCTATGAGAGGAAGGTTTTTGGGGAAAGATAACAAGGTCTGTTTTAGACATATTAAATTTGAAATGCCTAGGGTTTTGAAACAGTTTGAAATGTCCAAAAGACATGAGTAGTGATTTAAGACTAGAACTCAGGAAAAAGAACTGGAATGGATATAAAGATCTGGAAATCACCTACATAGAAATGTTAACTGAATCTACCATGGGAACTGATGAGATCAAGTAAAATAATATGAGGAAAAAGAGAAAAAAGCCCAGAAAAGAGTCTTGTGAGAAATCCAGTTAGGAAGTATGACATAGATGAAAAACAAAGAAGACAAAGAAAGAGCAGTCATTCAGAAAGCAGTGCCAGGAAAACCTTAAGAGAGAGTATCTAGGAGAGGGTATCTATTAGTGTCATGCTGCAGAGAGGTCAAGAAGGCTGAGGATTGAAGCCATTAAAATTTGACAATTAAGAGATCACTGGTTACTTTGTCAGTTTCAGTTGAAGGGTATAAGTGGTTAAGAGAGAGTAGAGTAAATAGAAGCAACTATTAGAAAAGTTTTCTCAAGAACTTTCAGCTACAAGGGGACAAGAGAGCTACATAGAACATAAGGATGGTCAGATCAAGTTACCGTGTTTCCCTGATAATAAGACCTATCCTGAAAATAAGCCCTCCCCTTAC
>NW_027186304.1:9167316-9169385 GCF_028583685.1 Petaurus breviceps papuanus | reverse complement strand
GCTACATTACGGTACCTTCTGTATGCACCGTCCCCCCCCCCCCCCCCGTTCCCCCCCCCCCCCCCCCCCCCCCGTGAAACACACACCGCGCTCCGAGCTGCATCCAATCAGAGCTGCAGCAGTGAGCGCGTCATCCTGTTCTTTATTGAATTCATTATTGAATAAAGGTACATTTTTTTGTTCACATTTACCTGTTTATTAAAATTGCTGTCAATGTTCATTAAAATAAGCCCTCCTCTGAAAATAAGCCCTCTGGTGTTTTTCTGTCCAAAAAATTTAATAAGACAGTGTCTTATTATCGGGGAAACACGGTAAGAGTTGTTTTTTTTTATGATGGCTGAAACATGGGAATGTTTGTAGGCTGCAAGGAAGAAAACAGAAGATAAGGACAACAAAAAATAGACTAGGAAAGAACCAAGGGATGAAGGAATGGAGGGCACAGTGAGAGATGGAAAGTAAAATAAGTGTAAGGAATTATATCATAATAAAAGGAGTTTCATAGTTTGTGAACATGGAAGTAGAACACTTTGTGGGTTTGGGAAAGATCAAGGACAGGGCCATTTCTATTAGGTCATGGGAATTGAGTTAGACTGAGAAAGTTGGAATTTAATACTTTTGTGTCCAGACATCCAACTAGTTCTAAATTCCTTCCATTATATTACTGTAAAATCTCAATCTCCCACTTTTTACACACACACACACACACACAAGAATACATCTTCTACAAAAGAACTATATATTTTACAAAAAGCTTTTGTTAAAATACAGGTAAACTATATATCTGCAAAATTCCTCTCTTCTACTAATTGTTTAGTAATCCTGTCAAGAAGGAAATTAAGTTAGTGTGGCATGACCTGTTGTTGATGAATATATCATGACTTCACTTTATAGATGTTTGCCAACCATCTTTGTTCCAAGGAATTAAAGCCAAACTTACTGATTTATAGTTTGCAGACTATTCTCTTCCCTTTTAAAAATTATAACAATGAAAATTTCTAAGTCAATTAAAATGAAATAAAAAAAAAAACAAAAAAATTTAAAATGAAATTGTTTTGTTGTATATTGTCCTTGTTTAAACAAAAAAAAAATAATTTACAGCAAACAAAAGTAAGGAAGAGATTTTCTTAAAATGATTTAATTAATTCTCTAAGTCACAGAGGGTATCTTTCAATTCTGGTAAACCTACACTAAGTTTGATCAACAAATACAAATTATTATTTAATTCTCATTTTGATTAATCTAGATGATCTTGAACAGTTTTCATTTAAACACAAAGTCCCAAAGTTAAGGTGATATATCCTTTAAGCATTTAATTTTCAATCATCATAATAACTAATATTTTTATAGCATTTTATATTTAACAAATCATGTATTATCTCAAGTAGTTCTTACAATAATGCTAAGAAGCAGATAGTTACATCACTAATCCCCACCTTATAGATAAGAAACTGAGGTACTTCAGAGTTAAGTGACTTTGACATGTCATACAAATAAGTAGGAAAGGCAGAACTGAAACACAAGTCATCTGATTCCAAGTACAGTGTTCTTTTCACTAAACCACAGGGTCTGGTTTATAATCAAGAAAATTATTCTTTCATAATCAAAAAATGTCTTTCTTTTTTCAAAGTATCATAATATGATAATATAACCTGTTATACCAAGTTGGATCTAAAAATATTCTGCACTAAAATACAGAAATGAACACAGGCTCAAGTCTTGGCTCTGTGATATGCAAATTCCATAAATCTCTTTGATTCTCAGCACAATAATCTGTAAAATAATACTGCTTTCATTACCTAATTCCCAAAAATGTTGTCAAGAAAGCTCTTTGTAGGGCAGGTAGGTGGCGCAGTGAACAGAGTACTGGCCAAGGAGGTCAGAAGGACCCAAGTTCAAATACAGGCTCAGACACTTAACACTAGCTGTGTGACCTTTGGCAAGTCACTTAACCCCAGTTGCCCTGCCTTCCCCCTCCAAAAAGCAGGAGGGAGGGAGGGAGGAAGGAAGGAAGGAAGGAAGGAAGGGAAGGAAGGAAGGAAGGAAGGAAGGAAGGAAGGAAGGAAGGAAGG
>NW_027186304.1:9115655-9167306 GCF_028583685.1 Petaurus breviceps papuanus | reverse complement strand
AAGGAAGGAAGGAAGGAAGGAAGGAAGGAAGGAAGGAAGGAAGGAAGCTCTCTGTAAATCATACATGCTGTTAGTGTTGGTTATATTTTAAAAACAGTTGTTGAATAAAAGTCCTTTTGCTCATGAATTACTAAGAAACACATTTTCCAAGGTGAAGTATCAGAGTAAGCAGAGTGATAAAAATGCACATTTGACTATCAACTTACAGCTTAATTGTTGGATATCCTCTAACTCCAAACTCCGAAGCAATGCCTAGAAAATTAAAAGAACAATAAATAAACTTAACCTTCTTTATATACCAATAGTCCATTAAAGTCCTAATTCAAAAATCTCATCAAGTCACAGATTATCCTGTGATACTATTTTAAAAGACTATGACAGTAAATATAACTCTGGATTATTACAGTTTTATTATTATTTTAATTTATTTTATTATTTATTATTAGAGGGAGTGGCAGTACCCCTGATCCTTAAAGTTCAGAAGTCTTTTTTTTGTAGCCTTGGGGCTTAGCATAGTATCTGATATATACTAAAAACTTGATAAATATTTATTGACTAATAAGTAGGTAACAAATGAGTAAATGTGAATTATGTATTTATGTTTTTTAAATTACTTTTTACTAGTATTCATGAATTTACAAATGTTAAAGGAAAATGAGACATACTGATATAAACAAAAAATTATTTTATTATACTTATCTAAGAATTTGTAATTTTATTAGTATGGGTACTCCTTCACTTAACACAAATGACAATTCCTTAGTTGACTATCTTTGGGACTTAGTGAAATCTTAATCGTCAAATTGTCAAATCTAATGACCTTTTATCAATCCTTATCCTTCTTAAATCTCTCTACATTTGAAAATGTAGATCACCCTATCATTCTTAATACTCTATTCTCTCTAGGTTTCTGTGGTCTTATTCTATATTGGCTCTTCTACCTGTCTTGCTATTGTTTCTCAGTCCCCTTTGCTGGATCTTCACAGAGGTCATACCTACTAACAGTGGGCATTCTGCAGGGGCTCTCTCTTGGTGCCTCTTCTATTATTTTACTCTCATCACCATGCATGCAGGAGGGGTCCAACTATCAAGATTCTCCTATCTGTATGTTTAGATTCTCAGATCTATCTCTCCTAACTTCTTTCCTGACCTCTAGTCTTATTTCTCCAACTGCCTATTATCTCAAAGAGGATATCCTATAGAAATTTTAAACAAGGTGTCCAAAACTATACTCATTATTGTTCCCCCCAACCACCCTGCAAAACACCCTCTCATTCTAATTTCTCTTTTACTACTGAAGGTACCAGTCTTCACAAGTGTGAAGATGGCTAAAGACAGCTTTTTCTATGAACTTGACTGAGAAAAAGAAGAGAGAAATAAAGTGGTTTGAGAGGATGGTAAGATTTTTTCAGTCACTCAGGCTTGCAACCTAAAGGTCAGCCTTAATCTTCACATCCAATATGTTGTCAAGTCCCACCATTTTTACCTTCATAACATCTCCTGACACCACCATGCTGCAGACCCTTTATCACCTCATATCTGGACTACTGAAACACCCTTCTGGTTGGCCTCTGTCTCAAGTTTCTCCCTCCTCCAATTCATCCTCCACTCAGCTGTCAAATTAAGCTGTCTTAAGCAACCATTTTCTGTAAAGTTTCTATAACAAAAGATTATTTAAAACTATTTACTTCCATTTCCTGAGAAAATTCTAACATCTCTTCAAATTCAGAGAGTAGGGAGAAAAAAGCAAAGTGGAAGACTAGATAATTCAAGGGTCCTTATGACTAAAGGTTCACCAGATCAGGAGAATCTTACAGTACTTATTTTTGACCAAAACAGTAGGGATGGTTTGGAAATAGACTGCTGTAAAACAAGGTATCAAAGACTATGAAAAGGCGAAGATATGTAGTCATCTACTTGATCACTTTGAATTATCTCATACTACTTCATTATTACAGGACTAACCCTGAACTCATACAGAACCCCTCCCTCATCTCTACAGCAAAGAGGCTCTGCTAGCACTCCCAATGACACAACAATGGCTTCCAATAAACTCCCACCCCACCACTCAGTCTCCCTGCCCGCTTCTCTTTCCTTGAAGACCCAAGCTCCAGGGTAAGGAATGGCATCAAGCAGCCACAGACCCTCAGGAGCCTGGGGCTACAACCCTATGGCAACAATAATGCAAAGCTCCAAAGTGCTGGTGTTGGGCCAAAGGATTAAAGAATAGAAGGAGAGGGACAGATCAAAAGGAATATTTTGGGGGAAGATGGGGGGGGGAGGGAGGTAGAGTATGTAGCACTTTACTAAGCCTGAGGAAACAGCACGGCAACCAGCTAGGGCCAGTCTTGAGAACGTGATATTTAGGTGTACTGGGACCCCAAAAATGTCCTGCCTCCCCCCAAAAAAGTAAAAATCAGGTGTCTTGAGGAAAGAACAGGAACTTTCATTCAGTTCTCCAGAGAAGAGGGTGTCCCTTCCACCAGTGCAAACAAGCAGAATGCCCATGTTACACAAGACAGAACAAGAATTTATACCCTACTGAAGTCAAGCCCCCTCCCACCACTGTCCCTTCTCCCATTGGCTGGGAGGCAGGCTTTGAGTACAAAATCTCCTCCAATGAGAAGGAACAAAGAAGCCCACCGCTATCCCCTATTGGCTGGGAGGTGGGCAGGGAACCAAGAATCAGTTCATGTCCTTCTTTAGCAAAGACTAAAGTGAGGGAGGGGAAAATGTTGCCAGCAAGGGTGGAGTTTGAAAACGCCTCAAGGAACCCAATGCTGGTAAGGGTGTGGCAAACAAGGGTGGGGGTCAAAAGACTCAGGGAGGAGGCTCATGGCTGACAGATAGCAAGGGGAAGGGGGCAGGGTCCTAGGTTGTGTAATTAAGATGATTTGAGACCCAGCCCCCAAGACCACCACAATCAAGAGGAAGAGAATCTGAAAGTGATCAAGAGGAGAAAATGCTGGGGGAAGGGAAGAGGGGAGGAAGGAACTTAACATTACCCAAGAGTCAGGAAGAAGTAAATTTAACAAAACAATAAAAAAAAAAAAAACGCAAGGCTGAAAGCTCTGCAAGAGATGATTATAAACTTTCATTTCCACAGAAATCACCTGATACATGATGTGCAAAACCTAAAGAGTCTCACTCATTGGTTACTTCCAGCTAGTTCAGGAACTGATCACACATTTCTTTGTTCTGGGTAAACCCAGAGAAGGCATTTTCCAGGGTCAAGAATTATAAGATCCATTAAGGATGAGGCTTCCCAGCCCAAAATACTATCCTGAATTATGGAACTTTTCTTATCTATGTCAGGTTATATTAATGTTAAAGGGCATTTACAACCTACTCAATTAAGAAAATCCCTTTCTCATGCTATGGTTAAACACAAATGGCGATCATAAATCTCAGTGATGCAGACATCCTGAGTAAAGGTTGTTCTAAAAAGTATTTAAGGTTTGTCATTCTTTTGCCAAAGAAAACAAGGGGAGGGGACACTAAAACACGAGAAATGGGAAATGTAAAAATGAGTGGAGACCCATGTGGGGGGGGGGGAGGCATCTGTTTAGGAGCTCCACCGGTAGGTGGTAAACTCTGCAGTACCCACAGAACCAATGGGGAACTGGGAGGGGGATTTGTGTTTGGGACAGGAAAATAAAAGACTATTAAAAAAGTTTTTTGCACTGCAAGGGTGTGCCTATTTGCAGGACACCAGATCTTGCAAGACCATAAATAAAATTATTTTCCTGGCTTCACCAGTTTGTCTGCAGAGTTCTTGGTAAGACCATTTCTTAAAGCTCTGAGACACAGAGAGGTTAAATTTAACAATTCAATTGAGAAACAAGTTCTACAAGCCATCAAGAGGAAAACCTTCAACTATAAAAGAAAAAACATTACAAAAAAACACACACGATTAGAAATTTTAAAAGAGAATGGAACAATTTGCTCTGAAGAACAATGGAAGTCAAGATGCAGCCCAGGATGACCTACCCTGCAAATCTAAGCTTAACTATACGTGAAAAAAGATAAACATTCATTAATGAAGATTTTAAAATAATTTTAGACAAAAACCAAAACATCTCAGACCACTGAAATGCATGAAGAGCTAATAAATGCAGAAGACAAAGACAACAGCAACAGACTAACAGCAGAGGAACCAGTAAGAGTTGTTTCTAAAAGTATACAAGGACATGTATGGGGAGGTCTGGGTGGGGAATAAGGAATCTGGTGGAGATGACAACAAAAGTAATAGCCAGGTGGCACTACAGAAGACCTTGGCAAGGGAAAAGGAGATAAGGGTTATCTGCAACAAAGAATGGGATCAAGGGGAAATAGAAAAGAACTGGCCTCAGCAAGGAGACAGAGCATTTCTTCACTGGAGACTGGAGTAACTGAGAAGGCAGTGGAAGAAGATGTATGGGAAGTGAAAGCGGGAGGAGGTATCAGTTACGAACCTTCCCTTTATCCGTGAAGCATGAGCCAAGCTCCTCAGCTTTGATGGTGACAGGATACACAGGTGTTGGGAGGAGCACAGCAAATCAACCCTAAGTAGAATGACTACCTTGCCTTGCTCCAGTGAAGGCCTAGCTGCTATGAGATTAACATAACTTTGTAGTGACCAATCATCATCATCATTTTGTGATTGTATTTTTAGCTCTACTTAGCTGCCCGTGAGTAGAAGAGGAAGTGAAAGGTGGCAATAATGCAAAAGTGAAGTTTCACAAAACATAACTGGGAGGAAAAGACAGATACAAGGGATTCAAAAAGAAAGAGTAGTCTAAAGTCTATTCTGAACAGTAATGAGGGCCCACTGTGACTCAACCAGGATATTCTTACAGTGGCCCCTGCTGAAGGCAAGCCCCAAAGTGATTTAAAATCAAGGAAGAAACACAAAAGATAGTTAGCCTACAAAAAGTACTTGAACATGCCACTCATCTGGTTTTATGGCAATATTCTTTAGGCTGCAGTCTTAGGATCCCAGTTCCCTCTTCTGGAGAGTCAAGAACAGTGAACTTCAATAACAGCACACCCATACAGCTGACTAGAGTAACTACGGTAGCTTCTTTAGTCCAGTGTTAGCTATAAACTGCAGTAATAGTTACCAGTGGTGATCACTGAGTATTTTTACATCATACCTCAAGGTGTGCAAAGCACTTTACTTGATCTGCATAACAACAATGCTAGGTAGGGGTTAACAGTGTAAGAAAGGATTTAGGTGTTGCCCTAATCAGGAACAGGGGAAAAAACTCCAGTCTAACTGTAAATGTGATCAACCACCAAGTGCAGGCTGATGTGTGATGTCCAGTGTGATGGCTCTGAAGGAGACGAGTACAGAAAAAAAGATAAGAAAGCAAATGATTACGAATAGAGGAATGGTGGAAGCTGGATCTAGAAGAGTGTACCAGTATCCCCTTCTTTTCTCTAATATAGCCTCCACCATGGCACAGGCCCTCCGACTATTTCAATGACCTGCTAATTTGTGTGACAGCCACAAATCGCTCCCCACTCCAGTTCATTCTCACTCAGCTCCCAAAGTAATTTTCCTAAAGCACAGATCCAGCTATGTCTCCCCCATAATCAATAATCTCCAGTGGTTCCCTATCACCTCCAAGATCAAACACAAGACCCTTTGTATTCAAAGTTCCTAAGAACCTACCCCCACATCTACTTTTCTATTCTTCTTACACTTTATGCCCTACATACCCTTCTATCCAGTGACACTAAACTCTTGGCTATTCCATGAAGAAGACATTGTGTCTCTTGGCTCTGAACATTTTTTCTGGCTGGTCTCCCATACCAAGGAATGCTCTCCTTCCTCCTCATCACCATCTTCGGGCTTCCTTCAAGTCTCAACTAGAATCCCGCCCACGCAAGAAGCCTTTCCCAAGCTTTCTGACAGCAGAGATTCTTCTGTCTTTCTTAGTATCCTGTGGCTGAAAGATAGAGGTGCTTAAAAAAACCTTCAATAAATGAACCTAATAGGAACACAGAAGCAATTCTGATAATTAAGGAGATAGAAAATGGAAAACAAGACAATAGAAATGATAAGCGAAACAATGAGCTGGTTTTTCTTTTGGAAAGACTAACAAAATTTTTCTAAATCAAACATATTTTAATTACCAAAAATCTATTTTTCTCCCTAATTTACCCCTTCCATGAGGGGAAAGGGTGCAACCTTCATTACAAATATACGTTGCTAAGCAAAATTCATTCTCATATTGGCCATATCCAAAGTAAGTCTCATTCTGCACCCTAAATCATCACCTTTCTGTCAAGAGATAAGACATAGGCTTCATCTTTTAGAATCTTTCTTTGGAATCATAGTTGTCATTTTGTTGATGAGAGTTCTTTTAGTCTTTTAAAGTAGTTTACCTTTACCTGGTTATTATATTTTCTTTATTCTGCTCACTTTATTATGTATAAGTTCATACAAGTCTTCCTAGGTTTCTGTGAAAAAGTCCCTTTCTTAATTTCTTATAAAACAACAGTATCATATTAAATCCATATTATAATGTTCAGACATTCCCTAAATGACAGGCTCTCCTTTTACTTTCCAGTTCTTTGGCCCTCCAAAATGACCTGTTAAAAGTATATTTGTGAATGCATACGTGTGTGTGTGTGTGTGTGTGTGTGTGGAGACAGAGTTAGAAACAGAAATGTAAATACAGTCCTTTTCTCTTTTTTTGCCTTTTTTTTTGGAGGGGGTAAGGCACAGAAATTGGGGTTAAATGACTTTCCCAAGGTCACACAGCTAAAAAGTGCTAAGGGTTTGAGGCCAAATTTGAACTCGGGTCCAGCTGACTCCAGGGCTGGTGCTCTACTGACAGCGCCACCTAGCCACCCCCTAAGAGAGTCCTTTTCCTCTTTCTTTGATCTCTTTAGGGTAGAGGCTTAGGAATTGTATGAACCATTTTGTAACTTTTTGAACATGGTTCAAAATTGCTTTCCAGAATGGCTGACCCAATTTCCAGCTCCATCAGCAGTGCATTAATGTGCCTGTTTTCCCATAGTCCCTCCAACATTGAAGACTAACAAACATAAGGCTTTTTAGCTCACTTGAAAAAAACAGAAAATCACCCAAAATAAAAACAAACAAGGTCAATTTGTAACTAAGAAAATAATTTCCAGAACTAAATATACATAACCCCGTGAAAACAAAACAAAGACAAGAAAACAGATTTTACTCATTAAAACATAAAATAGTCAAATTAACAGAACATTAACTAATGACATTAAACAACCCAAACTTGAAAAGTGAAAATGAACATATTATAAAGGCATTATCAATGGTGAAAAAGTACCCTTTTGTCCAGTTTTTTGGATGAAAAACAATACCTAAGCTAAATAAATTATTCTCAATAACTAAAAAAAAACTTTACAAACTCTTTTAATGAAACAAAAATATTCCTAAAACCTAAAATTACAGAAAAAGTAGAGAAAGAATTATAGATTAATATCACTAATGAATATTGAGGCAAAAAATGTAAATAAAATGACATCCAAATCTACAGCAATTATACTCAAAAAATTCATTACAATGAGCATGTTAGATGTATGCTAGGGACATACAGGAAGACAAGATAGATACAATGGAAAGACCAAAAGCTCTGGAGCCAATGACATACTCATAGGATCTATCATCTTAAGCAAGTCGCTCTACGTCTTTGGACCTGAGTTTCCTCAAAAATACAATGATGATTTTGGACCATTTATCCTCTGAGGTCTCTTCCAGTAATAAAGGTCAAGCCTTTTAGTGCTACTACATGCAAAGCATATCGTAAACACTGGCAGTAAGGAGGCAAAGCAATCCTTGTTCTCAAGCAGTTCATCACGTTTCTAGTAGAAAGAGACAACATCAGAGGTTTAGGCTGCAAATCAGATGGAAAGGTCCAGTGGTCCTTAAAAGTACAGCAACAAAGCAGACATCTTTAATGTAGGTTCCAATGATAAAATCATATTGATTTCTAAATTTAAACAATTTTCAAATTGTTGAAAATGTCAAGTACTTTGGTGACAAAATCTTTTTGCCAAGTCTTAAATTACTGTGACTGAGAAAGTGAGGGTTACAGAATTTTCCAAGGCAAATGACAGGTCCTATGCTCCACAAAGGTTGCACCCATATGATGGTTACAAGGCCAGGAGCAAGTTTAGTGGTCTTGGGAAGGGAAAGGAAGGCAGTATACTATTCTGGGGGCTCTTGGGCTTACCTGCTAATCAAAGATAGTTGGCCAGCAACTGATGATAGGTTATATAGTTTGGATTTTAGGTCTCTTCTCACTAAGATTTCTCTCTTTGATGATGGGGTGAGTTGAGGACTCAAGATGGGACAGGCAGTTTAGGGCAGTATTTCTTAAACTGTTAAAGGGACACTAAGGGACACTCCGTGCCCTAGAGTTCTTGGGGTTCAAGTCCTAGGCCTGTCTCCACTGGAGTCCAAGAGAAGATGGTAGTTGAAGTAGTTTGACCTCCCTGGCACAATACCCCCATTTGTCTCTCCCTCAGGATGACTTGTTTTAACCAGGATGGCTTGCCTGTCCTATAGATAGTGGTAACTGTTGGTAGGAATGGGGTCTTTCTTCTCCACAGGTTTTGCCTCATTGGATACTGGCTGTAGGGGTTAGGCTTAAAGCACTACCTGTGTTCTGGGGAGCATTGCTATTTCCAGGGCTCTTGGGACTTACTTGCTCAACAATGACAATGTCTATGAGACTGTCAGGATGTTTTTCCCACTAGGTTGGTTCCCCCCTCAGTGATGGCTCTGGGTTGTGTGTGTGTGAAAATAAAATACAAGATAATTTAAGGAGAGGAAGCACAAGCTTTTGAGAAGATCAGGAAAGACTTTATGAAGAAGGCAGTGCTTCAGCACTTAGTCCTGAAAGAAGTAAGGAACTACAGGACATAGAAGTTAGTCAGGCAGTCAACAAGGACTCATTAAACATCTTCTACATGTCAGGCACTGTGCTAACAGATACAAAAGAAAGGTAGAGGAGAGTCCCTGCTCTCAGTAAGCTCACAATCTAATGAGAGAGACAATATATGTCAAATGAAGATACAGATATATACATACACACACACAGGGATCAAAAAAGAGCCTTGGAAAAGATGAGATTTTAGCTAGGACTTGAAGGAAGCATGGAAATGGAGATGAGGAGGGAAAGAGTTCCAAGCATAGAGACAGTCAGTGAAAATGCCCAGAGTCTAGAGACGTAGTTCCTTGTGCAAACAACAAAAAAAGAGGCCAGTGTCACTAGATCTTAGAGTATGTGTGGGTGAGGTGCAAGAAGACTGGAAAGGTTAGAGGTGGCCAGTTTATGAAGGATTTTGAATACCAGACAGAGAATTTGATATTTTATCTTGACCGGAATTGGGAGCCACTGGAGTTTATTGAATGAAGGAGGGTGGAGAGGAAGGGTGGGTGACATGGACAGACCTGTGCTGTAAGAAGAACAATTTGACATCTGACTGCAGAATGGTCTGGGGTAGTAAGAGACTGGAGGCAGGGAGACAAAAAGGAGGTTTTCATAGTTGAGATACAAGGTGATAAGGTCCTATACCATGGTGGTGGCAGTGTCAATGGAGACAAGGTGGCTTATATGAGAGAGATTATAAAAGTAAAATTAACAAGACCTGGCAACAAGTTGGATTCAGCTACCAGGAAGCACAATGCTCAAATAGCCCTGTTGGAGTCACAGCAGGAGGCAGATCCAAACTAATGCCAAGGCAGTCCAGGATTCAGGCAGCCCACTATCTTCAAGGGTCACAAAAAGAGTTAAATAATACAAAGGTCTTGAATGATTTAATTTTATTTGGATAGTCTTAAGAGAATTTTTTAAAAAAGAGAGAGTGAAAAGAGAAATTTACTGTGGAAGAAAGGAAGGAAAAGGGGAGGGAACTTAAAGTCTTACATAGTAGGGTTATTAAATAAGATGAACATACAAACACAAAGGAAGAGGTCAAGCAATGGGAATCACATGAAACTCACTTGCATCTGAACAGAACAAAGAACACGTAGACACAAAGCTTGGTGTAGAAATACATTAAACTCATCAGAGAAATAAAAATAAGAGGGACAAGAAAAGGGTAGAAGGAGGTTAAGAAAGAGAGTAGATTATATAATGGAGGAACCAGTCATAAATAAAATAGCTCAAATTATATATATATAGTTCAACAGTGTTAAGCACGGTCCTCCTTCACCACCTTTTTTTATAAAGAAGGAGACAAGAAACAAAGGGAGGAAAAAATACAAAAAGACACATGATGGAAGGAAATGCATAATTAATCATGATAAATCAACTAGGTGGAGTAAAGAATAGAAAACTGGACTTGGATACAGGAAAACAAGCTCAAATCCTGCTTGAAACAATTACCAGTTGTATGACCTTGAGCAAGTAAAATAAACTCTCTCAGCCTGTTTCCTCATCTGTATAATCAGGACAAAAACTGCACCTACCACAAGGCTGTTTCAAGTATCAAATGAGATAATGTATGTGAAATATTCTGCAAACCCTAAAGCACTATATTAATGCCATTATGATTATGATAACTGCAAGAGTGAATGGGATAAGGTTGCCCATAAAAGGAACAAGGACAGCAGAATAGATTAGAAAGCAGAATCCAAAAACAGATTGGTACAAAAAACACACCTGAAACAAAGGTTCTCACATAGTTAGAATAAGAAGGTGGAACATAATCTATTATTACTCAAGTGAACTCAAAAAAGCAGAAATAATAATCAGGATCTCAGACAGGGTTAACAGTTAAACAACAACTTTAAAGAGATATGTTGAGAAATTACACTATCCTTAAAAATACCATAATCAATCAAAATTAATACTAAATATTTATGCACCAAAAGACACATCATCTAAATACTTAAAAGATAAATGAATACAGGAAAAAATAAACAACAAACAATAACAGAAGATTCTCAATGTATCCCTTTCATATCTAGAAAAAGTTGACAAGATAAACAAGAAAGAAGTTTAACAACACAAATCCTTTCAGAAAATTTAGTCACTACATCACTGGAGATTGCTGAATGGGAACAGAAAGAGGCATATGTGTTTCTCGGTTGCATATGCCGTATTTGCAAAAACTGACCACATTTGACATAAGAATTCATTATTCACAAAAAATGCCAGAAAAGGAAAGTAATCTGAGAAATTAGGTATGGTCCAAGACCTTACACCATGTACCACAGTAAGATCATAAAGGGTGAAATCATAAACAAATCCAAAAAGAGAGAAAGAAATTAACTCTTGGATTTATGGATAGATGAAGAGTTCATTACTAAACAAGGAATAAAGATCACAGAATGTAAAATGGATAATTTTAGTGACATAAAAGCTTCTCTGCAAATAGAAACAATGTAGCTCAAGCTAGAAGGGAAATCATTATATGAGATTTTTTTTATACCAAGTTTTCTCTGATAGGTGTCTCATATCCAATACATGTAAGGAATTGATTCAAATTAAAAAAACAAGAGGCACTCTCCAAGACTGATAAATGGTCAAAGAACAGTAAGAGGCAGTTTTCAAAGAAAGAAATCCAAGCAGTCAACAGTCATATGAAAAGATGTTCCAAATTACTCCTAATTAGAGAAATACCAATTAAAGTAACTTTATGGTTCCTTCCCATAACCAACATATTGTCAAAGATGAAAACTTTTGGAGAGGCTGAAGGAAAACAAGCATACTATTGCAATTCTGGTAGAGCTGTGAACATGTTAAGCCATTCTGGATGGCAATTTGCAACTGTCAAAAAATTACTAAACTGGGAAAACCCTGTTTGTTACCTAGTGGTAAGATTACTAAACTCACGACAGAAGGAAATCAAAGAAGGAGGAAAAGGACCCACCATACAATAATATTTATGGTAGTTTTTTTTAATAACAAAGAACTGGAAATTAAGATGATGCCCATCAATAGGGGAATAGATGCAAAAATGTTGTGGCATGAATGTAATAGAATATTATTATGCTATGCAAAATAAAGTCATTTTCAGAAAAAAACTAGGAAAGCCTATATGAACCAATATAGAGTAAAATGAGAAGAAATAGGAGAATAATTCATACAAGTAGCAAAATTGTATTTGAAAGACTTGAGAATTTTAATTAATTCACTAAGTGGCTGTGATTCTAAAAGACTGATGGAGCATGATATTCACGGCTTGACAGAAAGATAATGGATGGAAGGGGAGGAGGGGTGCAATGAAGAAGGAAAGTGGGGCATTCTCTTTTTTTTAATGTAAAGAAGAGAACAGAAGGAAGACTAAAAGAAACAAACAGGACAGCGCTGAAAGCTACAAGCTGAATTCATACACATAAGAAAATCAAATTCTACCTAAGAGTTCTAACAGTTTCATGTACAATACTTTTTCATGTTATACTATACATGATGATGCCCATTTTATTTGGTATTTAAGTTGAGAATGAAAAAAAATTAAACATTAAAAAGAGGAGAAAAGCCAGAGACCTTTCCAGTCAAATCACACAGAAAGCAAGGATAAGAATTATCACCACTATTATTTGACATAGTTCCAGGAAAAGTAACCATTGTTGTTCAGTCATTTCGACTATGTCCAACTCTTTGAGATCCTATCTGAGGTTCTCTTGGCAAAGATGCTGACGTGATTTGCCATTTCCTTCTCCAGTTTACTTTACAGATGAGGACTTGAGGCAAACAGGGTTAAATGACTTGCTCAGGTTCACACAGCTGGTATGTGTCTGAGGTCAGATTTGAATTCAGGAAGATGAGCTTTATTGACTCTAGGCCCAGAACCCACTGCATAAGCTAGCTGCCCAAAAGTAGCTATAGCCTCACAATAAGAACAAGAAATTCAAGGGAAAAGCAGAGGCAAAAAGGAAACAAGGTCATAACTTTATGATTTGATGGTCAAAAAAAAGAATTTTAACTAAAATTCAACATTTGTAATGGTAATGTAAATGGGAAGATCTTTCCCATCCGTTAATAGTTCCTGCTTAAGTAACAAGGAAGCCTAAGTACTACGAGTTTGAGTCACATGAAGCCTGTGGTAGGACAGGCTTGCAGGAAGTATAGAGCAGAGCCCAGAGAAAGTTGGTCAGAGCAGTTAGAGCTAAGGGAGAGAGAAGAAGCAGGCAGAGAGCTATGAGTGTTCATTTGTGGGAAGGCTCTAACAGGGGGAAGGTTTAGGGATGGCAGTGCCCCCTGCATGGTTTTTGTCATAGATTTCTTTGTTGATATGATGGATTTGGCTTTCTGGTCTTGGGATTTGGCTTTCTGGTGTTGAATAAAAGTTTTGGTTCTGTCTTCCACTTAGAGAGTATATTATATTTTGAGATTCAGAATTACACCATCATTTCAAAACTGCCATAGGTACATTGGTGCTACAACATTCAAAATGTACAGAATATAAATCCATAAAAATCATCAGTATTTCTGTATATTAGCAATAAAACTCATCTGGAAAAGAAAGAGAAATTCCATTCAAAATAAAATGATAATGTTCAAAATGCCTGCAAGTTTACCCACAAGACACACACAGTAACTACACAAATCAACTACAAAACATTCTTTACAGAAGATAAAGGCAGAGTAACTGAAGTATTATGATTAGAACTTGCCATGATTAGCTCATGATTAGGACTTGCCAACATATTTTTATTTATTTATTTTTTAAAGCAAGTGGGATTAAGTAACTTGCTCAAGGTTACAAGGCCAGGTGTTTCTGGGTGGATGCTAAGTGTCTGAGCCCAGATTCGATCCCAGGTCATCCCAACTCTGGGGCCGGTGCTCTTACTCACTGTGCTACCTGGCCCCCCCAACATAATTTTTTTACAACAGTAATATATAAATTAATTTACTTATCCAGCATCATGACAAACTATGAAAGTATTATTTTAGATAGCTAGAAAAAAAAATAACACCACCCATGTAAAAGGAAAAAGTGAAATTAGTAAAATAGAACAATCAAAAGAGATGTAGCAGTACCAGATCTCAAACTATAAAATAAATCAGAAATCATCAAAAACTGTTTAGTACTAAATCAAAAACAAGAGAATTCAATCAGTACAACCAATTAGGTATGTACCTGATGTTCATTTCATTTCTGTGCCTTTGCTCAGTTATTTTCCCTACCTAGGATATTTTCATTCTTTTCCTATTTATTTAAATCATTTTAAGAAACACACAGCTCAAATCTCAATTCCTCCATTAAATCTTCTTTGAGCTCTCCTCTGAACTTCTACTATACTTATAGCTAGGATCTCACAGTTGAACATTTAACTATTCTCAAATTGTTCCAAAGGAAGTTCTTCCTTCTTAAGTTAAATTGCAATCTGAGGATTAAAACTATGTCTTACCGGGGCGGCCAGGTAGCACAGCGAGTAAGAGCACCGGCTCCAGTGTCGGGATGACCTGGATCAAATCCGGGCTCAGATACTTAGCACCACACCCAGAAATAACTGGCTGTGTACCTTGAGCAAGTTACTTAACCCCTATTGCTTTAAAAAAAAAACTATGTCTTATCCTCTGTAGCTCCAAAGTGTCTAACATAAGGTTCAACAAATAGTATTTCAATAAGACAAACTGATTTAATTTAATGTAAAAATAATCTCAAAAATTACTAACATACTAAGTGTATAAGAAGATTCAAGGGCAAAGACAATGCTACTGCTTAATGTCACCACTGTGAGTTATTATTGCTGTGTATAATGTACTACATCAATATTCCTCATAATGAGCATATTAAAATATGCAGAGAAGGCTTACTAGTATAGGAAGTAGCATCCATCTTTCCAACTTTAACTGGAGACCGAAGTCTTTTCATCTCCAAACCAACTTCATTCCAAACTGGTTCTAATCTTCTGCAGTGTGCACACCATGGAGCATAGAACTAGAATTAAGCAAGACAACTTTTTTAAAAAGTCAGTGATTCTAAATGTCAAAGCAACCATTAACAAAGTATTACATTGATTTTTAAAGGGCCTCTGAACTATCAAGAATTCCAATTCTGACTAAATCACCTGTTAATAGTTTATATTCCATAAATGTTCAAAAATTACCAAACCAGGTTCATTTAAAACAGATACCTGTTTTACACTTTTATAGTGCAGATGCCATTAATCCCAAGTGAATATGCTTGTATTTATATTCACTGGGGTCAAATTAATACAAAAAGAAAACTAATAGTTGATGATAATTACAGCTCTTTTCTTCAGATTAGATTTCTCATTATATCCCCACAGTGCTAGGGGCTTCCCTGACTTTCCCCCCACATCTACAGGGGAACTTCCAGGGCTTCTGTTTTGGGACTGGAAATAGCTGGCCTGTTTAAATAAATATCCATTGACCACCCAACCAGGTAGGGACCTGACCTTTTCTGCCACCAGCTGGCTGGGGTCTTGGCCAGGTCCACCTGTTGAAGAGCCATAATAAATTGTCCGTAGCCCTTCCATGCCATAAGATTTAAACTTATCCCCTGACCTGAAAGTGAGGAAAGGAAGGTAAGATGAAACTCAAATTAATTCAATTTTGCTCATCATTTGCAGCTCTAACAAAATACTCAGTAAGAAAGAGATTGAACTGTTTGGTTATAAACAAGTGACAAAAATTATGTCTGGGCTCATCCGTGGACTTTGATTTATTCTAACCCTCTTTGCTAATTTAAGGTTTAGACAAATGGAGGTCTGGTTTATAAGTAAATTACTCTATAATCTCACTATTGACACTTTTATTTCACAGTGGAGTTCAGTATAGTATAGACCTAATGTGGACCTCATCCAAGGAGGGTTTGGCAATGTTGTATCAAAAGGGCCACATTATAAGATTGTTTACCTAATAAATTGGTTCCCTGGCACTGATTCTGAGGTCAGCACTATTGGTAGAAATTTTGCATTAATTCTCAGATTATTCTACTCTATTAGTCTATACAAGTACTGATTCAACACACTTCAGTGTTACTGAGATATTAAACTCAAAGTCCCTTATCATTTCTTTCAGAAAAGAAAAAAATGGCAGAAAATAACACAGAAAGTATTAACCAAAGGAAAACCCGCTACAAAGTTGTATACTCACATCTACAAGCCAAATGCTATTTTTCCGATTGTCTTTAAATCTAAAAGAGAAAAAAAAAATACATCTGATTTATGGATGTGCTCAATTTAGAATTTTATAATCCATTTTTCCCAAAGGAGAAGACAAAAAAGCGCTATCTATATACAGATACACATATTCATATATATCACACTATAATATCACTACCTACACCATAGCATCATACTTTCTACCTGCAGCCTATTACTATGTTACTCCTGCGGCTTCTCCTAGAACCTCTTATCTCTGAAATACAGTCAGTGCCATTTTAACCTTGCACTGGGTTCACTCTCACAACCCTTCAATGTCAATCATTTCAACTCTCTACTGCTCTGGAATCTGTTGCCTGTTTTTCCTATCGCTGTTCTTCTCTTGCAAAACCACAGGGCTGGATTACTTCCACCTTAATTTCCTCCATTCCTACTGAGCTGCTCATCGAAGCTGGAGGAAATTCTGAAAATTCATGTTATCCAATATGAACTGGGACCTTAAGACAGCAAAGAAATTTTTTTTACTCCTCCCTAATCGATACCCTACCTCACACCCTATAGAAGGTATTCCAAACATTCTCTTTTCCTCCCAACCCTCAACACCCTCTTCACTTCTCCTCTCTCAACTGACAACCTTTTCTTTTACATTACTGAAAAAACTGAAGCCATTCAATGTGACCACAACCTTCTCCCATTCTCTTCACCTCAAAACCCCTTGACATCACCTCCTAATTTCTCCTGCTTTCCTCTAGTCTGTGAAAATAAGGCATCCCTTCTTGCAATGATCCTCTCCCACATTGTCTATTAGAATGTATACTTAATCACTGCCTTCTCTTTGAATCTTCAAACCTTTTTACATCCAGTAGTTTATTCCTTATTGTCTTCAAAGATACCAGTTTGCCTTCATCCTATTATGGTAGATCTTACCAAACCTACAAGTTATCCCATATATTCCTTTCTTTTCCCAGCCCAACTCTTAAAAGAAACTGTCTACATTTATTATATTTCTAATTCCTCTCCTTTCACTCCCTTTGCAATCTGAATTTTAACTTAATACAATTGAAACTACTCTCTCAAAATTTAAAAATGATCTCAATTGTTAAATTGGATTTTCTTTTCTTAGCTCTAATCCTGCTCCACCTAGTTGCTGCATATGGCAGTACCCAGAAGTCTTCCCTTCCCAGTATGATAGATAGATAGATAGATAGATAGATAGATAGATAGATAGACAGACAGACAGATAGATATTTAGATAGATATAGATGAATAGATAGACATAGAGATAGATACAGATATATAGATTTTTTTTTATTCAAGGAGTTATCCCTAGTCTGCTTAAAGAGGCCTATTCACTAAATGTGCACTGCCTTATTCAAAGTGAGAAACTGGAAAGACCTTAGCTTAAAAGGGCCAAGGTCTCCCACTGCATTCTGGGCCATTTCCAGTCTTCCAGACTGAAATCTAGCCACTGGACCCAGATGGCTCTGGAGAAGAAAGTGAGGCTGGTGACTATGCACAGCACCCCCCTCACTCAAATCAAAGTCAATTGCAAGGCATGTCATCATCTCCCTGGGGTCATGGTCCTCTTTGAGAATGAAAGACAAATCACAACCTGTGATTAGTCAGAGCTGCCTGAATGGGAACCTAGCCGGCCAGTCCCAGTTGGGTCTCTCCCCTCCTTTTCCCTCCTCTTCCCTTACCTGTCGGTGTCCTGCCCAAATAAAGGGCAATTTTGATGGCCTAAAGCTACCTAGTTCACTTAGGTTTTACTGGCTACATTTCTTTCTCAAAGACCAAGCCTGAACCCCAATTCACTCTGGATTTCATGGACTGTCTAACAATAGGTCCCTGCTGAAGCCACATTTAAGTTAGTTTTGGGGCATTCCTGGCTCAGAGTAAATATAAAGAGTAACTGTTTCTCTTTAGGCCAGCAACACTAAGGGTTTTCCTCTCCCAGTTTGATTTTTTTTTAATTAAAGGGGCCATCCCTAGACTCACTGCTTAAAGAGGCCTATTCCCCGAATAGGCATTACCTCAATCAAAGTGGAAAGACTTTAGCTTAAAAGGGCCAAGGTCTCCCACTGCATCCTGGGCCATCTCCAGTAGTCCAGACTGCTATCCAACTACTGGACCCAGATAGCCCTAGAGAAGAAAACGAGGCTGGTGACTTTGCACAGCCCTCCCTCACTCAAAGTCATAAATTGCAGGTCATGTCATCATCTCCCTGATGTCATGGTCCTCTTTGAGAAGGAAGGACAAACCACTGCATATGACACTGCTGAATAATCTCTTTTCCTGGATACGCATTCCTCTCTGGTTTTTGTGGCATCACTCTCTCTCCTGGTTCCCTTCTTCTACCGTCTGACCCATTCTTAATATTTGCTGATTCTTTATCCATATTATGTTCCCCAAGGTTCTGTCCTGGGGCCTCTTCTCTCTTTGCTCTCTCAGTAACTTCATTAGCACCCAGCAGTTTAACTATCACCTCTATGCAAATAACTCTTAGATCTACATATCTAGGCCAAGTCTCTCTCCAAAGCTTCAGGCTTCTATCACCAAAGTACCTGCTAAATATTTCTAACCTGATGTCCCAATGTCACACATCCCCCTAAAACCTACCTTCTTCCAAAATTTCCTGTTTTTATCAAAGGCAACACCATCTTGCTATGTCCATTATAATTATGCTCAGTTCCTCACTCTCCATCATCTCACACAACCAGTCAGTTGCCAAATCTTGCCGCTTCTAGCACTAAAACACTTTTCCCATCTGACCCCTCCTCTCCACTCATATAGCTACCCACTTATTGCAGGCTCTGATCACATAATGCCTGGATTATTGTTACTAGCCTCCTAATTAGTCTCTCTGCATCAAATCTCTTATCACTACATTACATTCTATGTGCTTTTGCCAGTAATTTTCCTCAAGCACAGATGTGACTATATGACTCCTCTATACAACCAAACTGCATGCCTTGCCATTGTCTCTAGGATAAAATATAAACACCTGTTATTATGTTTAAAATGCTATTAAATGATGACCCTAACCTATTTTTCCAGGCCTACTGGACATTACTCCCCTTTCCACACTGTGATCCATATAAACTGGCCTTCTCCCTTTTAGTAGCAAGCACCCTAGCATACCCGGGATGGCTGTTAGGTTCTTTGATTTGCTTTTCTAAAGGAAAGCAAATCAAAAAGGAGTAACACTTACTTTGATCAAACAAACAAATATCATTTACCTAGTTCAAGGAAAAAGTCAGCACCCTGAACTTCACAGAATACAAACAGAAGTTACAAGCAGACAAAATTACTGAGTAAATAACACTATTCAACAGACAGGCCTTCTAGCTGTCTGACCATTACATCTATACCTTGTTAGTCACCAGAGAGAGAAGCACCAACATCTGGGTTTTTAAAAGTGGGGGAGGGTTAATAGCTGCTCAGAGTCTCATCTGGTCAAATCACACAACTCTTCCCAAAGTGAGCCCCAAAGCAAAACCTTTCCTCAGAGTTATATATAGCCTCCTCCAGGGTCAGAGAACATCACAACCCTCATGACCCACTTGACTACACAGTAACAAAAGTTGTGCCTTCCTGAAAAACAAGCCTCCTTCAAAGCCTGCTTCTCCTGTGGGCTCTGTCTGCTCCACCCTTCCGCAAACTTTTCCCACCACAGGCTCCATGTGACCACATAAAGCCTATTAGGGAGCAGAGTTTATTTTCAAATCAGGAAAGGTCCTCAAGTTCAATTTAGGCTTATTAAGGGGCAGGGAAGATCTTCAAATTGCCATTACCATTACATCCCTGTGCCCCCTCCTTAACACTCCATCTCATATTATTTGCAATGGAGAAATACAAGAAGCTTAGATCCCAAGTAAGATTAGGATACCTATTATCTCCACTATTATTATCTGATATAGTTAAAGAAATGCCAATTACAGCAAAAAAAAAAAAGATTGAAGGAAAAAATTACAGAAAGAAGCAAAGAAGCAGCAAATTAATTCCATTTGCTGGAAATACGATGGGTTCTTTAGAGAAGCCCAGAGAATCAACAAAAAATAATCAAGACATATATTTTAAACCCACACACACAGTGTCTCTCTCTACATACCTAAATAAAAACAAGAACCATTCTCCAGTGGATAAGTGGTCAAAGCAATAGTTTTCAAAGAACTGAAAAGAGTCTATGTTACAGAGGTTGAAAAAATAAGCAAACGGAATGAGACAAAATTTCAGGCATAGTCAAAAAGGAAGTTTGATGAGCTTGCCTATAGATAGTTGTTACTAGAGTTTGTTTTTTTTTTCCTTCTTTTTTTTTTCAACTTGGGGGCAGGAGAAAAGGAAAAGGGAGATAGTGATAGTATTGTTAAAAAATAAGAAAAGAATCATTGAAGCATTTTTTTAGGCACAAAAGGTAACAGAACAAAGGCCAGAAGGAAACAGACAAGCAGATGGTTCTGAAAAGGAAAAGCAAACTTTTATGTATTAAAGTTCTGTGGTTTCATGTACAATTTCCTTTTTCTGTTCTCCTTTGTAAATGGAAATGCTCATTTTATTTAGGTTTTAAGTTTGGCACACACAAAAAAGAAAGTCATATTGGTAGAGTTATGAAGTGGTCCAATCATTCTATAAAGTAAATAGGAATTGTGCTTCAATAAATAAGATTCCCACAGCCTTTGGAACATAAGTACCATTACCAGGAATACACATCAACGATGTCAAAGATAAAAATATAAGTTTCATATATACCAAAATACTTGATATATAACAATACTTTTTGTAGGTCCAAAGAACTGGAAACTAAGTAGATGAACATCAGTCATGCAATATATAACAATTGTTGTACATAAATGTAACAGAATTATTACTGTGTCATGAACTGGTGCTGGGTCATGAACACACATGAACTGATGCATACTGACATACACAGAACCAGAAAACAATTACACTAACAGCTAGAATTTATAAGTCAACAATTTTCAAAATGCTTTATACATTGTTGTGTGTACATACAAGAAATCAAAACTTAAAGAAGTTAAATTTTAATGCATTAACTTGGCCCTTGAGTAAATGAAAAATGTACCTTTCGATCTCTTTTGCAGTCATAGGGAACTATAGTTATGAATATTGCAAATACTTTCAAACTCAGCTGATAAGTTGATTAGCTATGCTAAACTGCTTTATTTTCTCTTTTGTTTGTCATAAGGAATGGTCTCTGGGTAAGGGAGAGATGAAGCAAAAGATATGAATGAAGATGCAAAAGATATCAATAAAAATGTTTCAAAAAAAAAATACAGAACTGTAAACTACTTAGAACCAAATATAAATAGAAAGAACAAAACAAAACCGAATGCCTTCTAATTATAATGGCCAAGCCTGGCCCCTAGAAAATTCTATCTACCTTTCACTAAAGAATTAGAAGTCTATAGATGGGGAATCAATATTCTACTACTGTATTACACTATCAGATACAATCAATGTACTGGTTGATTCTGAGGAAGTATCTTGTTCTTTTTTTAAATCATTTTTTACAAGAGATGGCTTACTGGATAGAGGAAGGGGGAAGGAAGCATTTGAAAATGAATATAAAATAAAAACACAAAATACCAAAAAAATGTTTAAGAAGTTAAAAAGATTGAAATATGGGAAGGTACCATGTTAGTCACAGATATACAAAAACACAAATGAAGAAGTCGATACACTCAAAGACCTTATATATTTGGAGGAAGTAGGGGGAAGAAGAGGTTTCAACATGTACACAAGATAATTTTAAGAGTGTGAAAATGCTATTAACTTAAAATAGCCAGGAAAAACCCAGTGCAGGACATGGCGCCTGACTTGTACCTGTAAGTCAGCGAGGGATTCTAAGATGCCAAAGTGAGAATCTATTATATTCCAGATATGGAGGACCACTTGTACAAAGGCACAGAGGCATGAGGTAGAAATGATATAGATAAGAAAAAGCAGGCAAACAGGTTTGGCTAAAATGTAGAGTGTATGAAGGAGAGAAATACCAATTTTACATTAGTGTAGATGACAGAACCAAGAGGGGAGAAATTGGGAGGCAAAGAAACCAATAAAGAGGATATTGCTATAGTTCATGCAAAAAGGTCTTAACTAGGTTAGAAACTTCATAGGTGAAGGGAAAGGAATAGATAAGGCAGATAAAACTCAGGAGTCACTGTAATTAACCTTTGAAAGGGAATGGATACACTACACTACACTTACTAGCTGTGTGACTTTGGGCAAGTCACTTAACCCCAATTGCCCTCCAAAAAAAATAAAAGGAAATGGATAACAGCAAATACAACTGCTGAGTTACTGTCCCTGAAATATAGAAATTCTACAATACCAGAGAAGGGCAAATGTCCTAATTTTCAATAAAGGAATAATGGGGTTTTAAAATTATATAAATTTCCTTTTTTTGAAGTGCTGGAAGTTATCATCACTATGCCTCTAATATTAAGCATATCTTAAGTAGCCAAATTTGTGTTAAATAAATGTCATTACTGAATGAATGTATTTCCTTCATTAACTGAATGTAGCAACATACTTGAAAACAATGTTCTTTTAGTAATACTTCAGAGACTAATCAAGGAGTTACTGGACAAAAATACCTTACCAAAAGGACATCTTTATTAAACAGACTGACAAATTAGGAAGTGTAAAAACAATTTTTACAGGATCAGTCAATAAAACCTACTATAATCACATCAGCAAAGTAATATTAATATATTTTTCAAGACCCTGAAATAGCCTTTATCTCTAACACCATCTTTTTTTTTTTAAAGCAATTGGCGTTAAGTAACTTGCTCAAAGTCACAAGGCCAGTTATTTCTGGGTGTAGTGCTAAGTATCTGAGCCCAGATTCAATCTTCAGGTCATCCTGACACTGGGGCCAGTGCTCTTACTCACTGAGCCATCCGGCTGCCCCCTCTAACACCATTTTTTAAGATATGTAAAAACATAAATAAAAACAGCAAAAGACTTAATATGAAAGCAAAATTTAACATTCAAATATATTATTATTTACCAGAGTGGCTTTAAGGAAGATGGCAAATCTTTTAAGAGAAATGTTTCATTTTTTTCTAAAGCAGCAAACAAAAAGACGAATCTAATAAATAAATTTAGAGTTAGAAGGGGGTTAAGATGTCATGGAGTCCAACTCTTATCAAATTATAAATGAGGAAAACTGAGGCAATATCCATTTTTATGCATAGAGGTAATTAAACCCTTGGGAGGTGATGAGGTCATCCATCAAGTAAGAAAACACAGTATAGAGGGAGAAGGCTTAGGACTGACCCTTGGCCTTAGTGAACACCCAAAGTTATGGAGTTAATATGAATGATGACCTAGTAAAAGGGACTGAAAAGCAGCTGTCAGACAAGTAGGAGGGAAACCAAGTTTAAGAAACTCTGAAGGGGTCACAAGTGGAAAAAAGATTAAGAAGCCCTGGATTAGACAACTAAAAGATAACTGGTAACTTGGAGTTTAAGTGGAGCAATAAGGGTTATGAAATATGGAAACAGGCGATGTGTCCAAAGATTCCATCAGAGGCTCTCACCTCTTCTCTCCCTACATTTTCTCTTTTAATGGAATCTTCATCATGGAATCAATTGTCATCTTTATGCAGATGACTATCAGATCTTCATACTGAGCCTTCATGTCTCTCTTGACTCCCAGCTCTGCATCACAAACAAACCTTCTGGAGACCTTCATTTGGGAGAACTTGGACACTGTCACAACACTGGTGCAGATCGTGCACATCTCACATATGGAAGAGTGCAACAGCCTTCCAGTTGGTCTTCTTGCATCAGGTTTCTCCCCATTTCAGTCCACTTTCACCTCAACAATCAAAGAGATCTTCCTAAAGTGCAGGTCTGACCATGTCACTCCCTTACTCAGCAAACTGCAGGGGCTCCCAAACACCTCCAAAATCAAATATGAAGCCTTCTGTTGGACAGAACTTAACTTCCTCCTACCTTTTCACCACATATTCTGAGCTCCACTAACACTGTCCTCCTTCATGTTCTTCACACAAGATACTCCAATTTCCAGCCTCCAAGAATTTTCCACTGGCCATCCTCTGTCCCTGGAATTCTCTCTCTCCTCTTCTCCATCTCCTGGCTTTTCTGGTTTCTTTCAAATTCCAGCAAAAATCCAACTTTCTCCAAAAAGTCTCTACTGATCCTCCTTAAAGCTAGTGTCTTCTCTTGGTTGAGTAACTCCCAATTCATCCTGTACATATTTTATTTTGACACAGTTGTTTCATGATGTCTCCATCAGATTTTGAGTTCCTAGAGAGCCCTGACTCTCTTTTAATTTGTCTCCTTGACACTGAGCATAATGCTTGGCATGTAGATGGTGCTAAATAAATACTTGCTGACTGCCTGGCTATGTCATTATCTTATTCAATAGACTACAATGAACTCCCTATAATTTCAAATATCATTCTAGGATCATAGCTTTAGAGATGGAAGGGCCCTTAGAAAAAATCTAGTTCAATTCCCTCATTTTAAAGTGATGGAATTTAGGCCCAGAGATTATTAATGATTTGCCTAACATCAAGATATAAATATCAGAATTGGAATTGAAACAGACCCTTGAGCTTTTAGCCCTCTAATAAACTACAGAACTAGTCAAATCTGATTGCTTCATTTCAAACATTTAAACTAAAAGAATGTCTGGAGTGTGGTTAGGAAGAGAAGAAAGCTAACTTCAGACTTAGATTTAAGTGAAAGCACATGTACCATATTATTAGTGTCTTATTAAGTGATGGGACAGAACTAAATTAGGGGGCTGTAGGGGTTAGAGTAGCATAAAAGAACATGATAAAAGACTGGAGATAAACAGGATATTTTCTTAAAACACACCTAGTAATGTGCCTGCATCTAGGAAGGAAGGAAAGAACAAACTTCTTCCTCTCTCTTTCTGTAACACGGGGCCCAGAGGTTGGCAGTCATTGTAGCAATAACGGTACCCTTAAGTTACAGTAGAAGTTAAATAGGATTTTGTGATCCTACTGTTGACAATACTATTTTTAGGAAAAAATGTATTGTGAGCTCCAAAAACGTTAGTAATATGAGAATTGCACGTATCTGAAAAGTCATATCTACATGTAAAGAATGGAATAATTTTTCAATAAATCACCATTTAACAAATGTATTATGCAAACTTTCTACAATTTATATAAGTTATTTTTTTTTCTACGTTCATGTTTAAAATATTAAGAAAACTAATTCTTTGACAACCTCCTCTGGAGTAACCTGCCTATTAAATTGTGAGTTCCTAGAAGGCAGGAACTGTCTTTTGGCACACAGTAGGCACTAATTAACGCTTCCCGACTAAAAGATGCCTGCCTCCCAAAAGCATTTACATTCAAGCATATATGCTCTGTGCGTTTCCCTGGTGTTATAAATGCATCAATGGTACTAAGAGGTAGTGTTAGGAAGTAATGAACAGGTCACACTTTATATCACGCATACACCTATACCCACGTACCCATATACTCACGATTCATCTAACTCTTCGACAACGTCTGCGTCCGAAGTCTGCCCAAGCACAGCAACTGAAAGAAAACAAGAGGAATGTCGTACATGTGCACTGCCTGTATTTTAGGGCCCAGTAACATCCTTGGCCAAAAACTTTCCTCTAACCCTAATTCACCGCAATACACCACTACAGTGCGGAGCGAGCTCATTCCACGGGACATTTTCCAAGGCACTGTCTGCTGCGTCCGCTCCCCTTCCCCCAGCTGCCTGTTCTCTACCACACCAGGCTTCCTCTGGCTCCTTTTCTGAGGCTCCTTACACACTCGCGTCTCCCCCTCTTTTGGTGGAAGACAGTAAGTCGGGGTGCCGGAAAAAACGAAAGCGCTGGATTTATGGGATCCGTCTACCTGAAGCCTACGTCAACTCGCTGAGGCGTGCTGCCACTTTTCCTCCAAGATACCTGATTTTATACAGATTCGATGCAGCGCACGAAGCGCCTACCGCCCGCAAGGCATGGCAGGTGGGCAGAGTCTGCAAAGCTGAGCGATTACACAGCACTCGGGGCAACGCCTCGGCTTTACGGAGGGAGAAAGAGGGACATGCCCAAAGTCACGCCCCCAGATTTAAAAGCAGCGCTCTCGCCCACACCTTCCCGGTCCTGGAGGAGCGGGCGGGCGGGCCCCGAAGAGTGCCGGACGGGGTGCAGCACCGCAGAGGCCTGGGACCCCCTGGGGGACCGGGGAGCGCGCGCCCTGCCCCCCCCCGCCCCCTTCCCCTTCCGGCCTCCCCCCCCCCCCCCCGGCCCCACACCCCGCGCCCTAGGAGGCCGGGCCAGGGCGGGGGCGAGCCCTGCCCTCGGTCCCCTCGCCGCCCCGAAGCCTCCCTCCGCAGCAGCGCCCGCGCTTACCTGCCGCACAGAGGAGCAGGAGATGCCGAGCGCCTCCAGCTCCCATGGTCACCAGGGCGGACGCGCAGGGGGCGGCCACGGAAGGAAGAAACGGTCACGCAGCAGGGAGGAAAGGCCACCGCCGCCTCCACAGCCGCTGCCGGAAGGAGAAGCTCAGCTGTCACGGCGCGGAAGAGGAGCGAAGGTGTGAGCGCCGCCGCCGCGAACCGCCTCACGGAGCGGCCCCAGTTTCTGAGCATGCGTGGAACCCTTCCCCGGCGCATGCGCCCCTGTTCTCCTCGTGCCCCCGATTCCCTCCGCCCCTCCCCCGGCGCTGGGCGGGGACAAATGTGTCGTCCGGGCACCGGTGGGGGGCGGGGTGTTGGGCGGCGGAAGTCGGTCCGGGTGAGGAGCTGGGGGTGCGGGTGCCGGCCGTGGGCCCGGCGGTGCGGGCTTCTAACCAGCCCCTTCCCGTCTGGCCCAGCCATGCCCCCTTCCCCTTCTTCCCTCACTCTCCTATAGGCCAAGCCGGGTTTCTGCGCGCCGTGGCCGGACCCAACCCGTCCATCAGCCTTCCTTCGAAGGGAACGCCTGGTGGCGCGGGCCCTTCTGCAACTACCGGAGCAGCCGAGGCCCGAACGAGAGGAGAGGCGTCGGAAACCGAGGCCTGGTTCCTTCCCCGAAAAGTGTATCTTTATCTCAGAGATATCTTCAAGCGCCAATATATCACATATATATATTATATGTGTGTGTGCAGAGCGCATTCCGGAAGATCACGCGAGGCGCCTGCATGAGTGGCCCCCACCTGCCGGCCTGAGCGCGAGGGGTGGCCGCTTGGCGCCCCCCTAGGGCGCGCTCCCCCACGCCGTGACACGCCTTCGGACGCGAACTCTGCCCGCGGCCTGGACCTCGTCCCTTCCTGTCCGGCCCTCTGATCCCACTCCCGCATGTTCTCGGCATCGCGTCTTCCTCCAGTCCCTTTGCGGACGAGCCGCCTTCCTGCTCCCTCCTCGCCTTCCTCTTCACCACGGAGAGGGCTTTGCTTTGTCCCGGCCAGGCCTGGCGCACCGACAGCACTTCAGGGGTGACAGAAGGCACCCCGGAAGCCCTCCCGCTGCAGGCCTCCTGTCAACAGCACGCCTTTTCCCTCCGACGTTTCCCTGATGCTATCCTTCACTCCAGTTTTTTAAAGCTCCAGAATTCTAACATTTTGCAGCCAGGTTATGCCGAAAAATACATCTTTCCAGTGAACTTAGCGTGATATTCATTTTTCAATTCCTTGGAAATACAACTATTCAATATCTATAAAATATTGACCTTGAAAAGATGGGCCTTTGTTTCTGGTAGAAGTTTGGAAGAATGAAAGAACTTTACAATTTCCTAAAGGCGATCCTGTCCACTTTCATCTTCCTGTTCAATTCCAGGCCCAACAACTTGTCCCTGTATACTGTAACAGGTGTGTATGTGCACGCACACATTGCTGGACTATTTCTACAGGTTGTCCATCCAACTGTTGTGTGTAATAATCTGAGGAATATACTTGATTTAACTGCTTCATTTTTCTTATGAGGATGATTACACAAAAACTCTTCGCGTGTTTACAGATGTCTTCCAGAAAGCTTTTCAGTGTTCTGGAGGCATGTTTCAATTAGCACAACGTGTATCATCTGCAGAAAGGAATACCTGAAAAACTCACTATCCACTAGGGAATAGGTCTTCCAATTTAAATCTGTGGTACAACTCTTTTAAGACAAGGGTGAACGCATTTGGTGAAAACACATTTCCCTGTTTTATGCCCTGCCTGATATAACAGGTGCTGTGCTAAAGGCAGAGATACAAAGGAAGGCAAAAAATATATCCCCTGCAAGGACTACACGAGATTAATGGGGGAAACAACATGTAAACAATCATATACAAATAGGATATAGAAAGGGTAAATTGGAGGTAATCAACAAAACAAAAGCACTAGCATGAAGGGGGATCAGAAAGTAGTTTTTAGCTGGAACTTGAAGGAAGTCAGAGAAGTCAGGAGGCAAAGATAAGAAGGGAGAGAGTTCCAGCCATGGAAGACAGCCAGTGAAAATGCCCAGATCAGAGTGATGGTGTCTAGTGCAAGGAATTCCAAGGATACCCATATCACGGAAACTAAGGGTATGTGGTGATAAGAAAGATGGTAAGAAGGTTGGAAATATAGGAGAGTAGCAAGGTTGTAAAGGGCTTTACGTTCCAGAGAAGTCACCAAAGGTAAAATGGACAGGACTTGGCAACTGATTGGTTATCAGGGATGCCTGTTCCCATCTTCTGTACGAATGAGGGATGTCTTTGTTCATCATCATCTGTATGTATCTTTTTTTAAATTTTATATTCAACTTCCCTTTCTCCTCTGGCTGCAAGTACAGTATCCACTCACAGGCTTGATCCTCCACTGGTCAACAAAGAAACTTCAACCTGCTCCATTTTCAACCCTTTCAGTAGGTCCACAAGGTCAAAATTATTTTCATACTAATACTAAGGTGTTTTTAATTTCTAAATGCTGTAAATATAGATAATCATTACCCACCTTAACAAAAGCTCTTTAGGAGGTCCTCAATAATTTTTAAGAGCATAAAGAGGTCCTGAGATACAGAAAGATTGAGAACAACTGATCTTGTACAAGCTTCTCATTTTACAAAAGAGGAAAATGAGGCTTAGATAAGTTAAGTGCCTTAGGTCATTTCATCAGAGCCAAGATTCCAGGTCTTCAGATTTCTAGGCCACCACCACCATCACCACCATTACCACCACCATTGCTATAAAATATGGTCTATGTTTTGATAATGGTATTTTGCTGCTCAAAAGAAAAAGTGCTCCACTTACATAACTCTTCCTTTAGAAACATACTGGCTTTAGACAGCTAAACTGCCGACAGTGAGTGTTCTTTTTCTTTGCTTGAATAATTAAAGAGCCAAGAGGAAGAAGAGAGAGAAGACAACAGGAGGGTAGATGGACACAGGACTAATGCACAGTCAAACTCTTTTTTGTTGAATAGGAAGGAGTAACGGGAATGTAGTGGGACCAAATGATTGTTATCTTTTAATATAGTCAATAAAATTTGATTTTCAATTGGAATAAAGTTCTGAGTAGCTAAAGAAAAAAAAACAGTTTTGTTTCAGACCTGCTTCTAGTGGTAGCTGAATCCACTTAGAAAAATTAAGTACACTAATTAACTAATTAATAGATTCCTAAATTCAGACATAAACCTAAAAAATTTTCTTAGGATTTTAGGTCATATCTACTGAGGCTGGAATAAATATCTCCAAATGTGAGGGTTCATATGATCATAGATTTAAAGCTGGAGAGCACTCAATATTCATCTAATCCCACCCTGTTATTTTGCAGATTAGGAGACGGAGGCCCATAGGAATTAAATGAATTTGCCAAGGTCACAGAAGTAGTAAAATGATTAGCCAAAAATCAAAACCAGATCTTCTGAGTTCAAATTTGGTGATCTTTCCAGTAAACCCCACTGCTCAGAGGCAGTTAGTGGTATAGTAGATAGAGCACTTAGCCTGGAGTCAGAATGACCTGAGTTTCTGGCCTCAGACATTTTGTAGCTGTGAGACCTTGGACAAATCAGTTAACATTTTCCCCCAACCATAAAATGGGGATAAAAACAGTACTTACCTGGCAAAGTTATTGTGACTATCAAATGAAATAATATTTGAAAAAAGTATTTGGCAAACTCCCTGGCACATAGTAGGTCCTATAAAAATGATTATTCCCTTCCCTCTTCAATTTCTACCCTTCAATATTTCTACCCTTCAAAGCCTTGAATTTCAGGGATAGATTCTAGTGCCTTAACACAGACTTTTTCCAAATTGTGGAGCCATGTATGTGTCTCCATTAGATTGTGAACTCCTTAAGGGCAGAACCTACTTTTTGCCTCTTTTTGTATTCCCAGCACTAAGCACAGTGTCTGGCACATAGTAGATACTTAAAAAAATGTTTATTAATTGATTTGATTGTACCTTAGTTTACCCCCTTTGTGGGAACCTACACCCCTTTCTAGATAACCACTTCTGCCAAACTCCTGAGAGGACTCTTCCCCCAGACCCAATCCTTAGGGATGTTAAAAAAGTAACAGAACTCATTCCTGAAGGACTGACAAACTACATCCCCCAATCCAGTGATCCTGAATCCCCAGTTGCCATTATTCAAATCCCATTCTCCAAAACTTCCTGCTGCCCACTGCCTTTGTCCCACCCCTCTCCACCCAGCTTTCCCCCTCCATAATCCTTAACATCACATTCTAAAACTACCCATCCTTTCTGCCTAGCTCTCTGGAATATCTGCTCCATAGGTAATAAACTTGCTGTCATCTTAAATCTCTTTTCTTTCCATTCCTTCCATTTTCTATATTTCACTGAGGCCTGGCTTTCTTCTTCCCATTGACACAACCTCTCTGGCTTCCTTTTCCAGTATTCCTTGCACTTTGACCCATATTCTTCCCAACTCACTAGTTTTTTTCATCTTTGCTCCTGCTTGTTATTTCTTTTTACTTCTCCTTTGCTCCTTCTTGTTACTTCTCCCTCAATCCCATTCATGCAGTAATCTTTGTTTCTTTGGATTCGTTAAATCTATATTTACCACCCAATCAAAATTCTGGTGGTTGTTTTTTGTTTTGTTTTTGTTTTTTACTAACCTCCAATATTCCCTTTGTTTCCTCAATCAGTTCAGTGCCTGGCTCCCAATTTTTCTCTCTAGCCCAGCAACTACAATCATATTTGGGATTTCAGCATATATACCGATATTCCCTTCAACATCCTAACCTGATAATTCCTCAGTTTGCTTATTTCTCATGACTTATTCCACCAACCTCATCCCAGCTATATACACAGATGATCATACCCTTGATGTTGCCATTACCCACAATTGTTCCACAGCCACTTTCATGAACTCTAAAATTACCTTACATGATGAACTTGTCATTCCACTTTTCCTTCTTAGCTGCAACTTCTAACCCTATTCTTTATCCTCACCATGACCTCCAATCCCTCCATTCCTCAGTTTCAGTTCAATTTCAGAAATGTTTTAAAGCCCTTCATAAGCTGGCCCCTTCCCTCTCTTCCATTCTTCCTGCACTTTACTCCCCAACAAAACAGTCTGTGATCCAGTGATACTGGTTGGCTTCTTTATCTTAAGTAAATGGGGGTAAGCACGTTTAGCCAGATATTCTCTTATCAAACCAGGTTTGGCCATTTTTTAAACATCATTTTTGACCATACAATAATATGACAAGAAAAAATCAGTTCTGTAGGATTTTTTTTTCCTTATTCTTAAATTAATTCTAGGCATCGAGACAGATAGACAAATCTCCAATTACTGGAATAAATCGATAATAAATGGTGGTTGGGAGGAGGGAAGCAAAGTATAAAGATTTTAAAATGAGGCTCTTGGTAGGAGCTGAAAGCATCTCTAACCTATTTACTAAGTAACTTTATGCTAAAACCAAAACCATCCTTAGGTTGAGATTTAGGGGTGGTGGGACCCCCAAATAGGGACACACGGATCCTGCCAAAATGAATTTGACTCAAGTCTTCTTTCAGCCAAAGAAAAGAAAAGTATATTAAAGATCCACTGTATTGGCCAGACTCTGAAGAAATTCGAGCACTTGTGATGCTTGTTTTGCCAAGCAGGCCAGATTGAATCTGAGCACCCTAATGGAAACAGAGATGGATCTTATATACAGAAAGACTGTGAGAGGGATCTAGGGTTAGTCAAGTAGGATGGGGTGATTGGAAGAGGGGTCTAGGGAGGATTGTGATGGGAGTGACCAGTAGACTGGGGGTGACTAGAGGTTGGAGGCCAAGAACAAAGAAAGAAAGGATTAAGGATGGGAAGTAGTCAAAAGGGATCTGGAGATAACAGAAGATGGAGAGCTAGGTCCTGTTAAGGGTAACAAAGAATTGGGTATAGAGTTAATAAAAGGTTTACAGCCTCAGGGGAATGCCTGATCTAGTCGGGAGATTCAAGGAAACTTCAAGGGGGGTTCCCAGAGCCTGTACCCTGTCACTTATATTACCAGAGTTTCAAAGGGGAGAAAAAAAAAATTATAGTGTTACTACGATACCAAAAACAAGCCTGTCTTCCCTAAAGAAAGGAAGTGTTGCCTTAGGGAAGCTTATCTGAGAGTCTTTGGATAGACAAAGGTAACACTTGGTGACAAACTACTAGAAAAAAACTTGCCTGTAGGCACTTTTTTTTTTTAACACCCCAAAACTGGATCAATCCAACTGCCTCAGCAGCAGTGTTGAGTGAGCTAAATTGGTAGAGCATAAAAATAGGTACATTAGCAGTTTAGAAAAAGATGTAATAATACAATGTACCTTAAAATATTGAATACCAAGGTGTCACAAGTACAGTAACAAAATATCAAGACTGCTGTGGGAAGAGAATGCATTCACTGAAATGCTCAAATCCATAAATCAATGATCTATTTACTGTGAGAGGATTTCTTTCACTGTGATTCAGATGTAACAGTCACAAACTCTTCAAGTTTCAAGATATGCCCCTGGTTCAGGGATAACTCTAATTTTCCTTTGCACAATGTTACAAATGTCATTCTTTACTCTCTTTAGTACAATTATTTTAGTTTAGCCTCATAAGGAAGCCCTTCATAATATATATTTTCCTTCTAACCCCCACCCCCAGCTCTTTATGTCTTTCTAAATGTTGCTAACGTTAATTATTCCAGATACCAGTGATCATGGTTTCATTCCTCATGTACCTATGCTTTTTTTGGTTTTGTTTCTTAGCTTAACCTTCTTAGCTCTATCAGGGTAGTGAGTTAGTGGCATTCAATTCAATTTAATTGTAGCTAGGTGTCTCTGAGAATTGCCTATATAAGGGAAAGAGGAAAGTTTAGGTGGCCCTATGATTGTAATGTTGGTATAGTCAGTATTTTCCAGTCATTTTCTTTCTCTTTCCACTGGGAGGACGTATTCATCATATGTGTATGCTGACAACAAAGAGATGAGGGTAGATGGAAGGTGATGGGGAAGAGACAACAGAAAGACAGCAAAACTCAACAATTCCCAATTCACTAACTGATGAATGGATTGTTTTTTTTAACAGGATTTTTCCTCAGCCAGTCTCTAACCTGAGAATGCTCCCAGCAGCACAAAGCAGGACTAGAGCTAAGAGTGCAAGTAATCAAGTAGTTTCATTAATCAACTTCAGAGTGAGGGATGCTCTCTTAGCTGAAGTAAAAGCACAGGTTATATACTTATATCACAAGTGGGTAAGGCGGGAGGAAGGTTGCATTGCCAATACAATATTTACAGCACCGACCCTGACTATAAGTAGATAGTCCTGTACAGCGCTCCATCACAAAATATAGTAGATTCTTCAGGTAGAGGACAGAACCAAAGCATTTATTTAAATGCCAGAAAACCAAATCCCAAAACCAGTAAGCTGATTCCATAATAGTGCTGTACCCAAAACACTGGCAAGACCCAAGTAACAATTTAGAATCGAACCCTTTATTGGCCATGTTGGCTGGCTGACAGGGGCCCCTCCCAAAATTGTACAGCAGCGATCCCAGGCCAACAGTTAGGTATTACATAAGCAAGAATTTGCAGAGGCCCAAATCAGTGATTGGTCAGTACACACCTTGAAATTCCTGCCAGCACCAAGTCTCCCTAGGAGTGGCTAAACCTGGCAGCCCACCCACCTCTGTGAAGGAGAGCCAATTGGGGAATGGGAAAGAATGGGGCCAGGTACAACAATGGTACCAAAGACATTAAGAATCCATAATAACACTGAGAGCCACAGCATCCTTTGACCTTCCCACAAACCAATATTAGATCAATATCTACTCAGGAGCCTATCTGACTCCTTGCCTGAACCTCCTCTCTCTCCCACCATCTGTGGCTCCGATTACCCCCCTCCCGTGGCTCTGCTTCTCCCTTCATCAAGCTCTGCCCACTGCAGGCTCCATGTAATTACATTTGGCCTATTAGGGGGCAGAGTTTATCTTCAAAGCAGGATAGCTTCTGTGGGCTCTGCTCCATCCTTCAGCAAACTCCTCCTACCACAGGCTCCATGTGATTTCATTCAGCCTATTAGGGGGCAAAGTTTACTTTCAAAGCAGGGAAGGTCTATAAATCCCCCCTCCCCCCACCCCACCCCCACCTATTAAGGGTCCAGGAAGATCTTCAAATTCTCATTTCCATTACTAAGGTAGATTACAAAAAATCATTTAGTGATTTCCCACAAGAAACCCTTAAGTCCCATAATACAATTCTGGAGTCAAGTCTTTGGGGGTTGTGTCCATCTCTCCTAGAATACAGAACTAAAGTTCTGTTACTGGAACAGATTCTTCAATCTTTGATTCACTTCACTTAAGGTCCAGTGATTGTGAGCATTGTCAGAATTTTGATTAATCAGTTCAAGCTGCTCTGGAAGCTCTGACTCCCAAGCCAGAGGGTCAACTCTTGAGAAAACTAAATTATTAATATATTCATTATACATCATATCAATTGATATGAAAGTTATGATTATTTCTTCAGCTTTTACCTAATGAGGAAATGTATGTATGTATTCACACATACATATGTATATGCCTGTATCTATGTCTATGTATATTCTTAAACACACATATAAATATGTATAAATACATGTATAATCATCCTGGTTCCCTTAGATATTCCGATAAATCCTTTGAGTCCTTTCTCAGAATAATATTATAAATCAATTTTAAAACATAGTATTACAATAGAATCAATTATATTTCACAATTATATATATATATGAACACATATATACACACAAACATATATACGTACATACATGTATACATATATATATGTATGTATATATGTTTTAAGCACTCAAGGTCATAAAACACAGTTGAAAAAACCCTGAACTAAGGTGTGAGTGGTACCCTGGATTCAGCTTTTACTTTGCTTTGGAACATTTATGCCAAAAAGTGTGGGGGGGGGGGCATGTGCTTGCATGTATTACTATTTTCTAGCTCTTGAACCCCCATTGATGGTACAGCAGAACTTTCTCCCATCTCTGAACAGTTTGAATATAGTCTGCATTTCTGTCCTTTTCACTCTCTGCCAGATGTCAACCACTGTTCCTTCCTCTTTTTACACCTCCCAATAAACAAATAATGAAACACAGAGATAAAACAGTTAAAATTGGCCACTTTGTGTAGCTAGCAAATTCACAACTAATTATCCAGAAATTATAAATGTAACTTTAAAGAACAGAAAGACTTAAGACTTTGGATCTATCCTCTCAAATGCCCCTATCTGAATCAGTCTTATCCCAAGAGAAAGTCCATAAATGATCACACCTGTCTCTTGCCTTAGCTCCATACAGGTTCTGTCTGACTGTGGATCTGGACCACCCCATGGTGGTTTAACCCTCCAGTTGCCTTTTGTGTCTTGCTCCGATCTTTCACAGTCTCATTCTATTATGCCTCAAATCATCCAATCATCCCTGAATCAATCAAATCACATCTTCCCCCCATTCCCATACACAATCTATCTTTTGGGAAAATCTCATAGTCCCATCTAAGTCAGGAAAAAAATATCACTATTCCTTCTAGACACAACTATTCTTCAGTCTTTGGTCCTCATGTGACAAAGAATTCCACTCCACCAGAATTTTATTCCTCAGTGTACAACTCTCCAGGTTAAGAGAGGTATCCGGGGCTTTACAATACATGCAACAACATACAACAACACTATAAAGACAATTTTGAAAGACTTAAAAACTTTGATCAATACAAGGACCAAATACAATTCCAGAGAAATAATGATAAAATATTGTAATGCCAAGGAAAGGCAACTTCCAAGGTTCAGAATACCAGCATAGTAACTCTCCATTTTATTCAGTGACAAATTAAGGCAAAACATTCACAGAACAGAGAAAATCAAAATACAGCATTCACCAAGTGTAATTCAATAATTTCCAAGTACTACTTACTCCACCCCTGGACAGTACATTCATTTAGTCAATCACAAAGTCTCTCTTCTCAAATGGAGATTAAGATTAGTTTCCAATCATGAACAAGGTATATTCATTTGGTCAATCACAGAGCACAAAAAGTCAAGTTTCCCACCCCTGGATTACAACTGAATTACAATTATCATCACTTAACACCAAGCATCTTCTCAAAACGGGCAGTGGAGAGCACAAAGACCCATCTACCCCTGAGCTACAGCAACGTTAAGATATGATCATAGCATTTAGTACCTAAAGAGAGGTCTTTTCTTCATCTTGACCCAAGGCAAGTTCTCAGCAATCTCTGTTCCCGGAGAGACAAAGCTTAACAAAGCCACAATATACATCGCCAGTGTCCTTCCTTATCAATTCACTCTCTGCCTGCAGAACAGTCTCAAGACCCCTGAAAATATCAGAAGACCCTCTTCCAGGATTTCTATAAACACACAACAAGAAAATCCTTCTTCAGGGCTTCTGAACCAACAGTAAGCTTCTAGGACCTCTGCAATAACAGCACTGTCCTTCACCAGCAGACGAATCTGGCAAAACATCAAAACGGACAAAATACTGGCATCACAGCCATGTCTTCTCAGTCTTTGGCAGCTCCAGGTGGCAGCTCTCAAAAGTCCTGGGCAACTCCAGCTGGCCCTCAGCAATCCTCTTTCTCTCTCTGCCTCCAGGATGCTGCTTCCAAAAGTTCTTCTGCCTCTCTTTGCTCAGGCCTCCTCTCTAAATCCACCACAGCACCAGCTCCTCCCAGTTCAGCCCTCTCTTTTCTTATCAACAAGTCCATCCCACAAATGGGATTCACAAGGTCTGGGTTTTAACACTCAACCAGAAAAACCAAGACAACACAAGGGGATCTTTAAATTCCATTACTATTACAAATATGCTACCCATTTTCTGACAGAGACAGCATACACAGGGTGCAGATTGAGACAAAGTTTTTGAAGATATCCATTGTTGGACTTTGTTTAAGCATTTATGTATTTTCTCCCAATGAGGACAATAAAAGGAAGAGAAAAAAAGGCTTTGTTAAATTTGAAAAATAAAGTAAAAAAATTTAAAGTTCATAATAACTCTCCAAATCTCAGAGTTTGGTATAAGTTTAGGCTGTTTCCCCCTAAACACTGCAGCTTGTTCTTGTTTAAAAATGCTACTCAATGAAACAACTTTGTAAGAAAAAAACAAAACATTTATTCCCATTCATTTGAGCATGCTACTACCCAAAAGGAGTTAATTAATTTTTATATGAAGATTTCACAGTTAATTACCTCTTCCAGATAGTAGAAAGATCACTAGGTTTGTTGACAAAGGATCTGAGTTAAAATTCTGGCTCCAAGAACTGAGTCAAATTTTTAAGAATATAAGTCATTCCCCAATTAATAAATGGTCAAGGGATATGAATAGTCAGTTTTCAGATGAAGAAATTAAATCTATCTCTAGTCATATAAAAAATGCTCTAAATCACTGTTGATTAGAGAAATGCAAGTTGAACAACTCTTAACTACCACCTCACACTTATCAGATTGGCTAATATGACAAAAAAGGGAAATAATAAATGTTGGAGAAGATGTGGGAAAATTAGAACAATAATACATTGTCAGTGTTGTGAATTGGATTCAACCATTCTGGAGAGCAATTTGGAACTATGCCCCAAACTGTGCATACCCTTTGATCCAGTCATACCACTACTAGGTCTGTATCCCAAAGAGATCCTAAAAAATGGAAAAGGACCCACATGTACAAAAAATATTTATAGCAGCTCATTTTGTGGTGGCAAAGAACTGGAAATGAAGGGATGCCCATGAATTGGAGAATGACTGAACAAGTTGTGGTATATGAATGTAATGAAATACTGTTGTGGTATAAGAAATGATGAACAGGTGGATTTCAGAAAAACCTGGAAAGACTTATATGAACTGATGCTGAGTGAAGTGAGCTGAACCAAGAGAACATTGTACACAGTAACAACAAAATTCTTCAGTGCCCAGTTTTGATAGACTTAGTTCTTTTCAGCAATATAATGATCTAGGATAATTCCAAAAGACTTATGATGGAAAATGCTATCCACATCCAGAGAAAGAATTATGTAGTCTGAATACAGATCAAAGCATACTATTTTCTCTTGAAGATTTGTTTTTTTCTTTCTCATGGTTTTTCCTTTTGGTTCTGATTCTTTTTTCACAACATGACTAATGTTGAAATGTGTTTAATATGAATGTACATGTTTATCCTATATCAGATTGTTTGCTGTCTTTGAGAGAGAAGAGAGGGAGGAAGGGAGAAAAATTGGAAACTCAAAATCTTATAAAAGTGAATGTTGAAAACTAAATCAAATAAATAAACAAAAGAAAATTCTGGCTCCAATAGCTTACATGATCTTGGGAGAGTCACACTACCTCTCTGGGTAAAAGATAAGGAAATATACTTAAAATGAGATTGTTGAACTAGATGATCTGAAAGGTTCCTTCCAACTATAAATGCTATGAGCCTAAACTAGAAATGGGAAACACTTTAGAAATTGAGTGCTGAGAATGCATTTTTCTTAAATGTTTCCATGTGAGGGAACTACCTGTAGTCTTAGAAAATTGCCTGGATCAGAGAGTGAAGTTATTTGTACATGTTCAGCAGGATTAAAATGTGTCAGGGGCAAGACTTCAATCCCAGTCTTTCCAACTCCAAATTGGGCACTCTATACTATACTATGATGCCTTTTAGAAGAGATTACATTTTCAGACTAGGAAATGAGGCCCCAAAAGATGATATAATTTGCCCAAAGTCATACAAGAAGTTAGTGACAGAGCCAATATTTGAATTTGTTGAAGATATATTGCCTCATATAAATCCACTTTGCAGAAACTTGAGTGCTGGTTTTATATTCAGAAAACTGATTTCAAATCCTACATCTGATGCATACAATTCATGTGACTGGTCAAGTCCCTTAACAACTCTGAATCTTTTTTGTAAAATGGGGTTAATATTTTTACCACTTACTTCATAGGCTATTAGAAAGCTCAAATGAGTTAATACTTACAAACTTGTAACAAGCTCAAAGACCTAGATAAATGTCAATTGAAATTTTTAATGCTGTTGCAATTAATATTGTAATTCTTCTGATTTTATATGCAAATGAATTGAGAAAAAATGATCCTGGAACAATTCACTATTTCAATATTATTCTTTTTTTTGGTTTAATGTTGCATTGGTGAATAAAATGATTAATTTTTATAATTTAATGAAAGTGTTAGGATGTAAGCATAGTTTCTATAGATTCACTAAAATTATTTTGGGACATCACCAGTAGCAGATTATAGCAATGATATCTACTTGATACTTCTTGCACATGGTCTTAATTTTTTGGCTAGGTTTTTATGCTTTGAAAGTTCTTAATTCTACATAGTTGAAAAGTTTGAGGTCCTGCAGCACGATAATGTGTATTAAATATATTGCTGTTATTACTTATTTATGGGTCAATGCCCCTGTGCCCATAGTTGGAGACAACAAGTTTTTTTTCCCTTTGTTCCAGTTCTAGAAAAATATTTGTCTGATTTCTCAAGGATATTTTAGGGTTTGTATTTGTGGTATGGGGATTTGTCATCTTTTCATGTGTGAAGCATAGTATGTTAGTCATATATAACATTCTAGCCACTTAATCATGTCTTTCTAGGAATTCTTCAGGTGCTAAATTTCTGAAACTGCAGAGATATATTGAGCACTTTCTTCTGTTTCCTTGTAAAATGTACATCAATAAATAAACCTCGACTCCTTAAGGATAACTATTTTGTAATTTCTGGTAACAATGACTTGGTTCTGTATCACTGTACTGCAATGCCAAGGAAAGGCAACTTCCCAAGGTTCAGAATACCAGCATAGGGGCTCTCCATTTTATTCAGTGACAAACCAAGAACAGAGAAGATCAAAACATGACATCATTCCAAATACAGCATTTACTAAGTATGATTAAATAATCTCCAAGTACTACCCCACCCCAGGACCTTCCAATCATTCAATCAATTACAAAGTCTCTGTTCTAAATACTTCTCCACCCCTAGGCTATACCTTAATTTAGTCCACCATAAAGTCCCTCTTCTCAAATGGAGATTAGTTGCCAAACATAAGGTCAAAAGTTCCCCACCCCTGGATCACAATTGAATCTACCCCAGAGTTACATCAAGTTTAAACACAGCACTTAATACCCAAATGGAGGTCTTTTCTTCATCTTGACACAAGGCAAGTTCTCAGCAATCTTAGTTCCTGGGGAGACAAGGCTTAGCAAGGCCATAAGATACATTGCCAGTCCCTTCATGAATTCATCCTCTGTCTGTAGAATAGTCCTAGAACCCCTGAACACATTAGCAAAGCCCTCTCCCAGGATTTCTGTAAACATACAACAAGAAAATCCTTCTTCAGGGCTTCTGAACCAACAGAAAGGTTCCCAGACCCCTGCAACAACAGCACTGTCCTTCACCAGTGGACAGTATTCATTCTGTCTGCAGGACAGTCTCCAGACCCCTGCAACAACAGCACTGTCCTTCACCAGTGGACAGTATTCACTCTCTGTCTGCAGGACAGTCTCAGGGCTTCTTAACCAAAAGCCAGGTTCCAGGACTTCTTCAACAACAGGACTGTCTTTCACCAGTGGACAAATTTGGCAAAACAACATCAAAACAGACAGACAAAGTACCAGCAAAACAGCCATGTCTCCTCAGTCCTTGGCAGCTCAGGGGGCAGGTCTCAAAAGTCCAGGGCAATTCAAAGCGGCCACCAGCAATTCTCTTAGCCTCTCTCTCTCCACGAGGTGCTGCTTCCAAAAAAGGTCTCCCGCCTCTCTCTTGTCTCTCCAAATCTACGTCACCAGCTCCTCCCAGTTCAGGACTTTCTTTTCACATCAACAAGCCCATCCCACAGGTGGGATTAACAAACTCTGGGTTTTAACACAATCAATTTGAAAACCAAGCCAATACAGGGGAATCTCCACATTCCATTACTATCACAATCACTATCATGGAATGCTTTGCCTCTATAAACAAAACTATATGATAGTCATTTTTCCATACTTATTTTCAACACATTGCTAGAGTTCATGTGTCTCTGATCCATAGAAGGCCTTTTGTTTATGCTCTTGAGTATTAGCCAATACATATTCTCCAATCAGAGGTCAACTAATATGAGTTACATTCAATTAATCCAGTGCTTTATACCTATTGTCAGACTTCACTATTGTTTTAATAAAGTGATTTCTGTTAGTGACATAACTTTCTGTAAATTTTAAAACCATTTCTTACATGGCCCGAGAAACTGTCAGTATTCTTCCTTTAAAAGAGGAATTGTTATTTCTTTCATGGTTTTATTGGGGCATGGGTCCTTATTTCTTAACATGGTAATACTTTTCAAATTAGTTGTAGTCCATTTTACTGTTCCAAAAGGTGAGTACTTTGCATAAAATATTTTCATAAACATATGTATGTTATTTGTGTGTGTATTTATATATCTATATATTATATACACATACATGTGTATGTGTGGATTTATTTATCTATCTTAGTGACCTATATTGGAAACATCAGTTTTTGGTAATAGGGATGGGGTATCTTTTGTAAAATTATGTGGGATAAGGCTCATGTCTAATGGTGAAGTTCTTTGCAAGTAATCAGTGTGACACTGGGCAGCATTTGAGCCAGTCTTTATGAGTCTTCTCTGGGTTACTTCTGCTTACCAGTTTTGTACAGAAGTTAATGATCAGTCAAGTCATAATCATGCTGTAGTTGTTCGTTGTATTATCAGTGCTCAACCTTTCTTCCTCACATTTGATACCAGTGACATTTTCGTCGTATTGTAGTTTTTGTGTCCTTAGAGAAAACTAGACATTTTCCATACCATCCTTCTTTCTCTTTTTCCTCCAATCTCTTGTATTCTCAAGCCCCATAATTTTTTTTTAGTTGATATTGAATTGTCTATTTTATTCCTCGTGTGACTTTGCCTTCTTGGATGCCTCCACCTTTTGGCTTTCATTTTCAGTTATTAAGTAGAGGGTACAGAATTTTTCATATGTACTTTTGTTTTCCAGATTGCATTTCTACACTTTTTGTTGTTGTTGTTATCCCCAATTGGGCAAAATGATGTTCAAGGTTTTTGCTGTATCAACCACACAATGATATCATTTTTCAAGACCTTTCCATATTTCTACAACAATATTCTCAAGTCTCTGCTTCCATGGTGGTGTTTTTTAGTGCTTGTCTTTAGTAGTTTTCTTTGTAAGCTATACTCTTTCTCCTATATGCAGTGCTTCTTAAACTATGGGTCTCGAACCAATGTGGCAACAGTAAAAGGTTTGGCAGTATAAATCGGGGAACAGTAAAAGGTTTCTGAATGCACAACAGCCAAAAATTAATTAAAAATCAAACACATAATGAATCTGAGGTGTCAGATTCCACATTACATTGGCAACTTCACTCCAGCCTTTGTTCCAAACACAAAGCATGTGCACTTTGCACCACACATGGTCTCAGACCAAACGATGCCAAGGAACCTTGCTGAAATGTGAAAATGGGTCTCAAGTAAAAAAATTTAAGAAACCCTATATAGTATTTAATATGTTTTTAAATACTATATAGTATTTAGTATGGCATCAGCAACAATCCTTAAAGTTGTATACATTAAGGTCCTGAAATACTTTTACCTTTTCTTCAAGTAATGTGGAAGAATTTGTTTGTTCATAATTGTTATAATTAATGCCAACTTTTAAAATTAAGTTGCTTTGAGATATTTATCCTTCTAGATGGTTTTGTGCCATGAATGAATGAATGAAAAAAAATTATTAATCAATTATATGGGAGGATTTTTACTAGTCTGTGGTTGGATCCACTCAACACAATGCTAATTAAACATAAACAAGAGTATGTAGACAACTTTGCTATCTATAGACAGAACCTCTTCCATTTAGATTTTGCTTAAGACATCTTTGATGGCAATAATAATCACTTAAAATGCATACACATCCATGATTTATACCTCTCTTAATAGTCAGAGGCCTTTGAACAAAATTATCTCTGTACTTACATCTAACAAGCAATCTAATATGATTTTAAGTCATGCATGGAATTTTGAATAGTTTAAAAAGGTCAAGGAGAAATTGCCAAACAAAACTAGAAATAGATTACTATAAGTAAAACTGCAGGGGAGAAGCAGTGATTTAAATAGTAAGGGGGAAATAATGTAATAGAATTTAAAGGAGAAAAACATAAATTTAATCATAACCTTAAAACTGAACAGTCCCAATAAAATGAAAGGATAGATAAGAAAATAAAGTCTAACAACTTACTACAAATAAGAAACACACTTAAAGAATGGATAACATGCAGAGTGAAAGTGAGAGGGTGGAAAAATATAATATGTTTTAGGAAGTTACCCCAGATTAGAAATTGTAATCATGATTTCAGATGTAGCAAAAATAAAATTAATAATGTGAAGAGGGACAGACATGGAAACCCTATTATGCCTAAAGGTATAATAAACAATAAACCAATATCATTATTATACATATGGGCACCAAATGGAATCACATATGAATTCCTTAAGGAAATGCTAGAGAAATTTTAAGAAATATTGTAAGTTAACACAATAATTATAGAGACAAAGTTTTTCTTAGAAAAGAATAAATTTAGCAAAAAATAAAGAAGGAAAATATACATAGTGTTGGAAAAATTAGAACCAATTTTTTTTTAGCTTTTTGGAGGGGCAATTGAGGCTAAGTGACTTGCCCAGGGTCATACAGCTAGTTTTTTGTGTTAAGTGTCTGAGGTCGGATTTGAACTCAGGTCCTTCTGATTTCACGGTCAGTGCTCTATTCACTGTGCCACCTAGCTGCCTCCTGAACTGAAAAATTTTTGATAATTTCTGAATTAGGATATTAAAGAACATAAATGTTTGCCATTATCACAGGATCTATTTATAAAAACTGAACATGTGCTAGAGAATAAAAAGTACAAATAAATCCTAAAATGTAGAAATAGTATTTTAATTATAATAGGTTAATCCTTGTAAATCATTCACGAGAAATTACTAACATTTCCTAATTGTTTTCAAAGTTTGTCACAGTCTGGTAGCTCTTCCTATTTCTCAAAGGAAGACTATGCAAATAACTGAAACTGAAAGGAGAAAGAAGAAAAAAGGGAAGAAATAGGAAAACATTATTATCTCTATCCATAAGAAATGCTTTGAAAGTTCCAGTTTGAGGTATATTTCTTGCACCTCTTCTGCTACATTCAGTTGCTATTTCTAGTAAACTCTATCTTCTTTGTTCTTGATTTTAATCTTCTTTTATACCTTATTGTTTGCTGCTGCCCACTTTACCTGATAAATGATCAAGTTCAAACTTCTAGCTATTGAAATAAATATACTCTGTATCCCCACCACTCTGTTTCTTCTTCCCCACACCCTGTATTAACTGTTTTTTAATTCTTTAATAATCATACATGGAATATTTTATAATGTTGTTTTAATTAACTGCTGCTACTAACTGAACCTTAGAAATTATGTCTGACAGAGTGTGTAAACATTGATTATAAGGTCAAGAATACAAATTATACCACCTCTAGGGAGGATTGTCAGTTGTTGAAGTTGAGGCAAGTGTTTATATACAAAACTGCTAACTCCATCCTCTTATTTTCACTTGGCAATCTTTCATAAAACAGGCCAAGAGTAATTTGCATAATGTGTTCAAACTGCCCTAGAGTATCATAGGATTTGAAAGGATTAACAGAAATAGAGAGTAGGGGTGTCCCTCCAAATCCTCAGGCTCAATGGAACATAATGATCAAAAAACACACTGTCTGGGTACTAAGGGAGACAGTAGGTAAATAGGGCTGATGAATGATATAAGGAGAAAGAAGATTCATAGCACCCTGATACTATTGAAAATAAAATGATAGAGATTACAGGCCCTAGGATTTTTTTTTAATGGTTTCAAAAGAATGAGGTTACTCTTGACCACAGGTATGTTTTAAATCTATAATGCTTTCAGACAAAGTTTTGGGATGACTTCTCAAATCTGATTCCCTGGAAAAGGTTGAAAGTGTCAACTGCTGGAGAGTGTCAGAATAACATTATCAAGCAAAGGAGTTGAATTTAGAGGAGGTACAGAGAGTTATCAGCAGAGTCTGCTTGTTTATTTTCTATAAATTTGTCATATGCACCAACAGTATTCAAGGCGCTTAATAATACTTACAGAAGGATTTCTAACCATAAACTACTATAGGTCACAAAGATTGTATAGGTCTCTGAAAAAGTCTTTCCTACTATGGTTGTTTCTTGAGCATGAATTTGGATGAGAGATCTTTCTGTGTCCCTTAATTTGTAAAAAACAAATAAATAAATAAGTATTTTGAGTCTTGTGAACCTGAGCTAGTTCAAGGGAAGTTAGAGAATACTTACCTAAGAATTAGATTTCAGATACTTATATTTTAAATTCTACCTGGCTATGGATAAAAACCTAAACCAGTGGAAGTTTCCTGAAGTGTCTCTGAACTCTTAAAGTTGTGAGAGACTCCTGGATTCAGTTATATTGTATAATGTTTTAAAGATTTTAAAGTTGTTTCACCAAAAAAAAATTTCACTTAACTTCATAGTAAATTTCCAAGGTAATCAGGGATGATATTTTTATTACTATTTTACTGATGAAGACACTGAGACTTCTAAGTTGAGTGATTTCCCTAATGCCACTGATCTAATAGTGGTGTCATGAAATTAGCCTCTCACTTTTTATTCCTTGGCAGCTCCTGGGCTACATGTGCAAGAAGGAATCTGGTTCTAAAGAGAATATATAAACCATGAGGATAAGAAATCGTGGTGCTGAGAGGCCTGGAAAGAGGACTACCATATGCAGCTGTGCATCCCCTATAGAGAATCAGATGCACCAAAGCTTAAACAGAATATTCCTTCTCTGCTAATAATTTCAAATGAAAACATATATGTAAAGTGCATAAAGTAAACATATATATATATAAAACATATATAAAGTAAAATCCTTATCATCATCATTTTGTGGTATGCAAACTGTATACATACTCCAAGATGAAAGAATACAAAACAGCTGAGACTTGCCTTATTCTATCTAAAAGTAAAGGAGGGATTTCCTGACAATCATTTTGGACAACATGGGTCATGAGTCTAATGCTGATGTTCCCAGGATTTCCCCAGTTGTGGGCATTAAGTCAGAAAGATTTTGAGAGTATTCTTTTAAAATTATAGCTTGAGTCAACATTCATTTAGGGTTATAGAACTAGTTTCCAAATCAGAATTATAGAACCTCAGAGAGGCTTCAAAGGCTATCTAGTTCAATCCATTCCTGAAAGCAAGCCCCTCTACCTGATATTTCTCATTTAGTCTTTGTTTCCCTCTATTAAGAGGGAACCAAATGTTTCCTGAGGAAAGAAGTCCATCCCAATTTATGATAGAACTAGTTATTAGTTATTAAGAAGTTTTCTCCCTGATAGCAAGTACATATCTGCACCTACAACTTCTAACCATTGCCCATTGTTGTGAGGTCAGGCAGAACAAATCTAATATACAGTGCCTAGAACATAGTATGTGCTTAATAAATACTTATTGAGTTATTTACTGACTAACAAATCTACATATACAATCTTGACTTCTCTTTTGATATTTAGATCCACAAATCTTATCATGTCAACCTCAAGAAGTCCAAAAGCAAGTTTATCTTTCTTCCTAATTCTACTTTTTATTAACCACTATTTCTGGTGTCAGTTACCCTATCTTACAAGTTCATTTGTGTTAATTCTTCGCTTTTACTCATCTCCCTTGTCTAATCAATTACTTTCTGTGAATTCTATCTCCTCAGCATTTCTCACAATAGTCACTTTCTCTTTATTTTTATTACCACACATGAAACTATTACAACAGCCTAAAAGGTCTATCTCTACTTTTTTCCACTCAATCCTTTTTTTAATGCTTTATTAACTTCTGATTTACATCATTCCTTTCCGCCAGATTTTGAGTTACAAATTTCTCCCCATTTTCCCCCTACCCACTGCTACAAAATAGCAGTCCCACAGAATATCTCCTCCTCCAATCTGCTCTCTCCCATATTTTCTCCCATACCCCTTTCGACTTTTCCAGTGAATCTCTATGCCTCAGTGTCTGTATATCTTATTTCCCAATTACATGTAAGATGGTATTAATAATAGTATATATATATGTATATATATACACACATACATATATATATATATATACATATATATTTGAATATTTGATTTTAAAACTTTCAATTCCAGATTCATTCCCTTCCTTCCTTGTCACCCACCCTTACTAGGAAGATAAGCAGTTCAATATAGGTTGTACATGTGTGGCTAATACAAAACAATAACATAGTAGATATATTGTAAAAGACTGACTATATTTTCCTCCCTCCTATCCCACCTCCCACTTGTTCTATTCTCTACTTTGATCCCTTCCATTTTCAAAAGTGGGTGCTTCCAACTTCCCTCCCCCCCCAGCCTGCCCTCCCTTCCATTATCCCCCCTCTTATCCCCTTCCCCCCCTACTCTCCTGGAGGGTGAGATACATATTTAGTGTGTATTTCACTCCCTCCTCAGGCCAAATTCAATGAGAATAAGGTTGACCCATTCCCTTTTGCCTTCCTATTCTTTCCCTCCATTATAACCATTTTCCCTTGCCTTTTCCGTATGAGATAGTTTACCCCAATCTGTCTCTCCCCATCTCCTCTCACTATATTCCTCTCACCTCTTAATTTCACCTTTTAAGTATCATCCCTTCCTGTTAAATTGGTCCTGTGCCCTCTATCTATGTATACCTGTAAACATATATGCACACATTCACATATGTATTCATATGCCCATATACCCTCATATATAGACATATATACATATATATACATATATATATTTCTAATCCCTTCAACTACTGAGAAAAGCTTCATAAGTTACAATTATTGTTTTTCCATGTAGGAATGTTAATAGTTCAACTTCGATAAATTTCTTATGATTTCTTTTCCCTGTTTACCTTTTCATGCTTCTCTTGCTTCTTGCATCTGAATGTCAAATTTTCTATTCAACTCTGGTTTTTTCAGCAAGAATGCGTGAAAGTCCTCTATTCCACTGAATGACTATATTTTCCCCTGAAACATGATACTCAGTTTTGGTGGGTAGGTGATTCTTGGTTTTAATCCCAGCTCCTTTGACCTCCAGAATATCATATTCCAAGCCCTTCGATCCCTCAGTGTAGAAGCTGCCAGATCCTGGGTTATCCTGATTGTGTTTCCACAATATTCAAATTGTTTCTTCCTGGCTGCTTGTAATATTCTCTCCTTAATCTGGGAATTCCAGAACCTGGCTATAATATTCCTAGGAGTTTTCTTTTTGGGATCTTTTTCAGGAGGTGATCGGTGGATTCTTTCAACCTCTATATTGCCCTCTGGTACTAAAACATCAGGGCAGTTTTCTTTGAGGACTTCCTGGAGGATGATTTCTAGGTTCTTACTTTGGTCACAGCTTTCAGGTAGTCCAATAATTTTTAAATGATCTGTCCTGGATCTATTTTCCAGGTCAGTGGTTTTTTCCATGAGATATTTCACATTGCCTTCTATTCTTTCATTTGTTTGGATCTGTTTAACAGCATCTTGATTTCTAATAAAGTCATTAGCTTCCATTTGCTCCAATCTAATTCTGAAGCAATGATTCTCCTCATTGAGCTTTTGAGATTCTTTTTCCATCTGGAAAATTTGGATTTTTAAGGCATTCTTCTCCTCATTGCCTTTTTGAGCCTCCTTTGCCATTTGAGTCAGTCTGTTTTTTAAGGTGTTATTTTCCTCAGTCAGGCTGTTGACTCTCATTTCTTGCAGTTTTCTCATTTCTCTTCCCGATTTTACTTCCACTTCGCTTATCTGCTTCTTAAGGTCCTCTATGGCCTGTAACCAGCTTGTATTTTCCTTTGAAGCTTTTGGTGCAGGAGTTCTGACTTCATTGTTTTCCTCCTGTTCCATGCTTTGTTCCTTTTTGTCCCCCAAATAGGAGTGTAATGTTGGAATCTTCTGTCTGCTTTGTTTCCTTTGCCTGCTCATTTTGCCACTCAATTACTTGACTTTTGGGCTTTTTGCCACAGTAGCACTCTGCCACCAGACAGGGGAGTTTTCGTCCCAAATGCTGGGGTCTTCTCAGCTGCCGGAGGTATTAGATGGGTGCCTTCTCTGAGGTCTCCACATGCTCTGGCAAGCTGGACACACACCCCAGGACCTCCACCCTAGACTGCAATCCAGATCCAAGCAGGTTAAAGCAAGAGTGATTACCCCTCAGACTGGTTCTGGGTCCCCCTACACTTTGCAGGGCAGGAGCTGAAGCTGCCATGTTGCACTGGCTGGCTGTGCCAGTGTCTCAGCGGCTTCTCGTCCCGGGGGTAAAAGCCACGCACTGCCACTTACTGGTCCCAAAGTCCAGACTGCACTGACCTCTCACTTTGTCCTTTGCATCTATGTGTTGATAATTCTGGAAACGGCCACAGCTGCTGCTGATCTGGAGTCCCTCTGGCAGGTGGCTGGTCAGGCCCACCCTGGGGCTAAAGCCTCGGTGTAGGGCTGGGCTTGGCTCCCAAGGCCCTGTGCTGGATTCCTGCAGGCCTGGCGGGCTGTCCTCAGAGGGAGGTTAGCTTCTCTGTGTCATTTTGTGTGTTCTGCAGCTCCAAAGTTTGTTTAGAGTCCCCTTTTTACATGGATTGGGTAAGGTGGAAGCCGGTGCCGTGGGAAGGTCCTGCTTCTACTCCGCCACCTTGGCTCTTCTCCCCCCCCCCCATGTTTCCTAATCTTGACCAATTTGTAAAAACCTGATCAATCCTTAATACTGCTACCAAAATAAGCTTTCTTATGCTTAGATCTAGTTACAACGTTCTTCACTTAAAAAAAAAAAATCAGTATCTATTAAGTAAAGTTCAAATACCTTAGTTTTATATTCAAAATCTCCCACAATCTTATAATATGTAGTCTTTCAAATCATATTTCATTTTTTTCCTTTTGTATACAGTACAACCCAGCCAAACTAGACTAGACTACTCTCTTCCCCCTTACTCTCAAATATGTAACATCTATTAACATTTCCATGCCTTTGCTCAAGCTTTTCCCTATGTTGCCTCCTTCTTAGATTTTCCCCTGATATCCTTATTTGATTCTTACATTGGATTTTATTTTGTAACTTTTTAAATACCCTAAATCATATAATATATAATACTTATTAAATACTATAATATTTATCTATATTCATGACTTTTCCCCCTGTTTATAATAACTATGAGTAGAAAAAAAGGGGAGTTTCTTTAATTTTGTATCTCCCAAAATATCTATGACTTGATAATGAACACTGTAGGTGTTTAAAAAATGTATATGGAATGATGTAGGACAGCAATGATGTGGAAAGCAAGCTTGATATGGCATAAGTAGATCTGGGTACAAATTGTAGCCCTGCAACTTACAACTTATGGTACCTTATATTGCAATGAAATGGTGTCTTAAAATTTAAGAATGTTGATTAGAGCAAATCATATTGAATAGTCCTCTACTAATGGTGAACATATTAAATTGTATAAGCCATTTTATTATGACATGAAAAAGTAATTTAATTGACTTGAAGATACTTTAGATCTCATAATATTTTAACTGCAGTCATGTGTAGAATCATCATTAATAAAAAGAGTCACACAACCGCATACCATTTATAGTCTAGTGTGATAAGATAAAGCCTTACCCTATATGGAATTATATTTCTTCTTCTATATTTCTTCTACAGGAAGAAAAAAGCACTTACTTTTGGTGAAACAGTTATTGTGGGTAGGGCATTTGGTTTTAAAGATAGATATTACAAATGGATGTTATTTACCTATGTGACCAAAATTTGAGTAGTTATCCATATGTATAAGGTTAATATTTTTTGGTGAATTTTAAGTTACTGTAGTCACTTTAATTTTGTCACCAATAATTATTTAAGTGCCAGTTACTGTGTGATAAACAACAGGGATAAATATGCAAAAAAATGAAACAGATCCTACTTTTAAAAAGCTTACACTCTATTTCAGGTTGCCCACCCCTTCTCTATTAGTTATATGAAAAGCAATGTCCTGTACAGGTGTCTTTCTCTGGCAGGGGTGTGTGTGTGTGTGTGTGTGTGTGTGTGTGTGTGTGTGTGTGTGTG
>NW_027186304.1:9110008-9115645 GCF_028583685.1 Petaurus breviceps papuanus | reverse complement strand
TGTGTGTGTGTGTGTGTGTGTGTGTGTGTGTGTGTGTGTGTGTGTGTTTTAGTACCTATTTATATGGTGGAGGCTTTAGAGAACTATCATCATGTTTTTTGTAGTTGAGAGAGATAATCAGTTCCTCTCAGTCAGGTCAGTTAATTAGCTCTATCATAATCTGAACCAAAAAGTGGACAACAGGCAAAATTGGGAGTTCTTAAAGGAACACTCACAATCTTAAAACAAACATACAAACAAAAACGGAGAAGGATTAGGGACAGCAAGAACGGGGTAATTTCAGCAACATGAGATCTGCAACTCCACCTGAGACGTGAACTGAGATAGAAATATTCATCAGCATGGAGGCAACAAGCTAAAGAAGAAACTGAAAGAAGAAAGTGAAAGGAAGGCTGAGCTGTGGCCAAGAAAGGAAATATAAAGGAAGACTATTGGACCCCTACAGACATCTCAAAGAAGATTTCAACTGAAGTTACCAGTATTATTCACTTTTTCAAAGATTGAGGGAAATTCCAAAAAGAGTCTTCCCTTTCCCCAAATTTTCTTCTTGGTGTCTTTCTTTCTGTAATATACCTTGGCATGCTTCTTTTATCTGAAAGTTTTCCTGTATCCTGATTTTTGCCTGAAACATGGAGATCAGGGGTTAGCAATATATATGATTTAAATAAGGATTGAGAACTAACCCTCCTGCTGAATGTTAGGAATTTCCCTGACTGGGGACTCTAAGATACTGTAATCCTATTAATACTATTATATCTTATATAAACTCAATGAAATAGGAACTATATGGACTTTAAAAGAACTTACATAATGTTAGATATTATACTTAACTGTGTTTGGTACTTTAATGCAATGCTTTCCTGGAGTCATCTTTTACCAATGGCAAAACTTTCTGGAGTAGTGTGAGGTAGCTGTTAAAGACAATGCACAGCTCAATTAGGTATTACATCACATATATATATATATACATATACATATATGTATATATATACATATATGTATATATATATATTTTTTTCTTTAAAACACTGGGTATCAAACACAGCAGAGCATATTTTGAATATGCTATTGTCTACTTTCAATGACTCTGACTTTAATAATGGATATTTGAAAGCAAGCTTAACTGCATTTTATCCTGAAGTTGCTAGAACAATTCTGGGAAGAAAGTCTATAGTAGCTATGACATTGTTATAAAATTTTTTAAAAAATCATAATTTGACAATTCAATATATGGTACAAAACAGATCAATCATTTAAAATATTTCCTGGAAAAATTTATTCTAGTTATTACCAATCTAATAAAAACAAATTGAGTCAGAAACTGTAGCCTAAAGACTTGAAAATGAAATTGTTCAAATTGAGACTGAGATGAATGGCATGTAGTTTAAGAGCTGTTGCTGCTGTACAGCACACCTGTCTTGGGTAATATATATACACACAAACACATATGTTGTTCTTATTCTGGTTTGACAAAGAGATTAGATAACATTCTTTTAGGATTATCCTTTGATGGTTGACATTTTAAAAGAACTTTCAATACTTTCAGATGCATTGCAGATAAGATGACCAAATAACATTAAAAAAGTGCAAGAATTAATCAAATACATCATAAGAGCTCTAGAAAATTTAAAGATTGGTACTGGAAAGAATAAATCTCATGTTAAAGATTTGATTAAGTTATGCAAGATCAAGGACATTCCGCTTAATCAAAATTGTACATTTAATGTCTTTCCTAGGAATGTTGCTAGAAAATAGAATTCAATAAATAAATTTATGTATTTTATTCAACACAGGAAATGATGAAATAATTTTTTATTATTTTGATTCATTAGAACCATCTAATTGACCTTATGTGGAAATACTAACTTTTACCAATGATAATTGGTGAAAAAAAACATGTAATTTAAGTGAAGTTTTAAAACATCATATTGATTTGGAATGAGAATCACAGAAAGATCCTATTCTTGCAATTTTACAAAAAGCTTAAAAAGAGTACTCGTGCAATCAGCACATTTGAAGTGTAATGAGGTTTCAGTTTAATGAACAAAATTTGTATGAGAATGAGAAATAGTTTAACAGTAGATCACATATCGGATTTAATGATAATAAATTTATGGGGAAAAGTTAACAGGTTGGTATGCAACTCCATTTGTCAAATCATGGTTAAATTGCAACCATGCATTGACTATAGATACAAGAGTTGTGCAAAAATCAAGGAAAGTATTTTTTAAGAATCAATTGGCTACGGGGGCTCACTTTGAGAAGTGTTCTGTGATTTGATATGGATTCTGGGAAGCCATTGTCCAGAGCCCCCGGGCTTTGAAAAAGCCAGATGTTTGTAGCAGCAAGCACCCCAGCGTCCCTAAGGTGGCTGCTCACTCAGGTTCTTGGATCTGCTTTGATAAAGGAAAGCAACTCAAAATGGGTTAACAAGCTTACTTTAATCAGTCAAATATGTATCATTTACCTAGTTCAGGGGAAAGAGGTCAGCACCCCGAACTTCAAAATATACAGACAGAATTATCAAGACAGAAACAGATCAAATAGACAGCTTTCCAAACTGTCCAACCATTACATCCATACCCAATCAACATCTGGGTTTCAAAGCCGGGGGGCTCTGGACAAAGGCTTCCCAGAATCCATATCAAATCACAGAACACTTCTCAAAGTGAGTCCCAAAACAAAGCTACACATCAGGGCTTATATAGCCTTCTCCTGGCCCAGAGAATGTAACAACCTTATTGACTCACTGGCCAATCAAGAAGTATCTACTGAAAAACAAGCCTCCCACCCCAGGCTCCAGGTGCACTTTAGCCTAGGGGCAGGGAAGATCTTAAAAATTTACATTCATTCCCATTACAATGTTGAAACCCAGATGTTGATTTGGTATGGATGTAATGGTTGGACAGTTTGGAAAGCTGTCTATTTGATCTGTTTCTGTCTTGATAATTCTGCCTGTATACTTTGAAGTTCGGGGTGCTGACCTTTTTCCCCTGAACAAGGTAAACGATATATGTCTGACTGATTAAAGTAAGCTTGTTAACCCAAAAAAACCCCAAAAGAATCAATTGGCTATATGGAATTTACAAGAAAACATGTCACATGTTATTTGTAAATTGTTCATTGGACATCTTTTTATTATTAAAATTTGTAATAAACATATGTATGTATGTCTGCACACATAAAATACATAAGACATAAATACATATGTAAATACAGTTCCCTCCAGGACCGTGTGTTAAACCTTTACCAGTACAGTATTGTTTTCATACCTATAGACTGCAAGTTCTGTGGGTGGAATTGGTGTGTGTGTATATATATGTATACATACATATATATGCACACATACATATGGATACGTACATACGTGTGCACACGATACAATACAGATATACACACATGTGTATATACAAGTGAGTATGTGCATATACATATACACATGCACACATTTTGTATATTCCCAAATATCTAGCACATTTTGACTTCTAGCTAAAAAAGTGAACTAATTGTGGTAATGGGTTGTGACTAATTATATCTCCAGAGACAAAAGATATAGGAAGAAGAGGTTACTATAGAAAAGACCACACTCTAAATCATCTCCCAGGAATGAGAAAGGAAAGGCTTTGGAAGGATTTAGCCCTGCCCCTATCCAACAGGGAGGAGGGAGCAGAAAGAGAAAAGTACTGGTTGGCCAACTTTACCCTCTGTAGTAAGGCCCACCAGTGTTTCATGTAGAATTAGGAAAAGATACCAAATCAGAAGCAAGAAATAGCCACCTTCATCTGGGTCTGAAGGAGGTGAAAACTCATAGGTTTGAGGAGGAAGGAAGAAAAATATAGGTAGATGTGAAGAAAGAGCGGATGTGATCTTTGAGAAGAGACAATAACCAAGGTAAAAAAGAGTTTTTTCTTATACAGTTTGGGTTATGCTTGGAGTTGGGGAAGGGTGGATTATGTTGGATATTATATGACCCCTAACCCATGAGTCATGAGTAAGCAAGATTTAGCTGGTGTGTACTTGTAGGCTGCTTGCTGAAGCTGGTGTAGTGGACAAAGGAACAGTAGGTGTATGAATATACTAAAGATAATTTCCCTGGGAAGTCAAGTGGGAGCGAAAAAAGTGTGATTTATATAGCCAAACTTTCCCAACACTGCCATCTGCTGGCTATACTGTTTTTGCATCCAAATCCCCAAATATATATATATATATATATATATATATACTTTTTTTGGTACTGTATCAGATGAGGGGTATTACCGTTGGCACATTTTTCTAAAATACTGTCTTCCTATGCAAGATGTCCTCAAAATCAAATCATAGTCATTTTTAACTTAATTTTTAAATCATTTCATTGTTTGAAAATTACTAAGGGATTAATTTTTACAAGATTGTATTAAAGATGCAACCACAAAATTTCTTGATCTAATCTTATTGATTTTGCTAATCACTCTAAGGAGAGATAGTTATGCAGAGGTAATTATTATTTGAGGGAACTATCTTATTAGCACTAATAAATGAATTTGTAAGGGATTATGTTTATTTTTTCCCAACAAGAAAATACTTTTCCTACATGGATTTCTTTTTAGTTTTAATTGAATTTCTTTTATTTTTGTAATATAAATTCTAACAGTCTTCAAAACTGTATATACCCATCCACAGAAATGTAATCTCTAAGAATAAGAGATGAAAATCACCATTCATTTTGCAAAAATAATGGTAGGAATATTTAGATTAATCAATTGTTTTAATCAGAGAAAGATATGCACATTCCACTGGGAGAAAACATATAAAAGTATTCATAGATAGGGAAACTGAGATCTTATAAAGATAATTTTCCATCCCAAGTTTTCCAGTTTGCAGAATGACTGAGACATTTAAAGAACATTGTTTTATTATAACCTGTTTTATTTTATGATTTTTAAAATTTATGAATGCTACCAATAGATGAAAACAACAGCATTTGTTTTTGTAAATGTTTTCTAAATGGTATAAGCACCTTTTTTAGTAAAGCATCTTGTGTTATGGCTTCAAAAATTGATCTATAGACAATTTAGAATTCATAGAGGTTTTCCTTTTGTAATGCAAAAGGTTTTTACAATTTCAGTCCTTAATTCCTTAAGTTAGAGAGACACCATGTGGTAGTATTTGGTTATACATTCAAAGCTTCCATTATCATTGATTCATAACTTTTTTCTTCATATGAGATCTAGTTGAAATTGACATGGTGCAGTTGTCTTTCTTATAATTATTTTCTAGTATGACAATCATTGTTTTTCCTTCACTCTTCTATGGGATTAAACTATTCAGCTACAAGGATCTTTTGAACGTTTTCTATTCTTTCTTTTTTAGAACCACATTCAAGATAACCATATTTGAAAAACCAGTAGTTAGATGAACAATTCAGAAAGACATTGTAGGACATTAATCATAAGTGCTTTACTTAGGAAACAAGGCTGGAAATCACCTGAGAGGTTATCTAGTTCAAACCCCATGTCTTAAAAATGAAACTAAGGCCTGCAGAACTTTGATGACTTTCCTCCAGTTTAGAAAGGCCTTAAATTGCAGAGTGGGATTAGATCAAATCCAAAGCCAGCATGTTTTCCACTGTATAACAATGCCTCTCTTCACTTAGACTTA
>NW_027186304.1:9073315-9109608 GCF_028583685.1 Petaurus breviceps papuanus | reverse complement strand
TGCTTTTTGGAGGGCAATTGGGGTTAAGTGACTTGCCCAAGGTCACATGGTTAGAAAGTGTTAAATGTCTGAGGCCAGCTTTGAACTCAGGTCCTCCTGACTCCAGGGCCATGCTCTATTCACTATTCTACCAGGTAGCCCCCCATATCCCTTTGATCTTTATCAAGGAATTATAACCAGCCTTATTATTCAATGTGCTTTCTATTCTGTCATCCAGACCATTGATGAACAAACATCTGCAGACATAAATCTATCTGGGAGGCTTATTTTGGGTCACTGACACTGATTGTGAATCAACAGTTGTAGCAGCAAGCACCCTAGCATACCCAGGGTGGCTGCCAACACAGGTTCTTAGATCTGCTTTTTTATAGGAAAGCAACTCAAAATGGGTTAACAATTTTGTTTTAATCAAACACATGTCATTTCTCTAGTTCAGGGGGAAAAGGTCAGCACTCCTAACTTCAGAGAACACAAACAAGCTACAAGCAGAAGTTACAAAAAGACAGAGAAACAGATCAGCAGACAGGCTTCCCGCTGTCTGACCAGTACATCCATACCTACTCAGAGAGGGAAGCACCAACATCTGGGTTTTCAAAGCTGGGGGCTCAACGACTGCCCAGAGTCTCATCTGGCCAAATCACACAACACTTTTCAAAGTGAGCCTCAAAGCAAAGCCTCACATCAGGGTATATATAGCCTTCTCCTGGGTCAGAGAATGTCACAGCCCTCTTGACCCACTGCCCAATCACAAAGCACCAAGGTGTGGGCATTCCTGAAAAACAAGCCTCCAGCCACAGGCTCCATGTGACCACATTCAGCCTATTAGGTGGCAGAGCATATTTTCAAATCAAGGAAGGTTCTCAGAGTCATTTAAGCCTATCAAAGGGCCTGCAGGAAGGAAAGATCTTAAATTCCCATTCCCACAACAGTTTGCTGTGTTTCTACACAAAGTTGTACAGTCTAAATTATATGCCCTCAGATTTTGTTTGTTTAAGAAGCAGAATAGAATAAAAAATTATTGCTAAACTTAAGATCATGATGCTTCCCCCCCCCTTAATGTTGCATAATCCTTACTGTGTATTTGGAAAGTACTGGTCTTATAGTATTTGTCCTTTATGATATGATGATAATCATTCTCTGCATAGGCAAATCCTTTTAGGTTAATGTGCACTTTTATTTTCCTGACTTGTATCTCATCCTAGATGTCTCTGAAGTTCCAGACAAGTATTTCCAATTGTTTTCTATAGCCCCATTCCTTACAGTATAAAATCCCCAAACTTCCTAATGCCATATTCAAATCACTCTGTGACTTGACTCTGCTGTATCTTTCCACTCTTATTTCACCTGACTCCTCATCATGTACATTACATTCCAACCAGGTTAAACTACCTGAGTTTCCTAAGTATGTGTAATAGGAATCTGGTGCTTACATGCATAGACTATCTGACATAGCCTCTTTATGCAGGGAGACCTGCTTCCAGGAGAATCAAAATGATGTGTAAAGAAGTGCCTTGTGGGCAGCTAGGCACCATAGTGAATAGAGCACCTGCCCTGGAGTCAGGAGGACCTGAGTTCAAATGTGGCCTCAGACACAACACTTACTAGCCATGTGACCGTGGGCAAGTCACTTAGCCCCAACTGCCCTACCTTCCTCCCTCAAAAAAAGAAAAAAGAAAAAAAAGAAATGCCTTGGAAAGACAGATTGTGGAGCGTTCTTAAACATTCAGTAACTGGCTCCAGTCAGCTAACCAAGTACTGAAGACGGGGTTCTTTGATTGGCTGCAGACATATAATAATAAAAATAACAATAGCTAACATTTTTATAGCACTTAATATGTGTCAGGCATTGTGTTAAGCACTTTACAATTGTTATCTCACCTGATCTTCACAATGATCCTCAGATGTAGGTGCTGATGAGTAACTGAGGCAAACAGAGGTGAAATGATTTGCCACACAGCTAGTTAGAGTCCGAGGTCAGATTTGCACTCAGGTCTTCCTTCCTCATTTCCTAACTTCAGATCTGACTCTTTATCCACTGCTTTGCTTCTGGGGGCACCTTAGTGACTCCTTCACTCATGGCACTCAGTACAGGGAGTGGAGTTTCAAACCTTGAGAGGTTTGAATGGGTGAGAGAACAAATGACAGTGATTCAGAGCCCAGGCTAAGAGTTGCAGTTAGCCTAGCATTGATGTGCTGAGAAGCAAGGGAGTAATTTTTGGGAGAATCTTTGGATTCCCTTTAGACCTGAAGTGATGATGAGAGCTCATCTAGCAGAAATGCTGACTTCTGACTTAAACTTTGTGGGATTAATGTTATGCAGAAACTGAACTAATTTGAGCCTTCACTCTACAGAGACTAAGATAGTATAGGGAGCATATGTCCAATAAATGCTGAGGAAATTAGTTGTCCTGGATGTGTTTTTGAAGTAAATATCTTTTTTGATTACACTAATCAGCTAATCAATGTTACGTAGTTAAATGGAAATGCGGTGCTAGTTGCTGGCACCATAACAGTGGTGGGAATATAGCCACTGCGAGTTCAAGTCAATGGCAGTAGAGAAAAAGCCATCCCAAATCTTTCAGTGTATCTTGAAATCTTGAGATGATTTATAGAACACCTGGTTCTGAGAGAGTAGGGATAATGTATAGACACTAACTATGCTTTGCTAGTACTATCCCTTCCCTTCTCCCCCACAGTTCTCTATGCATGATATGCCATCTTCCTTGCATCTCTTAACTGCTGAAGCCCCACCTTGCAAGCCCTTGTTAAAAGATTACTCCTCCATGAATCTTCCCTGATCTCCTGAACCTGTCCTTTTCCATGTCTGAATTTTCATAGCTTTTAAAATGCTTTTTGTGATTCTGAACTTGACTAATATCAATAAAACATGAGCATGAGGAGTAAAAAAGGAAGATTGTATATGAAACCACAAAGTTCTATTGTGTACAACTTATTTTTTAAAGGGATATAATCAATTCAATACATTAATTTCAGTACTATCCTGCATGTCGCCTTTGGAATTGCAAAATGATTCTCTACATGGTACAAAAGACTATGATACAACATAAACAGAATTTAATTGGATAAAACTATTTGTACAATTCATACATCGATATGACATAAAACTGGAAAGTTCCTTTATAACTGAAAATGATTCTTCACTCAGAGCCCGAGGGCTACATACAGAGCCAATGAGTGTCATATTTATCAGTAAATGTATTTTTTTAATAAAGCAGTAACATTCAACATATAATCAGGACAGACATAATAAAAATGTAATAATAGAACATCTGTGTCATCACTGAATTTAAGAAGACATAGAAATATATCACTCCTAAAAATCTTATTAATTTAAAAACCTATTTTTTTTAAAGTTAAGGTTGTCTTCTAGGCAGATCTATCCAAAAAGTATATTCTATACTTAGACATTCCTGGAATTTATCTGGACTCTGACAATTGAAGCATAAATCCTTGCTCAGATTGCATATCAATGACATATTGGGATGTAGCATAAATTTTATTTTTAAGAGCTCAGACAAGTCTGATTATGTTAATCCTTTTTTATCATGACTTGGAACCAGAAATAATTACTTCAATATAACACAAAAGAACCCGTCATACTTAAAATAGGATCAGAGATTTTAGAGCTGGAAAGATTCTGAGATGTCATCTAATCTAACCCCCTCATTTTGCTGATGAGGAAACTAATACCAGAAATTAAGCATCTTTGCCCAAGCTTGCACTGGCTATTAGGAAGTCAAGATTTGAGTCCCAGATTCTTTGGCTCCAAATTTAGCAAAATTCTCACTGTACTACCTACAATAAGAAACCTAATTTTGTGAAGAAAAATATTGCATGTGTTTATGCACATATGGATACATAATACAGTATACATACATACATAGAATGAGTAAAGCATTGCCCCAAATCTTCCAGTTCTCTTTAGGCTCTCTCTTTTTTAACTAAGTAGGACTCTCTTAACATTAGTGCTACAGATTGGGGGTGGTTCCTCAGGAGGGATACAATATTACAACTAACTCTTATGGGTGTAGGGGTTACTTTGGTGATTAAAAACTCTATCTGCAACTCTCACTTCTCACTCTCAGAGACCTAGAGGTAACGAACCTTGCTGGGAAAACAAACAAATAAACTATATATTTGTTACTTATCACCACAGCTCCTGAACCCCTACTAATATGATTCACATGCAAACTAATCAGTCAGAATGCTCTTAATATTGAAACACATACTAAAAGAAGACAAATGCAAATGTATTTATACATCAATAAACCAATGTACATAGTATGAATGCAAGAAAGTAAAACCAAACTTATAAAAACTTATCAAAGAGGTATATGAGAAGGGAAACCCAGGAGCCTGTGGTGATTCACAACCCTGGACTACAGGTCATGATGTTCTTGATCTCTTTAAAGGACAATTAGCACTGTACATCACCTCCTGGGGGGGACCAATACTGCCAGACTCAAACCTCTTCTTTGCCACTTTTAGGGCACTGAAGAAAAAAATCACTTTTAGGAAAAAATAGCTTAAAATCCAGACTATCTAGGCTTTTCACTGACACAATAGTATAGTGGTTTGGTGAAAGATCCTCCTTCAGTGTAGGATCTGCAAAGCTATTAATATCTGTACTCTAGGCTTCCCTCTCTTGAATGATAAAGGATAATTCTTACATATAAATATATAATAAAACTACGAGAGGTTTCACCTTCTCAAGCTGTCGATTGTAGTAAGGGGCAAGAGAGTCTTTAGACAGCACTTCGTTCAGCAGAGGATTCTTCTCTCTCTAATCAGCTCCCCTAATTAGACCTTTTTTTCCCCAATCAATTGAGCTACCAGCCTCAATGGCAAAGTCTACTACTTTTATTTATGTGGTCTTAGCTGTGCTCAGTTCACAGGAGTTGCTTCTGCTTCCTTCTCAGCTCTGTTGGCTTCTGGAACCTCCCTCTTGTTTTTTCTTCTTCCAGATTCTATCACTGGTTCTATAAGCAGCCTTTCTTCTGGTTTATGTCAAATCTGGGCTCCAAGTAGAGAAATCTACAGCTATATTTAATTGAGAAATCCCAAATTCACATAGCTGTCAGGTATGACACAAGTAATTAATATATCATACAGTGAATTGTATCTCAAAGCTCACCAACAGTTTTCTGATTTAGACCTTCCTTGCAATAAACTTTAAAATCCCGAAAACTTTCCTGTGTAAAATAGATGTTAGAAGCAATGCACTGTAACCACCTTTATCATTAGTCAGTACCTTTTGCTTCTAAGGGACTGTTTTCACTCAGTTCCTCTCAAAACTATTTCTCCTCAAGCTTCTTTTCTCTGTTTCTCGTACAAATATCCCTTTTCCACCCTTGTCAGTAAGTAACTGATGACAAAAGAAAGGGACATGACCTTACATTTTTATTCTATACGACTTATCTTAAAAAAGAAATGAATGCCAAAAATATGATTTAAAAATTCAATACAATGTATTTATCCTATTTTGTTATTACTTTAACATTCTTTATAGATTGCTCTATATTAATACATCACTAAAGGAATTAGTGGTGGATATCACATGAATTAATATCAGGCAAGGACAAAGATTGATAAGCAGACCAACAGAGAAATTCTAGAAACATAAATGAGGTGGGAAGATGGTGATGAAAGCTAAATATGGCAACACACCCAAGAGTTCATTTGAAGTGAATCTTAGAAGCAAATTTATGGCAAAATATTTAAAAGAATAACATTTTTTAAAAGATGGAGTAGAATAGTGGGTTGAAATCAAGAAGGCTTGAGTCAGAAAGTTAAGATTCTGCCTCTGACATATACTAAGGGAGTAACCATTGGGGCAAGTCACTTTGCCTCTCATTGCCCCCAGACAAGGGCAGGTAGGTGATACAGTGGATAGAGCACAGGGTTTGGATTCAGGAAGACCTGAGTTTAAATTTGGACTCAGACACTTACTAGCTATGTGACCCTGGACAAGTCACTTAGTCTGTTTGTTTTCCTCATTGAAAAATGAACTGAAGAGATACATGGTAAACTACTCCAGTGTATTTGCCAGTAAAACCCCCAATGAGGGCATAAAAAGTCAGACATGACTGAAATGACTGAACAACAAAAAAGCCTCCAGACAACTCTCTAAAACTGGAAGTTACAAATAAGTTGCTGAGATCCTTGAAAGTAGAGACAGTTTTGTTTGTTTGTTTGACCTTTCATTGTATCCCCAGCACTTAGCAAAATACCTACTACATAGTAGGTACTGTAGTGGGTGAAAGATAAAATGACTGAGGAAACATAGGGTTTGAGCTTCCAAGCACATAAATTTATTAAGTAATGCATGCCAACTGCCCAACAAATCAGAACCTTGCTCAGCTTTGGCACTGACCTCACACAGAGAGACAGAATTTTATACATTAAAAACAATTAATCAAATAAAAGCAATTAACTGAAAGGAAACAATTAACCAAGAAACAACATTAGGAAATCTGATTTATAATTGGAGGAAAGATTAGGGAATTTCCAAGTTTGAAGAGCAATTCCCTGAAATCAGAGAAAGAGGTGTCCCACTCCCCACCCCACCCCCTGCAAAATGTCTATATTCAATCCAAGGAACATGGAAGCAATAGCTGATTGATTAGTATAGGGTCAGTTCTCAGGTAAGAAGTATGGGTTGCTGGAGATGTATAATTGTGAGAAAATTCTTTGCATCAATCTTCACATTTGAGCAGGTTTCTGGTCAGCATAAGTTAGGTCCTTGGTTAAGGGTCTCTAAACATCAGGTTGGGGTGGTCTATCTTCTCATTCTCAAGCACTGCAATAAAGTTTATTCACAATTCCCACAACTGGATAAAGTTTTCTAACAGGACAGAGATTGGGCTAGACCCATGATCAAATAGAAAGGGACCGAGCTAGTTCCAGAGTCACAAGATGAAGTCAGTGAGGTTCAGCTCAATTCCCAGTACTGCTTGCTGTTCTAATCTCCTCAATTCCACCAGTGTTTAATAAATGCTAGTTCACCAACTGATCTACACCATAAAAGGAGTTTCCACATTAGAAGTCTCTTATACTGATGAAATCACTAATATGGGACTCCCCACCCCCCAAAAAAGAGGAACAAAAGCTAAGGATAATGCTGAGCCACAGACAATTAGAATATTTATTGCATCTTTTTATCAATATCTTTGAGGAAAAACACTGACAAATGACTAGACAACAACAAAGTTAACAGTAAGAGGGTACTACCAGTCAGGGGCTTCAAGAAAGGTTTCATGTAGAAGGCAGTGTTTGAGCCATGTCTTAAAGGAAATAGGGATTCTTTGAGGCAAAGTTGATGAGCATTCCAGGAATGAAAGACAAACAGTGCAAAGAAAAAGAGACGGGAGGAGTTCCTCTTCTCCCATTGGTGAATTCCTTCCAGGGGTTTCTATTTGGAGGATATGCTCAGGTTAGCCATGTTTCGTTCCTTACCCAGTTGTGCTTCTGACTCTGAAGACTTAACCACCCTTTTCCCATGTAGATTAGCCCTTAGAAACAAGGGAAGGGAATAAATATTTATATAGCTGCTACTTTGTATTAGGCATTGTGCTAAGTGCCTTGTACCAGTAATATTTCATTTGATCCCTACAGCAAAGCAGTAGGGTAGGTGTTATTATTATCTCTATTTTACAAGTAAGAAACTGAGGCAGACAAGGGTTAGGTAACTTGACTAGGGTCACATAACCAGTAAGTCTCAGAGGTTAAATTTGAGCTCAGGTGTTCTTGACTTCAGGCTCAGTATATCAGCTGTGATGCTGCTATCTCTCTAAGAAGAGATAGTCTATAGTTAAAACCACATTGCTGAGAATTGTTATGTGCATTCCTGAGAATCTAGTTCCATAAAACTATCAAAAGTAGATCAGAGATCTATTAGGGTACTATTACAATCTTCCAGCCAGGAGGTAATATTAGCCTTAACTAGGATAGTGGTCATAAGTTTAGAGAGGTAAGAATAGATATGAAAGGTAATGTAGAGGTATAAAACAGGACAATTGTTCACGTTTGAAATGAATATTTGGGTAAAGGTGAATGGAAACAGTGATTTTGTCATTAGAGTATACCAAAGGCCAGTTGGACAGAAAAAGGACATGTGTGAGATTGGGAAATACATCATAAACCTGGCATAGAGGCATGATGTCAGGGGCTTTTGGGGGTTTTCAATTTTGGGGGTTTCAACTTACCTTAATGATAATTTCATCCTTCAAAAGATGGAAGAAACAGCAAAAGGAAATGCTATTCTTTATCTGATTTTTACTACCAAGAAGGAATCAGTTTCTGGGGTAGAAGTTACTAATCCTAGAGTTTATGAAAGAGAAGAAGAAATCAGGGTATAGCCTTACTTAAACCCTAACATTTTAGAAAGGAGAGTTCAAAGGATTCAAGGCAAAGATAAGATCCTATGAACTAAAATGATACAAGGAAAGTCAGTCCAAAAGAGATCAGAGATGCTGAAAAATGAAATGCTGACCATAGAAAGGGAAACAATTCTAATAAGAAGGAAATGGGATTTATCTCAAGAGACCAAAGTAGATGCACAGGGAACTCACCAACCACCTTAGATTTTTAAAAGGCATGTACAAAAAGAAGATGGAATAAAAACCAGGTAATAGAGGTACATATGGACACAGAAAAATTCTGTAAAAAGTATCAGGGATGCTAAAGCTCAGAATGAACTTAGGATGGTAAGCTAAACTAAAGTCAACAATGACAAAATAAAAGCAATATTAGGAGAAAAAAGGTCAAAAAAGAGAGCACCTTTGCTTGGTGCAAATGGGATAATAACAACCTCTAATAGAAGGAAGGCAGATCTACTAAGTCATTATTTCGATCCTATTTTCTCTGCCAAGAACAATGCCCCTTTTCCTCAAAATGACAGGAAAAAATGAGCACAAGAGTGGATATCTAGAATAATAAAGGAAACAAAGGAATTCAAGGTACCAGGCCCAAAGGAATTACATCTCCAGATACTGAAAGAACTGAAACTCTAATTGTTTAGCCATTGTCAGTTCTATTAGAAAGAGCAAGGAAAACAGGAAAGGTACCACGAGATTGGGTAAAAACAATTATAGTCATAATTCTTCCCAAAAGAGAAGAGAGCAGGCATTCAACAGATAAGCATTTATTAGTCACTCACTAACTGGCAGGTATTTTACTAGGCACTGGGATTAAAAAGCAAAGCAAAGCAGGTCTTGCCCTTAAGGGGCTTACATTTAAATGGAAAAAAAACATTTTTATAACTAGATATGTACAGAATTGATGGAAAGTAACCCCAGAAGGGGAAGAAACTAGCATCCAGGGAAACTGTGAAAGGTTTTCTGCAAAAGGAGGGATTTAAATCTTGAAAGTAATGAGCCTTTGGGAAGATGGCAGTGCAGGTCAGAAAATTCCAAGATTTTCCTCCACAAAAGAGTTAAAATAGCACTTTAAGGCGAACAAAATATGGGTGGAGATAAATAAGAATAGGGGCAAAATTGGAGTCTTCCTGGGACAATTTGAGAAGATCTGAAGAAAAATTCCAGGACCAAGTTTGGTCTCTGTGAAGAGTAAACACCTCCAGGTTAGGTTCCATTTTAACAACAAGTGGTAAGCCCTGGGTTAGTTGGTTTGAGAAGTTGTGTTAGCCTCAGTCACAGGAACTTTTGCCTCCAGAACAGTGAGGGGAATTGGGTGTCTGAATCTGGGAAGATAGAGGGAATCTCTGCTGACAAGGAAGGCCAGACCCATACATCCTACAAAGAGCTATTGGGCGAGGGGGGGGAGGTGAGAAGGAACCAGCACAAGCCATGTGAGAGCAGAAGTAGTGGGGCAGAAAGGTCCTGGCTGTGAGCACTTACAGGATGCTTGAGGTTTGACTTTGGTTCTAGGTTAGAGGGTAGAATTGAAGATTTGGGGCAAGAAGCACCTTTTTCCATATCCTAGGGCTAGAGGTGATTACAAAAATTAAGCTGTTACCACACACACACACACACACACACACACACACACACACACACAAAATGCACAGGTGAAGGAGAAAGAATCCAACCATGACTGGGGTCCATCTTCAGAAGAGAATATTGATGTAAAGAACCCCCCCCCACACACACAAATAACATCAAATGAACCCCTGCTCAAAAAGAATTCATAGAAGATATTAAAAAAGACTTTAAAAATCAAATGACAGAGATGGAGGACAAACTTAAAAAAAAGAATAATACCAGAAAAACAAGAAGGATATGAAAGGAAAGCCAACCAATTAGAAAAGGAGATCCAGAATCTCAAGGAAGAAAATTATACTTTGAAAATTAGAATTGGGCAAAGTGAATCCAGGGAAATTATAAGAGATCAAGAAATGATTAAACAAAATATGAATTTTGAAAAAAATCAAAGAGAAAGTAGAAATTCTTATAAAAAGCGACAGATTTGGAGAATATATCATGAAGAGAAAATATAAAAATAATTGGACTAACTGAAAGTTATGACAAAAAAAGGAATCTTGATACAATAATACAAGAAATAATTTTTAAAAATTGTCCTGAAGCATTAGAACAAAAGGGAAAGCAGAAAAAGAAAAAATCCATCAATCACCACTTAAAGGAGATCCTATGAGAAAAACTCCTAGGAATATCATAGTCAAATTCTGAAAACACCAGCTCAAGGATAAAATATGAAAAGCATCAAGATTAAAATAATTTCAATATTATGGTGTCACAATTAGAATCACATAAGACCTAGCAGTGGAGACATTAAAGGACCACAGGTCTTGGGACACAATATATTGAAGAGGAAAAGAACTGGGGCTCTGACTAAAAATATCATATCCTGCAAAGTTATGTATTATTCTGAATGAAAAAAAATATGGTTATTTGATAAACTCCCAGACTTTCAAGATTTCATTAAAAAAATCCTGAACTTAAAAGAAGATTCAACATGTATACCAAGAGAATATATAAGGTACATACCAAAGACTGATTATAAGGGATTCATAAGGACAGACTGTTTACTTTTTATATATGTAAAATACATGTCTAAGATTCTTATTAATAATTGAGTAGCTCATAAGAAAGATTGGGGTAATTCTGAGTATGATATGAATTCACATAGTAAAACCATTTAGGAACAGCCTAAAAGACTAATTATTTTATACAAATGAGGTACAAGAGGAAGAACTGATACAGAGGAATTCGATGGGGGAGATGGGTTGGGAGTTCCAGTAACCTACTTTCATTGGAAATGTGTTTAAGAGGAAAAATACGTACATATTTAGAAGAGTATAAGTCTTCTTAATTTTGAAGAAATAAAATAGTAGGGGCATAGGGAGGGGAAGAGCACAAGGGAGGCATCTTTAGAAGGGAAGGTGAGGGAAGAGACAAAAGCAGAGTATAGAAGGGTATTTAGATTTATGGGAATGGGAGGAGAGAGGAGGGATGCTTGGAGGGGGTAGGCAGGTAAGGATAGGAAACAAGAGATATGCAGAAACATAAAAACAAAGATCAGGAGTAGAATATGTTTGGGAAAGTATCTGTCAATAAATGTATGTATATATGTATATGTGTAGAGGTCTATAGCTATACAGAAACACATCTAAACTTAGTTGCAGCCTTCTTGGGGGGGGAAGTTGGGGGGAGGAAAAAAATTACAAAGTAAAAAAGCACACAGCTGTAGTGCCAATGCAATATTCACAGTGCCCACAGTCACTATAAATATACCTGCATGGTACTCAATCACAAAATATAAGAAACTCTCCATATAGAAGACAGAAGCAAAACATTTTTTCAGACACCAGAAAACCAAATCTCAAGGCTAGTAAGCCGATTCTATCATAGTAGCAAAGAAGTTAAAAAGCCATAACAGCACAAAGAGTCATAGCATCCTTTAGCCTTCCCACAAACTAACACAAGACCACTATTTACTCAAAAGCCTATCTGTCTCCCTCAGAATTGTCCTCTCCTCCCAACCATCTAGTTTGCTCTGACTCCCAGCTTCCTGTAGGCTCTGCTCCATCCTTCAGGAAACTCTTCCCACCACAGGCTCCATGTGATTGCATTCATCCTATTAGGGAGCAGAGTTTATTTTCGAAGCAGGGAAGGTCTTCAAATTCACATTACTATGGGGCGGCCAGGTGGCACAGTGAATAGAGCACTGGCCCTAGAGTCCGGAGGACCTGAGTTCAAATCTAGCCTCAGACACTTAACACCAAAACTAGCCATGTGACCTTGGGCAAGTCACTTAATCCCAATTGCCCTCCAAAAAGCAAAAAAAAAAAAATAATAAAAGACAGGTTGAATCCAGATAGACAGATTGTAGAAGAAGAAGTAGAAGTCCTCAAGTAAAGACATATATCTGGGGCGGCTAGATGGCTCATTGAGTAAGAGCACCGGCCCCAGAGTCAGGAGGACTCGGGATAAGTTCCAGCCTCAGATACTTAATATCCACACACACACACACACACACACACACACACACACACACACACACACAAACTGGCCGTGTAACCTTGGGCAAGTTACTTAACCCCAGTTGCTTAAAAAAAAAATTCCCATTACCATTACAACAGCAGAGAACAAAAGAAAATTCATAAGGAAGCAAAGACAAATAATTCTTGACATAACATGTATTATTTATCATACAGTCTGTCTTGAAATGAAAATTAATTGCTACATATTCTGAATCTTCTTACGTTCTGCAATGCACATGACATGCCTTTTTTCCCCTTTCTTTGTATTTAAGTTCCAATATTTAAGTTTATGATATGTTTTTGTTTCTTTTCTCTATTCTGTATTTGTGTTCTGACCCTTGAGTCTAAAATAAAATAAAAGAAAAAAAGAAAATAAAAGAAGAAAAAGGAAAGTAATCAGCTTCACTCTTTCTTCCAGAGTCATCTACCTCTAGTTACAAGACAAAAATCAATAAGACTGGTAATGGCCTGGGATATAGTGGATGACCTTGTTATCTCTGATATCTGCCCAAGCTCTAAATACTCCAAAGTACCTGCTTCAGCTGTCTTCACTGCCACTGGAATAAATTGTTCTCATCCATCCATTCCACTGGAAAAAGTCTTGACACTCTTGGGGTAGACATCTGCCTGACACTGACAGTTTTGAGGTCACCTGTTTTTAGCCCATCCACTGAGATGGTTTCCCCAGGGTGTGGCCTCTGTAGCATACATGCTACAGCTTTTTGGAGCCACAGGTGAGAGTTGTGACAGGTGGACATCAAAGGTAAATGAGTAGCCCTGAAAACAGCTTGGCAAGCCCTTACACCAAAGGTGCTAGTTCTTCCTGAACACCCCATAAACCCCAAAGGTAGAGGGAATTACAAAACAAAAACATGACCTTTAGGCAAGTTTCTTTGGGATGTGGATGGTGGGTAAAGTTTAAAAGGAAAGGAAACTTTAAAGGGAATATTAAATTTAGCTTGCTTAAGTTTTGGCAAAATAGAATTAAAATCAATTTTCACTTTTACAATAGGAGCCACAATTGACCAAATTCTAGTTAAATGACAACTTAAATTTCTTAGAATTCTTATTAAATAATTTTTATTCATGTGATGGTGAACAGAGCCAGAGGAAATTTAGATATGCTTGACTGGATGCATTACAACTTTATGTTACATATTTCCAAAAGGCCTCTCAATGAAACAAAGCAATTATTTTACATTTTCCTAATAGATTCATAATCACATTTTCTAATTTATCTTTCCCTTCATATTGCCTCTTCTATCACCTCCATTCTCACTAATCTTCAATCTCTCCCTTTCTAATGGCTGTTTCCCTGTTGCCTACAACAGGGTATGTGGGTTCCTGAGTATCCCCTATCCTAAACAAATAAAAACCTTCACTTGATCTATCTACCCTCACCAAATATGGTACTATATATTTCTTTTTCCTTTCATGGTTAAACTTCTTGAGAAATCCATCTACAACTATGACCTCCACTTCCTTTCCTGTTACTCTCTTCCAAACTCTATAGTCTAGTTCTGACCTTATCTCTTCAATGTTACCAATGACTTTTTTTTATAAGCAATCAGGGTTAAGTAACTTGCTCAAGATTACACGGCCAGTTATTTCTGGGAGTGGTGCTAAGTATCTGAGCCCAGATTTGGTCCCCAGGTCATCCCGACACTGGAGCCGGTGCTCTTACTCGCTGTGCTACCTGGCCGCCCCCCAATGACTTTTTAATTGAGAAATCTAATAATGTTTTCTTAGTCCTCAAACATTTTGACTTCTCTACAGCCTTTAACACTGCTGATCACCCATTTCTGGAATCTTTTGGCTCTTTTAACTTTTTGTGACACTTTTCTATCCTAGTTCTCCTTGTGTCTCTCTGACTTCTCTGTCTTATCTTGCTCCAGGTAGTACTGAGTTTTCCCCAAACTTCCACACTGGATTCTCTTCTCTTCTCCTTCTGTACTGTCATGCTTGGTGACCTCATTGCTCCTATCGATTCAATTGTTATTTCTGTTCAGAAGATTATTAGATCTATTTATTTACCTCCAATTTATTCTTTAATATATTTATACATATTTGCTTACATGTTGTTTTTCTTAGTAGGATATGAGTTCCTGAAAGCTCATACTGTTTCTGTCTTTCTTTGTACCTCCAGAATACCTGTAACATAGCAAGCGCTTTATAAATGCTTTTTCACTTGATGTCTTTGCATAGGTGCCTTTGTTTAAGCTCCAACACAATATGTTCCTGGGAATATTCATAAAAGGTTTGTTTGCTCTCTCATAAAGGCTCTAAACTCACAAGTACTCAGGCTAATAACATGTCAAATATAGAACATTAGTCATACACAAATAGAGAAAAGATTCGTAACTGAGAACTCTGACCATCAAGAAAACTCGTCCCTCTTTTCCTGGGGGTGTTAAGTAATACTCACTTTTAATAGATTCACCCTTCTCCAGAAACTTGTGTTCTCCATATGATTCATATTATCACCAAAAAGCAAGGTCAGAGTTTACTCCTCCACTTAAAGTTTCTGAGCTTCATTAGTCCCCCTTACACATTTCACTGCTGAGTGTCTCACTTTTTCTCCATCCCAGCTCTCACATCTTGCTGTCATCAAGGCTACATTTCTGTGTCTGGTTTTCTCATAAATGACTATTTTTCTGAAAGGTCACAGCAATGCAGTATCTTTCAATGGAGTTCTTTCTTCAAGTCTCCACACAACTTAGTGTTTCTATTTGCATCATGATTGCTTTTGTGTTCATATATATATATATATATATATATATATATATATATATATATACACATAAACTTTTATATCCTTTTTATATCCTAAGAAATCTAAATCCCAAGATTTAGATCCCAAGAATCTCCCACTGTCCCAATGAACCTGAGGATGGAGCTTTCTTACCCCTTGATGTATGTGTTCCTATTCTAGGTAAGCTAGGCTGAAGAGTTCTTTGTGTTAAATTATTTATGTTTCTGTGTCCTATGGTACTATGTTGAGGAAGGATTTTTTACAGAGAGAATTATGACATTTGAGTTAGCTTGCTTAATTGATTTAGAGCAAAATCAGAAAAAGTTCCTTTACATTTGCGTCATTAGTATTTGATTACATGATTTATATTACCCTTATGGAATTCGCTAATGTAGAAACAGAGAGTATGTTGACTTTTTTTTAAACTACTAAAATAATAGAGAGTTTTTAAAAAACCCAACAACAAGACTCATAATGTCATGTTATAATCGCTAGAAAAAGACTCCAGATGGAAACTTGGAAGGCAATCTCTTAGCATGTTTCTATTACATTAGTTCTTTTATTCTGCAGGTCAAATCAGAACATGGTTCTGGATCCTTAGAATTATCTCTATTTTAGCCATATCTTAAATTCACAGTGCAGTCACCTGAAGAGGTGACATGACAACATCTGCAGACTGCTGTAGGAGAGCGCTTTTAAAGTGTTTTCAGTTGAGGATTCTTTTCTACTCGAATAAATTTAAAGGATCCTCTGGGAGATATGTGATATTTCACTCAAAAAGAAGACTCAGACAAATGAATTCTCACTCAATGCAATATATCTTTTTCATAATCTAAATGACAGTGAAACCTAATGCCAGAAATACCCAAATTCCTTTTCTCCAGATTTCTGGTGAAATGGGAATTTTTGGCCTCCTTGGTGGCAATGAACAGTTTCTACAGATCTCTTCTTAGATTTTTCTGAAAATAAAAATAAAAACAAACAAACTCATGTTTTCACTGTCTTTTAAATAAATTGGAACTTCTGGTAACAACCTTCTGGGTGCATAATATGATATTCCTGACCTATTGCCTCTGAACACTAGGGTATAAATATTCATCAGAAGTGAGATTACCTATTAACTTACACCTAGCACAGAAGTCCTCACATTAGTAAGTGAAGACCTGAAGTTAAGCATGACTGATGTTATAACCTACTTTGACTTAATTAAAGGACACCAGATTAGTAAATTGTAAGTTTCTTGAGGGTAGGTATAGTGACATCTTGTCACTGTATCTCCAGTTTCCATCATTGTATCTTGAACAGAAATTTAATAATATTTATTAAATTGAATCAAATCAAATAACAGAATGATGGAATAGTAGAATCTCAATATTTAAGGATATATAGGATATCACTAAACCAAATCATGATGTGAACCATAAATTAACTCTTCAATGTCCCTGACAAATGTTCATTCAATTTCTGCTTGAAGACCTCTAGTGACAGGGAACTCATCTTTTCAAACTGCAGATTGTATGACTTCATATGAATCCTGTACGAGCTACCTTGAACAATTTTCAGATGATTTGTATGTACCTTTCTTAACCCTAAATTGAAATGTCTTTATAGTCACAAGGACTTATATGAATACAATATGAATACAAAAGTATTCATTGTGATAGACTAAGAGAAAGCTGCTGTTTCACTTGAGGAATCTCAAGTTTAGAGTGAGAATTCTGGCACACATTTCTGTAAGTCAACTTGCCATTTTTGTTAGTTTATTATTCTATTTGGTTTCACTTCAGTTTAACAGATGTTTGAGGAGTGTCTACACCATGCAACACAATGTACTATATGCTCTTGGAGGTATGCAGATAAAACATTAACAGTCTCTCCTCTCAAATATATTTTACATTGAAAAAGAAAATATTAACAAAAATTATAGTACAAGACATAATGTAACAATTGATAAAAGAAAGATTCAACATGTTTTGGGAGCACAGAAGAGAAAGATGTCATCCCAGCTGTGTCAACAAGGGAATAACGTCAAGGAGGAGGAAGCATCTGAACGAGGCTTTGAAGGATGGGTCAGATTTTAAAGATTTGGCTCGGAGGGTGAGGGATTCTAGGCAGAAGGAACAGAATAATCAAAGGCATAGTGGTGGAGAAATGTAGGGGTGTTTAAATAGTGTGATTTGACTGAAGTAAGAAGTTTATGAGGTGGAGTAAGGGTAAGATGAGACCAGATTATGGAGGATTTTGAATGGTGCACTTAAAAGTTTTGTCTTTATTCTTCTATTGGCAATGAGAAATCTTTGAAAGTATTTTTTGTCTGTCTGTTTATTTTTGACCAGGGGAGGACCAACTGATTTGGTGACTGATTGTGATAGAGGAGAGGGAAAAATCAATATGAAGTTTTGAGCCTGGATGATTTGCAAGAAGTGCAACTAATAGATATAGAAAGATGTAAGTAGGAGCTATTGGGAGGGCTGATGACAACTTTGGTTTACACATATTACATTCAAGATTCATAGGAAGATACCTTAGAGATCTTCTAGTTCAATATTCCAATTTTCTAGGTGAGGAAAGTGAGATTCCCAGAGATTAATTGGATTGACCAAGAGTTTTGTTGTTGTTCAGTCTTTTCAGTCATGTCTGATTCTTTGTGGCCTAATTTGGGGTTTTCTTAGCAAAGATATTAGAGTGGTTTTCCATCCTTTCTCCAGCTCATTTTACAGATGTGGAAACTGAGTCAAATAGGGTTAAGTGATTTTCCCAGGGCCACACAGGAATAAATGTCTGAGGCTAGATTTGAATTCATGAAAATACATTTTCGTGACTCCAGACTGGTGATTTATCCACCACACCACCTAGATGCTCTTGACCAAGAGTAAACAATCATAATCATTTGACAGGATTCTTATATGGAATAAGAAATGACTTTGTTATGATCTGTTTGGGCCCAGATAAGAGCTAGAATCTCTGAGTGAAAATTATAACCAGTTCATATTTTTCTTGGAAGCTTTTGATGCAGGAGTTTTGACTTTGTTGCCTTCTTCTGGTTCCATATTTTAATCCCTTTTGTTCCCCCAAAAGAATTCTATGGTCTGATTGTACTTCCTCTGTTTGCTCATCTTGCCAGCCAATCACTTAACTTTAGAACTCTTTGCCACAGCAGAACTCTGATTCCAGAGTGGAGAGAGCTGTGTCCCAAATTGCTGGGGTTTTCACAAATGTTGTCAGACCTATGAGGAGGGTGTCCTCTCTATTGCCACAACAACCTCTGGCACACTGGCCACACATCCCAGGACCACCACCCAAGACTGAGAGCCAGACCCAAGCAGGTCAAAGCAAGAGCAATTACCATCTGAATGGTCACTTAGTCCCCCTATGATCTGCAGGCCAGGAGCCCTTGAGGCAGCCATGTGGCAGCAACTGCAGCCACCAAGCCGCAGCCACAACTACTGCCCTGGGGTCAGTGGCCTGACTGTGTATCTCTCACCCTGGATCAACAGGGTTCCCCACTGACCTTTTACTTTCTTTTTGGTCTTTATGAGTTGAGAAGTCTGGAAACCACCACAGCTGCCAGTGATTCACTCTCCTGAAGTCTGCTCTGGCCAGTTTGTGCTGCTGGTCAGGGTGCCCCGGATCTGGGCCTGCATGGTTCATACAGGACTGCCCTTAGCTCCCAGCTCAGTGGAATAGACCCTTCCTGTTAGCCTGCCAGGCTGCCTTCAGTGGGAGAATTGTTTCTCTCTATCACTTTGTGGGTTCTGGATCTCTAAAATTTGTTTAGAGTCATATTTTACAGGTATTGGAGGTGGTTGGTACAGGAGTTTAAGCAAATTCCTCCTTTTACTCCACCATCTTGCCTCTGGCCCCTCCTGAGGGAAAATTATAAATAGTTGAATTTAGGTTTGCTGTCACAAAATACGTCAACAATTAGAACTGGCCAAAACCAGAATGTTCCATATCAGAAGGTAGTAGGATCTCCCTTACTGAAAGTAAAGAGGAATGAAAAGCTTTCAGGTATACTGTAGTGGGGATTCTTATTCAGGTATAAATTGGTGTACATGGTCATTTGGGTCCCTTCCAACTCAGATTTTATGATTCTGTAGTATAATTTTTTTTTCAGAAATCTCTAAAAGAAAAGTGGAGAATACAAAAGCCAAATTTTGTCCTCATTATAATTTTTCATGGTGCCTAACCTGCCTTTCCAAGCTATTTATGTAACATCAGTATTAAAAAGGCCTTTATTTATATTGCAATTTTCTTCCAGTCATAGACTATTTCATATATTTTCATCTGGGGGTAAAAATAGGGAGATACATCTGATAAATCATTATTATCATCATTAACATCTACTGTGTTTTCTAGGTAATACCAGAGGCATTGAAAATATCAAGTAGCAATTTCTGTTAAGTAACAATTTCCCAAAATCATTCTCAAAGTTTATAACAGATTCATTTCATTGTGTGAACTTTTTTTTTTAAGGTCAGCTATAACTGGTTTCACTTGAAGGAAGGAAACATCTAGATTTTGAACCCAAAGGATTTTGTTTCAAATCTTAACCTGCCACTTACTATCTGTGTAGCCTTGGGCAAGTCACTTAAGTTTTTTAATGTCTTCATTTCCTTATCTATAAAATGAGGAGTTTGGACTAGCTGGTTTCTAAGGTCTCTTCTGTAATGGGAATCTGAAGATCTTTCCTGCCCCTTGGCTCCTTGATAGGCTTAAATGAATCTGAGAACCTTCCCTGATTTGAAAATATACTCTGCCCCCTAATAGGCTGAATGTGGTCACATGGAGCCTGTGGCGGGAGGCTTGGTTTACAGGAATGCCCACACCTTGGTGCTTTGTGATTGGGCAGTGGGTCAAGAGGGTTGTGACATTCTCTGATCCAGGAGAAGGCTATATATACCCTGATGTGAGATTTTGTTTTGGGGCTCACTTTGGGAAGAGCTGTATGATTTGGCCCATACTCTGGGCAGCCGTTGAGCCCCCGGCTTTGAAAATCCAGATGTTGGTGCTTCCCTCTCTGGTAACTAACTAGGTATGGATGTAATAGTCAGACAGCTGGAAGCCCTGTCTGCTTAATTTTGTTATTTTCTGTTGTAATTTCTGTTTGTATTTTCTGAAGTTCAGGGTGCTGACTTTTCCCCCTGAACTAGGTAAATGATATATGTTGATTGATAAAAGTAAGATTATTAACCCATTTTGAGTTGCTTTTCTTTAGAAAAGCAGATCTAAACCTGTGCTAGCAGCCATCCTGGGTATGCTAGGGTTCTTGCTGCTTCACCTTCCAGCTCTAAGTCTATAATGCTGATTCTGGGTCTCACTGATCACTAATGTCCTTTCTAAATACTCACAAACCATCTGTTGAATAATGCATTTTTAGAAAATTTCCCCAGGAATTGAAATTATGTTCATTGACCCTTTATTTGACAAATTCTATTCCCTTCACATTTTTGAAAATTAGGTTATTTATGTATCTCCAATCAGGAGACACCTCATTTATTCTCCATGATTCTTCACACATCATCATGAGTGGTTCAACCAGTACACCTGTCTGTTTCTGGAGCATCTTATACCTCTCTTAAATATTTTTTGACATTGATTTTTTTTTCAAATTTGTATACATGTTTTAAACTCACCTACTATTTTGCAATCTCCTTGGGAAGGAAAATTGATGTTTTGTTCATTTTTGTATGTCCAATCAATCCCTGAGCACATTTCCTTGACATTAGTGAATGTTTAATAAATATTTATTGAATTTGTTAAATCATTAAATCCATTTTTGAAGTCCATAAGAAAAGATAAATTGATCCATTTGTAAAACAACCATACCAAATATAATAGTTTGGGGAAGATCAGTTGTCCAGTAAGCTACTCCATTATTTCTTCAGAACTATATAGGGTATTCATGATCAAAAGAAAGAAAAAAAATTAATGATACATGCTCTTACTTCTATTCCAGTTTGTGTTAATTTTAAAGAACACAGTCTGCAAATTCTAAATTGAACAAGTAATTTAAATAAGTTGGCTCATTATATTTGCATTATATATTTAGGCATTACAACCTTTGCTTCTCTTTCTCCATCCCTCCATCAGTGATTTTATCAGTTCTATTAGCACCTTAGCTGATAAAGAAATACCATTGGCTTGCACAAAGGAAATAGCTTACATTGTTTCAAGTGAAATAGAATTTAAAAAATAAAATTATGATTTCTTGGCAGGTGACAAGTCTTGTGTCTTCTAAAAACCCTGATGAAACAAAATGGTTATTTCCCTCAGGGCTTTTTTCTCAGTGAAATCATTTAAAAGTAAATTTAGTTTTAAATAGCTTCAGGAATTGACCTTAAATTGTTGGGTCCCAGAGATGTGGAATAACTCAGTTGGATAGGGGTAGCCTGAAGGATGAAATGGGTCCCCAGTTGTAGAATTTTTTTCTGGAGAAGTAGAATTTGCAAAACAAATGCAAAATGAAAAACCAAAACAAAACCTATTGAAAGCTATGTATTAGCTTAAAAGATATTTTATATGCTTTGAGTAGGACTAACAGTCCTATCCCATGTCAATGACTATGGGGACTGAGAGAGAGATTCCCCAAACCAGGCACACTAGTAAAGAATAAAGCAGTAGGATTTCATTTTAGCTTGCAAAAAGTAAGGCAGGGACTAAAATTAAAAGCAAAATAAAACAAAACAAAAATAAACAAAGGGCAGGGGCATGAGAGAAAGAGGCATCATGGGGCATCATCATCAATGGAGATCATTGAAACCTCTGGTGTGGTAATCTTCAGACTAGGGCAAGAAGAGATAGTAGTTAATGTAACAATGGTCCTTTGGAGGGGCTGCTTTCTGATTTGGCACACCCACTTTAGCCAAACTCTCCAACATTTGACAAAGCAGTGTGAAATTCAGATTATTTAATTGATCAATGATAGGTAATCACTGGGATCAATATTTATAAATCAGATTTGAACTTGATTGTATAGGCTTTGGTACTAGAGTTTATAAGAGTTTAACTTCCCTGTTCCTGTGGCCTATAGTCTAACTGCGAAGACTCAAATCTGTGATTTTGCTCACCATGGAGAGAAGGGAGTCAGCCTGTTCATAGTATGTTTTCCTATTATGAGACATCACAGAGGATGTTAACTCTGTTTTTCCCTTTGGCATGGGTTCTGGAAATCCCCTTGCTGAGTCAAGCCAAATGTGTCAGAACAATCACAATCTTAGCTTAGTTTGCATCACTGGACCTTGTGTAACCAATTCTATAAAAGAATTGCTCTGCTTGTTTTCTTCTTATTTTTTTTTAAATAATATTAACTGAAGGTTTATCTATCTTATTGTTGTTTCATAAAACCAGCTCCTAGTTGCTTTTAACTTCATTAATTTCACCTTTGTTTTTCAAGAATTCTGATTTGGTGTTAGATGGGAGATTTTTAATCTGTTCTTTTTCTAGGTTTTTTTTTTTTTAGTTGCATGACCAATTCATTGATCTGCTCTTTCTCTATTTTATTGCTGTAAGAGTTTAGAGATAGGGGTGGGGGGTGGGGGGAAGAGTCAAGATGGTGGAGTAGAAACACAACCTCCAAGTGGCTCCGGCTTCCGCCTTCTCCAATCAATGTAAAAAGGGAACTCTGAACAAATTTTGGAACTGTACAATCCACAAAATGACACAGAGAAACTAACCTCCCCCTGAGGACTGCCTGGCAGGCTGGCAGAAATCAGCCAGCGTAGTGCTTTGGGAGCCGTCCGCGAGAGCTGGAGGTTTTCGCCCCAGGGAGGATCTGACCAACCACTGGCCAGAGAGACTCCAGATCAGCAGCAGCTGTGACCATTTCCAGAATTATCAACGCATAGATGTGAAGGACAAAGTGAGAGGTCAGTGCAGTCTGGACTTTGGGACCAGTAAGTAGAAGTGTGTGGCTTTTTCCCCTAAGACAAGAAGCTACTGAGACACCGGCACAGCCAGCCAGCACCATGTGGCAGCTGCAGCTCTTGGCCTGCAGAGTGTAGGGGGACCAAGTGACCAGTCTGAGGGGTAATCACTCTTGCTTTAACCTGCTTGGATTTGAATTGTGGCTTAGGGTGGAGGTCATAGGGTTAGTGACCAGCTTGCCAGAGTGTGTGGAGGCCTCAGAGAGGGCACCCATCTAATACCTCTGGCAGCTGAGAAAACCCCAGCATTTGGGACAAAAGCTCCCCTGTCTGGTGGCAGAGTCCTACTGTGGCAAAAAGCCCAGGGGTCAAGTGACTGAGGGGAGACATGACCAGGCAAAGGAAACAAAGCAGACAGAAGATTCCAACATTACACTCCTATTTTGGGGACAAAAAGGAGCAAAGCATGGAACAGGAGGAAGACAATGAAGTCAGAACTCCTGCACCAAAAGCTTCAAAGGAAAATATGAGCTGGTTACAGGTCATTGAGGACCGTAAGAAGCAGATAAGAGAAGTGGAGAAAAAATTGGGAAGAGAAATGAGAACGATGCAAGAAAATTATGAAATGAGAGTCAGCAGCCTGACTGAGGAAAATCACACCTTAAAAAACAGACTAACTCAAATGGCAAAGGAGCCTCAAAAAGACAATGAGGAGAAGAATGCCTTAAAAAGCCTAATTTGCCAGATGGAAAAAGAATCTCAAAAGCTCACTGAGGAGAATCATTGCTTCAGAATTAGATTGGAGCAAATGGAAGATAATGACTTTATGAGAAATCAAGATGCCGTTAAACAGATCCAAACAAATGAAAGAATAGAAGGCAATGTGAAATATCTCATGGGAAAAACCACTGACCTGGAAAATAGATGCAGGAAAGATAATTTAAAATGTATTGGACTAACTGAAGGCCCTGATCAAAGTAAGAACCTAGAAATCATCCTCCAGGAAGTTCTCAAAACTATCCTGATGTTTTAGAACCAGAGGGCAAAATAGAAGTTGAAAGAATCCACCAATCACATCTTGAAAAAGATCCCAAAAAGAAAACTCCTAGGAATATTATAGCCAGGTTCTGGAATTCCCAGATTAAGGAGAGAATATTACAAGCAGCCGGGAACAAATAATTTGAATATTGTGGAAACAAAATCAGGATAACCCAGGATCTGGCAGCTTCTACACTGAGGGATCGAAGGGTTTGGAATATGATATTCTGGAGGTCAAAGGAGCTGGGATTAAAACCAAGAATCACCTACCCAGCAAAACTGAGTATCATGTTTCAGGGGAAAATATGGTCACTCAGTGGAATAGAGGACTTTCAAGCATTCTTGATTAAAAATCCGGAGTTGAATAGAAATTTTGACATCCAGATACAAGAAGTAAGAGAAGGATGAGAAGGTAAACAGGGAAAAGAAATCATTAGGAACTCATCAACCAATCCTATATGGAAAAACAATAATTGTAACTTATGAAACTTTTCTCAGTATTAAAATAGTTGAAGGGAATAGAAATATGTATGTCTATATATGAGGGTATATGGGCATATGAATACATGTGTGAATGTGTGTATATATGTTTCCAGATATACATAGATAGAGGGCACAGGACAATTTAACAGGAAGGGATGATACATGTATTTGAAAGGCAGTTCTTTTTGTTCAGCTCTGGTCTTTTCATTAGGAAAGTTTGGAAGTCTTCTATTTCATTGAATGACCATTCCCCCACCTTTCCCCCAACCCTCCCCTGAAGGATTACACTCAATTTAACTGGGTAGTTGATGCTTGGTTGTAATCCTAGCTCCTTTGCTTTCCTGAATACCATATTCCATGCTCTCAGATCCTTTAATGTAGAAACTGCTAAATCTTGTGTAATCCTAACTATGTTTCCATGATATATAAATTGTCTCCTTCTGGCTCCTTGCAACATTTCCTCCTTGGCCTGGGAGTTCTGGAATTTGGCTATAATGTTCCTGGGAGTTTCCTTTTTCATTTTAGGATCTCTTTCAGGAGGGGATCCAGGGATCCTTTCAATGTCTATTTTACTCTCTGGCTCTAAAATATTAGAGAAGCTTTCTTTAATAATTTCTTTTTTAAAATTTTTTGGTCTTTATTAATTTGTTTGTTTACTTTTAGTTTATAAGATTCAGTTTCACAATTCCTTGAGTTTCAAATTTTCTCTCTCTCCCTCCTCTCCCTCCCCCCCATGACAGCATACAATCAAGTAAAGGATCTGCATATATTTTCGCATTAGACATTAGTCAGGTTATAGAGAAGGATTGTATCAGATGGAATGAACAATGGGAAAGAGGAAACAAAACCAAACAAGAAAAAGAAAAAGATCAGGTAGCTTGCTTCAATCTGGATTCAAATTCAGTTCTTTCTCTGGATGTAGACATCTCCATCATGAGTCTTTTGGGGTTGATGTATAACCCTGCATTGCTGAGAAGAGTCCAATCTATCAAAGTTGGTCATCAAAAATATGTTGTGTCTGTAATTGTGTACAAATTTCTCCTGGTTCTACTCTTCTCACTCAGCATCAGTTTGTATAAACCTCTCCAGGTAAATATGAAATCCATCTGCTCCTCATTTCTTATAGCACAATAGTATTCCATAACATGCATATACCACAACTTGTTCAGCCATTCTCTTTAATAATTTCTTGAAGCATGATATCTAAGTCTTTACTATGGCTTTCAGGTATTCCAATTATTCTTAAAATATCTCTCCTGAATCAATTTTTTATGCTACTTGCTTTTCCAATGAGGCATTTTAAATTTTCTTCTATTATTTCATTTTTTTCAATTTCATTTGATTTGTTTGATTCTTGATGTCTGATGGCTGGCTGATCACCTGGAAATGCATGGGGCTTGGCCACTCACCTAGTTCTGTGCCAGGACCCATGAGAGGTCTGGTGCTATGCTGAGGCTAAAGGAGACTGGCTTCTTTCCTGGTGCTAAACTGAGACTGCTGTTCTGGGGGCTGCAGAAGGTGAGAGTTAGGTGGTGTTGGCTGCTAGCCTGCTGCTGCGCTGGGGAATGCCTCAGTCATTAACCTGCACTGGAACTCAGGACCTGCTGCTGGCTTGCCAGGTCACTTTTTTTATCTGAATGAGACAGACCCTTCCTGATGACCTTCCAAATTGTCTTGGGCTGAAAAATTGTTTCACCTCATCTTTTTATTGTTTCTGCCATACCAAAATTCATTTTCAGGTGCTATTTATAGTTGTTTGGAGATAGATTTGGGAGAGTTTGGTTAGTTTCCTTCATACTTTGCCATCTTGGCTCCTGGAAGTCCCAGAAGGTAGAACTTAAAATGGGACTAGAGGGAAGTCAGGGAAGCTATAAGGTAGAATTAAGTATGGAGAACATTTCAGGCATGGAGGACAGTTAGTAAAAATGCACAATCAAGAGCTGAATTGTCTTATTCAAGGAACTCTGATGAGCCCAGTGTCACTGGGCTGCAGAGAAGTAAAATGTAGCACTTTCATATTTCATAGGGGATCCCTCTGGGTTTATTTAAAAATATAAAAATATTCTCTTTTTTACACTTAACTGTGATGCCAATGCATGATTATGACATTGCAAATATGGTTGGGTATCTACTCATTGGAGGTTTGACTGTGAGGGTGATAAAGACTTCAGTTCATGAACCCATATATACAATAGATTCTAAAGATGATGCCTTTATGCTTTTACTTATAAAAGATAATAATTTTCTTGGTGACCTGCCTTAACCACATCATATCAGTGATTCAACAAATATTTATTAGGGACCTACCTACCTTGTACAGAGAGAGCATATTGTACTTAGTGGGGAGAGAACAAATTGTTGATAAGATACACTCCCTAGCTTCACAAAACTTAAAGTATCATCAAGGATATAGACATTACTACAGAGATATTCAGATCTAGATAAAAAATTCAGCACATGAACTTAAGATTAGTTTGAATATGTGAAACTCAAGGAATTGTGGAATTGAATCCTGTAAACTAAAAAAAAATATTAAAAAAGATTAATTTGAATAGAAATCATCAGAAAAGAAGACATGCTATAGTCTTTTCAGTCTAGAGATCTATGCATGATACTGGCACTAAGAAATTTTTTTTTTTTTTAAGTAATTGGGGTTAAGTAATTTGCTCTAGGTTACATGGCCAGTTATATTTGTGTGTGTGTGGGGGGTGTGTGGGTGCTGAGTATCTGAGGCTGGAGCTGATCCCTGGTCTCCTGACCCTGGGGCCAATGCTCTTAGTCACTGCATCAACTGGCTGCCCCTAAGCAATTGGGGTTAAGCAACTTGCTCAAGGTTACATGGCCAGTTATTTTGTATGGGTGTTAAGTATCTGAGACTGGAACTGATCTCAGGTCTCCTGACTCTGGGGCTGATACTCTTACTCACTGTGCCACCTGGCTGCCCTGAAATTTTTATTTTTTTGAGAGTATTGTTGAGTATTCCAACAACTTCAAGAGACTAAGTATGTTTTCTGTAAAATTATCACCAACTTTTTGTGTGGATCAATTGTCCATAATTTTAATTAAATCTTCTTAAACTTTCTGAATATTTTCTGAGTATCACATTTTGAGGTAAGAAATTCAACAAGTTTATGAGAATAACATGTAAATAATAAATTATACATGAACAATACATAAATATGAATTCATGTATTATTCACCTTATGTGAATAATGAATGCTATTTGAATAAATATTAGTAGTAATAATAATAGTAACAATAACAGCTACCATTTATCCAAAATTTTAAAATTTTCAAAGCTTTTTACAAATATCTCATTTGATCCTTACAACAATCCTGGGAGGTAGGCACTTTTATTTTTTTATAGTAATTGCAATATAGTTTTAAGAACAACATTGAGCGAATACATCACTTTGACTATTATAAATACTGAATTAACCACAAAGGATGTGGAGAAGGAACTGTAATGTTAATGGACTTTAAGATCTTCCCCATTAATAGACCTCACCTGGATCCCATTAAGGGAAGCTTGTTTGAGGGAGCCTTGGTTATAGGAAGGCTTCCACACCTTTTGCTAATTTCTAATTAGGCACTGAGTCGGGAGGGCTATGATACCTTCTGGCTTTGGGAGCCTGCTTAGGAGAAGGATCTTAGGATTCCCTGGTCTAGATTCTGAGTGGCCGTGTGTTCAGAGCTTCCCCATCTGCGGAGTTTAGAACTAAAGGCTCTCTCCATCCAGGTGAGTGTATAAAGTCTATGGCAATATTGCTTTGATTGAGGCAATCAGAGCCCTCCCTGTCTGTTGGTTTTCATTTCTCTGCTTGTATTTTCTCTGAAGGTCAGGGTACTGACTTTCCCCCTGAACTAGTAAATATAATTGAAAAAGATTGTTGGCCCCTGACCCCTTAAACAGCCATCTTTTCTAGTAAAGCAGATCTAAGAATCTGTGTGTATACATATGAAACCATTGTGTGTGTGTGTGTGTGTGTGTGTGTGTGTGTGTGTGTAGCACACATGCTTATTCCGGGCTCCTTCCTTTCAGGCAGGCCTTGACTGCACCTGAAATGAAGGAACCAGGTCCCTGCAAACCAACCCTGGGATTGGGTCGCAGGAGCTCTCTGTAGGAAACCCCATCCCACCCACACATCTACTGCTGGATGCCATGTGCAGTCCCTAGGCCACACATACCCGTCCAGGTCTCCCACAGGGCTAGGGTCCCCAAAAGGAGAGAACACACATAAGGGCTCCCCGATCCATTCGAAGTTTGAGAAGCACAAGATCACTCAGAACAGTTTGCGTGGGTTTTTAAAGGGATGAATCCCTCCCTTCTGGTTGACTTCATGGAGGCCCTGTCCAAGACCAGATTGGTGTCTATGGCAGAGCTCCCTTCTGTGTTTAGGCTGGGGAGTGTGAAATTAGAGGCAGAAGGGTCTGCAGAGACCTCCCAATCCAAAGCCTTCACTTTACAGTTGCGGGAATGGTCCAGTCCTAGGTCCCAGCCCAGCTGCCTGGAGCTGTGTTCAGAGCCCACTCAGCCCAAGACTGGTCTTAGACTCCAGGCCAGGCCTCATCAGCTATGCCAAGCAGGGAGTCCAGTCTGAGCCACAGGGGCCCTCTCCTCGCTCAGTAGGCACTTTTATTACCCCCATTTTACAGATGGGGAAAATGAGACACAGAGAGGTTAAGTGACTTGCCCCATGTCACCACTTAATAAGTGATTGAGACTAGATTTGAACTCAGTACATTCTGATTCTAAATCAGTCCTGCACAACATGTAACCTTGTGTTATGTTGTGTAGGCCTGTTCTAAATCCAACATTCTATTCACTATGTCATCTACCTGCTTCTGAAGTAAAAGTACTTGTAAAATTTGTATTCAAGCATTTTTTAATTCTGAGTTCACTTTAGTTCTAAATTTATAGAATCTACTAAATTAATTTATAGTAACCCTCTCCATAATTTTGTACATTAAATCATATTACTAGTCAGGTAGGCTGCATTAGGAAAAAGAAATACGTCTTTTGATTGTCCAAGTTGCTATTTTATTTTTCTTTGTTTCCTCAGTGACCATTAGAGCTAATGAACTCTTTAAAGAAAATAACCTCTTCTTTCTATTTTATGATGTAAGTGTTTCATTATTACTTAACCTTTTAGTTTTTATTTACCTTTCTTAACTTTCTTTTGTCTGTTGTGATTGCTTGCAAATACTTTTCCTGTCTCTGTTTTTCTCAATCAAAAGAGTCACAAATTATTAGTTCTGTTTAAGGTCCATTTTACCCCTGTAGAATTAGGTTAAACTTGACAGGATAAATTATTGTCAAAATGGAAGACATTTTCCTTTGCTTTTTAGTATATCATTCTAATATTATATTATTTTTTTTTGTAGATGATGTGTAGTTAGTCCTATGTGATTTTGACTGAGATTCCTTCATATCTCTCTTCCTAGTAGTTTGCATTAATTTTTTTCTTTGACTGGGAGCTCCGAAACCTGACAGTCATATTTCTAATTACATTAACTCTGGGATTTCTCTCTGGTGGTGACTACTGGATTTTTATAAATTTGAATTTTGCCCTCAGGTTTCAATACTTCTTAGAGGCATTCTTTTATTATTCCTTGAAATGGGATATTCAGGATTTTCTCTCCATCATACTCTTTTGTGAACCTACTGATTCTTTTATTATCTATTTTTATGTCCCCCTTCCCTTGGGAGTGCTGTTTTGATAATATATACCTTAAGTCTTTCCCAACTTAACTTACTTCTGACTTTGCTTGAATAAAAAGCTCATTGAATTTTTTTTATTTTTTTGGAGGGCAATTGGGATTAAGCAACTTGCCCAAGGTCACACAGCTAGTTTTTTTCTGTTAAGTGTCTGACACTGGATTTGAACTCAGGTCCTCCTTACTCCAGGGCCGGTGCTCTATTCACCGTGTGACCTAGCTGCCCCTCATTAAATTTTTAAACGTTTTTTAAAAATCTCAATTAATCTTTTATTTATTTATTTTTAGTTTTCAACATTCATTTCCACAAGATTTTAAGTTACAAATTTTCTCCCCATATTTCCCTTCTCCCCCACCCCAAAGTAGTGAGCCTACTGAATACCCCTTCCACCAATATGCTCTCTCTTATACACTCCCCATCCCTCCCCTAACTTTCTAGTAGGGCAAGAAGGATTTCTATACCCCAGTGCTTATATATCTTATTTCCCAATTACATGTAAAAAACAATTTTTTAACATTTGTTTTTAAAACTTCAGTTTCCAGATTCTTTCCCTTCTTCCCTCTTCACCCACCCCATTGGGAAGACAAACAATTCAATATAGGTTGTACATGTGTAGTTATGCAAAACATTTCCATAACAGCTATATTGCGAAAGAGTAACTATATTTCCCTCCATTCTATCCCATCCCCCACTTATTCTATTTTCTCCTTTGACCCTGTCCCTTTTCAGTGGTGTTTGCTTCTAACTACCTTCTCCCCCAATCTTCTCTCCCTTCTATCATCCCTCCTCTTATCCCCTTTCCCCCTACTTTCCTGTAGGGTAAGATATCTACTTGAGTATGTATGTTATTTCCTCCTTAAGCCAAATTCAATGAGAGTAAGGTTGACACATTCCCTTTCACTTTCCTGCTCTTCCCCTCCATTGTAACAGTTTTCTCTTTCATTTTTTATATGGGATAATTTACCTTATTCCATCTCTTCCTTTCTCCTTCTCCCATTATATTCCTCTCTCACCTCTTAATTTAGTTTTTTAAATATCATGCTTCCTATTTAACTGATCCTGTGCCCTCTATGTATACATGTACACACATATACACACACTCTCATATGTATTTATACACACGTACACCCACCTATACATACATATGTATGTATGTATACACACACATATATATTCTCTTCAATTATACTCATACTGAGAAAAGTCCCAGGTTGCCCTTTGGTTCTAGAATGTCAGGGCAATTTTCCTTGAGAATTTCTTGAAGGATGATTTCTAGGCTCTTTTCTTGATCATGGCTTTTCAGGTAGTCCAATAATTTTTAAATGATAGCCCCTGGATTTATTTTTAAGGTCAGTGGTTTTCCCAATAAGATATTTCACATTGCCTTCTATTTTTTCATTTGTTTGGATTTGTTTTATGGTATCTTGATTTCTCATAAAGTCCTTAGTTTCCATTTGCTCTGATCTAATTTTGAAGGAACTATTCACTTCAGTGAGTTTTTGAAATTCCTTTTCCATCTGGCCAATTTGGATTTTTAAGGCATTCTTTTCTTCATTGTCTTTTTGGGCCTCTTTTGCCATTTGAGTCAGTCTGTTTTTAAAGGTATTATTTTCTTCAGTCAGGCTGTTGACTTGCTTTTCATGATTTACTTGTGTCCTTTTTCTCTTGCCAATTTTCCCTCCACTTCTCTTACTTGATATTCGAAATCCTTTTTGCGCTCCTCCATGGCCTGTAACCATGTAACACCAATGCAATATTTACAGAGTTCACGATCACGAAAAAGATCATGAATATAACTATCGCATGGTGCTTGATCACAAAATATGTATAACTCTCCAGACAGAGGAAAAAGTTGAAGGATTCATTTAGACACCAGAAAACTGAATTCCCACACCAGTAAGCCCAAGTAACAAAGATGAAAAGAAGCCATAATAATGCCGAGAGCCACAGCATCCTTTAGCCTTCCCACACCCCAATGCGAGATCAATATTTAACTCACAAAACTTGTCTATGTCTTTAATGACTGTCCTTGCTCCCCCAGATTCTGGCTATCCCTGAATCAGCTTCTTGTCCTCTGTCTCCAGCTGTCAGACATGCTCTTTACCAACTTTTCCTCAGCAAACACCTCCTACCACAGGCTCCATGTGACTATGTTCAGCCTGTCAGGGGGTAGAGTTTTATCTTTATAGCAGGGGAGGTCTTCAAACTACCCCCTAGGTCTATTAAAGGGCAGGGAAGATCTTCAAATTCCCACTCTCATTACAAACCAGTTCATATTTTTCTTGGAAGCTTTTGATCCAGACGTTTTGACTTTGTTGTCTTCTTCTGTTTCCATATTTTGATCCTTTTTGTTCCCCCAAAAAGGATTCTATGGTCTGATTTGCTTCCTCTGTTTGCTCATCTTGCCAGTCAATTACTTTACTTTTGAACTCTTTGCCACAGCAGAACTCTGCTTCCAGAGTGGAGAGAGCTATGTTCCAAATTGCTGGGGTTTTCACAAATGTTGTCAGACCTATGAGGAGGGCGCCCTCTCCACAGCCACCACAAGCTCTGGCACACTGGCCACACATCCCAGGACCACCACCCAAGACTGTGACCAATATCCAAGCAGGTCAAAGCAAGAGTGATTGCCCTCTGAATGGTCACTTGGTCCCCCTGTGATCTGCAGGCCAGTAGCTCCTGAGGCAGCCATGTGTCTCCTGCACCTCTAGTCCCCGGGGACAGGGGCTGGACCATGCTCTCTTCTGTCACACAGTTCCAACAGCATTTCCCACTGACCTTTTTCTTTGGCATTTATAGTTTGAGAAGTCTAAAAACTGTCACCGCTGCTGGTGATTCACTGTCCTGAAGCTCTGGCTGGTCTGTGCCACTGGTGGGGGCTGCCTCGTTTCTGTGCCCACATGGCTCATATGGGACTGCACTCGGCTCCCAGCCTGTTTCGATAGACACTTGCTGTTTCTCTCTGTCACTTTGTGGGTTCTGTAGCTCTAAAATTTGTTCAGTCATATTTTATAGATATTGGAGATGGTTGGTGTGGGAGCTTAAGCAAATTCCTGCTTTTATTCTGCCATCTTGGCTCCACCAACTCATTGAATTTTTGAGCTCTGCTTATAATCAACCCTCCCTGTTCCCCCCACCAAATGTTCAGTGGTTTGTTAGTTTTGCAGTTTCTGGTATAAACTATTAAGTTATCTATTCTATTCCATATTTCTTCCTCCAGTTCTTTTATTAAACTTTGTTTTTTGATTTTTCTTTTTGCTTTTTGGAGGGAGGAAGGTAGGGCAATTGGGGTTAAGTGACTTGCCCAAGGTCATACAGCTAGCAAGTGTTAAGTATCTGAGGCTGGATTTGAACTCAGGTTCTCCTGACTCCAGGGCTAGTGCTCTATTCACTGTGCCACCTAGCTGCCCCCTTTTATTAAACTTTTAAACTAATTTTGGAGCTCATGAATCTATCTCATCTTTTCTGAGGCCCTAGTTGTAACTGTCATTGAATTATTTTCTTTTTCTGGAGATTAATTCTGAAATTATTTTATTCCACATTATTTCTTCATCATATTAGGAGTTTTCCCTTGATTGTTCATTTTCTCAGACTCTGTGTTGATTCTCCTCTCCCTTCCCCTTGTAGAAACTTAATTTTCCAATGTTGAGGGTTTATAGGAATCTGTTGGAATCAAGGTAGAGTGAGAAGACCACTAGGGCTTTAGCCTTCCTATTTTCTTTTTTTTTTTTTTGGAGGGGGGAAGGCCAGGCAATTTGGGTTAAGTGATTTGCCCAAGGTAACACAGTCAATAAGTGTCTAGTTCTGAGGCCTGATTTGGACTCAGATCCTCCCGACTCCAAGGCTGGTGATTTATTCACTACACCACCTAGCTGCCCCTAGCATTCCTATTTTCAAATGAAAGAATATTAATAATTTTAGTTCATCAGATAATTTAATATAAAAGCAATAAGAAGGCTTTTAGTGTTCTGTACTTTCAAAAGTCCTGTTGTTGTGTGATATTATGGGTAAATGGGACATTGGAAAGCTGAGGAGCTAATTCTGGCAGTCATCTTTTCATTTAAGGCAAATGTTGTGGAAGCTGACTCTCACAGTAACATTCCTTATTCGCTAGGAATAAACACAATAGTATTTAAATATTGTGTTTAGGGTAAATAATTATTCAATTTCTACAACACTAGTATTTTTTCTTATATTTAATTTAGGTGCAGAGGAAATTGACACAAGTAGCTACCCAATGTTATACTGTTTTACAAGGCATATAATGAAGGCATATCTGATACTCTTTTTCTAGCATTTTGTAATATAAACTAGACAGGGCTAATCTTAGAAGTATGCTGAGTAGGATAGCCATGTGCAGGATGATTTGGAGGGGCTCTGGCCAAAACATCTCTCACTCCACCATTATAGATCATTTCTTTGAATCTTAGAATTTTTCATCTTTATGAGTCATCTTTAAAAAGGCAAGTACCATGGAAAGGATACAACAACAACTGATTCTCAATTTGAAAATGTTGGGGAGCAAAATGCCAACATTCCCTTCTCATTTGAAATCTATGCTCCCAAGGATAGATGTACCTAGAAGAGATGCTTCAGTAAGGGACGTGAGAGTGACGAAGAGAGAGACACTAAGAATTAGAAAAAAGAACATGGGAGACAGGATGCATGTTTTGCTTGCTTACAATAAGGACATGAGACTGGAATTTGAGACCTGGTTCTTTGTCCCAGCTTTCTCTGTGACAAGCTCTGTAATTTTCCACCTTAGTTTCCTCATTTATAAATCAAGAAATTTGTCTTTAATGATCTCTGACTTCCAGCTCTGATATGCTATGACTTTTAGGATTCATTGACCAACACATTAAACTGATCTGATAATTAGATCCATACTCTCAATTATTTACATTGTGCCTGCCTAGAACCATACTTTGGGAAGTCAGAAATTTCATCAATGTGTGTGTTGTTTTCACACACACACACACACACACACACACACACACACACAAAACAACTTCTCTACACCTCTTCCATTTCATGGATTCCAGTTCATCAACCAGTAGCCAGTGTTCTGGTAATAGGCCCCTCCACATTTAGCCATGGATGATAGTCATATATTCTGTCACTAGCCTAATCTCAAGGTCTTTATAACTTGGCCGAACCTATAGAATTTAATGCTCTGCTGAAATAGTCAGTGTTATCATTTTGCTATAACAAGACATCAGAGTCTTTTTATTTTAGTGAATGTCTAGCATAATAAAAATTGAGAATTGGTTTTAAAAGTTATACAAATACTTTTGTATAATCCATCATCCATATATTTATATATAAATATCACATATATGATACACATACCATAATATGGCATACATATACCATATGTATGCTAAATATATAGGAATAAAATGATAAAAGAATTAGGAAAAATAAAATGACAAAGTTTACAGTAGGATACGATTCCAGAGATTAGAAATCAAGTGCCATCATAAAAATATTTGGAAGTTGGTATAAGCAGAGTTATTGTTAATCTGTAAAGATGAAAGAGATAATGGTTCTTGAGGAATCTATAAGTAATGCTTTGGCCAGGAAAAGAATGATCATTCACAGGACTAATGCATAATTTAAAAATCTCGTGGAGACCCAAAGCATTAATGAAATGGCTAATGCTGCTTAATATAACCAAGGAAAATTTTAGGTACTAGTTTATCCTCTTTCTTAGGATACTTGTATTAAATTTTATTTGGAGGAGGGAGCAAAAATTCTATTCCATTATTTGTGTACACTCAAAGAGATTAGGGAGTAACCTGAATATCAGTATTTACCCTATACAACTTGACTTGTCTCTCATCTAGGAGAATCAAGGGTTTTTTTGTTGCAAGAGCAGATTGTCTGTCTATTAGTCTGTCTGTCTGTCTATCTATCTATCTATCTATCTATCTATCTATCTATCTATCTATCTAT
>NW_027186304.1:9021426-9073305 GCF_028583685.1 Petaurus breviceps papuanus | reverse complement strand
TCTATCTATCTATCTATCTATCTATCTATCTATCTATCTATCTATCTTTGACTTGTGCCTAAACTAAAAATTTAGGCAATAGAACTTAAATACTTATCCTCTGAGAATTCCAAAACCTTTGTAAACAAAAAGTATAAAAATTTCATTTTTATCACTTAAAATTAATTTCCTTAAGAGCTTGACTATTCATTTGTTTATTCCATGAATAAACTATATACAAGATTTTATAAGTATCCAATCAATCCTCCTTTCCTTTGAGTTTAGACATTGACTCTAAGCTATGAAAAGATGAATATGCATGTGGACAATTAGGTTTTCATCACCTAATTTTAATTATTTTCATAACTGTATAAAGTACGGCCACCACAAATAGCTAACCATTATATATGGAGTGTAGGTCCTGTAGATCAGGACTTAGGTCCACTGGCAGAGATTAAAATATACAAGCATACCTCGGAGTTATTGCTTAATACAGAAAACACAGCAATAAAAAGAGAGACACATTTTTTTTGGTTTCCAAGTGCATATAAAAGTTATATTTATACTATACTATTATTTATAATGTGTGCAATAGTATTATGTTTTTTAAAATGTACATACCATAACTAAAAAATAGTGTATTGATAAAAAAAAATACTAACTACCATCTGAGCCTTCAGTGAATCATGATCTTGCCTTGTATTGTGGATGGTCTTGCCCTGATGGTAAAGCTACAGACCAACCAGGGTGATGTTTCCTGAAGATTGGAGTAGCTATGGCAATTTCTTAAAATAAGACAACAATGAAGTTTGACACATTAATTGATTCTTCTTTTCACAAAATTTTCTCCGTAGAATGTGATACTCTTTGATAGCATTTTACACTCAGTAGAACTTCTTTCAAAATTGGATCAGTACTCTCAAACCCTGCCAAACCTTCAACATTTTTGTGCTTCAGGAAATAAGGAGGCCAGAGGACGGGGAGAGAGATGGGGCAATGGCCAGTCAGTAGAGCAATCAGAATATACACAACATTTATTGATTAAATTCACCATTTTATATAGGCATGATTTGTGATGTCCCAAAACAATTACAATAAAAACATTAAAGATTGCTAATCACAGATCACCATTACAGATATAATAATAATGAAAAAATTGAAATATTGAGAGAATTAAAACAATATTACAAAGAGACATGATGTGAGCACATGCTGTTGGAAAAATGGTGTTGATAGACCTCAACCTAGAATTGCCACAAACCAAAACAAACAAAACCCTAAGAGTCCATAATATCTGTGAAGTGCAATAAAGGAAAGCACAATAAAATCAAGTATGTCTGTAATTGGGAAATGTTTAAGCAAATAAAAATACAATACAACACAGCTAATGTTAACCTGTGTGTGTTTTTTTTAAGCAATTGGGGTTAAGTAACTTGCTCAAGGTTACACAGCCAGTTATTTCTGGGTGTGGTGCTAAGTATCTGAGCCCGGATTTGATCCCCAGGTCATTCGGACACTGGGGCCGGTGCTCTTACTCGCTGAGTCACCTGGCCGCCCCTCACCTGTGGTTTTCTAAGTCAATATGCAGCTGCAGGCATACATTTCTACCTGAGTTTGATATCATCATTATAGATAAATACTATAAAAAACTTTTCTGTTTCATTCACTTTTATAGTGAACTTGCTTGAAGGCTACAACTTTGAGGATCTCTTTTACAAGCTATGAGATTGTAAATTGGGTAATCCTTATGATCAAATAGCATCCCAAATACTATAGTCCTACTGTTATGGAGGATGTAGCTATGAATGAACCAGTTTCACAAACTATGTAGCCCAACCACAGACTAACCACAGTAGAAGTAATTTCCTGTATTACAGAGGATTGGTAAAAGAAGCCAGATGGACCACTGAATTTTTTATCATGTGCCTGCATGGTTATTTTTTTCTTCATGAATGTTTATCCTCTTTTTTTCCCCTCTTTTTTTCCTTTTTTTTTGGTCTTTATTAATTTTTTTACTTTGAGTTTACAAGATTCAGTTCCCCAGTTCTTTGAGTTTCAAATCCCCCCCCCACTTTCTCTTCCACTCCCCCCCTCCCCCACCATGGTGGTATACAATCAGGTATAGGATCAGCAGATACTTTCACATTAGATATTGGTCAGGTTATAAAGAAGGATTGTATCAGATGGAAAGAACAATGGGAAAGAGGAAACCAAACCAAAAAAGAAAAAGAAAGGGAGCAGGTAGTTTGCTTCAATCTGCATTCAAACTCTGTTCTTTCTGACATCTCTCTCCATCATGAGTCTTTTGGAGTTTACTTATAGCCCTGCATTTCTGAGAAGAGTACAGCCTATCAAAGTTGGCTGTCACACATATTTTGTATCTGTAATTGTATACAAACTTTTCCTACTTCTGCTCTTCTCACTCAACATCACTTCATATAAGCCTCTCCAGATAGATATGAAGTTCATCTGCTCTTCATTTCTTATGGCACAATAGTATTCCATTACATTCATATACCATAACTTGTTTAGCCATTCCCCAATTGATGGGCATCCCCTTAATTTACAATTCTTTGTCACCACAAAAAGAGCTGCTATAAATATTTTTGTACATATGGGTCTTCCTCCAACTTCTGTGATCTCGTTGGGATACGATCCTAGAGGTGGTAGTGCTGGGTCAAATGATATGAAATTACTTATAGCCCTTTAGGCATAGTTCCAGATTGTTCCCCAGAATGTTTTAATCAGTTTACAATTCCACCAGCAATGTATTAGTGTTCCAAATTTTCCACATCCTCTCCAACATTTGTCATTTACCTGTTTTGTCATCTTAGCCAATCTGACTGGTGAGATGTGGTACCTCAGAGTTGTTTTGATTTGCATTTCTCTAATCAATAGTGATTTAGAGCATTTTTCCATATGTTTATACATATCTTTAATTTCTTCCTCTGAGAACTGTCTGTTCATATCCTTTGACCATTATCAATTGGGGAATGACTTGTATTTTATAGATTTGACTCAATTCTCTGTATATTTTAGAAATGAGGCCTTTATCAGAGACATTGGTTGTAAAAATTCTTTCCCAATTTCCCACTTTCCTCTTAATCTTGGTTACATTGGCTTTGTTTGTACAGAAGCTTTTCAGTTTCATGTAATCAAAGTTATCCAGTTTGCATTTTATAATGCTCTCTAATTCTTGTTTGGTCATGAAATCTTCCCCTCTCCATAAATCTTCTTCCAAATGAATTTTGTTACTATTTTTTCTAGGTCTATAAAGTAATTTTTTTTGGTAAATTGATTGGTATGCACTAAATGTGTAATTTAAGTTAGGTAAAATTGTCATTTTTATTATATTAACTAGATCCAACCATGAAAAATTGATGTTTTTCCAATGAGTTAGATCTGACTTTATTTGTGTGAAAAGTGTTTTGTAGTTGTGTTCATATAGATCCTGGGTTTGTTTTGGCAGGTAGATTCCCAAATATTTTATAATGTCTACAGTAACTTTAAAAGGGATTTCTCTTTCTATCTCTTGCTCTTGGATTTTGTTAGAAATATATAGGAATGCTAAGGATTTATGGGGGTTTATTTTATACCCTGCAACTTTGCCAAATTTATTTATTGTCTCAAGGAGTTTTTTACTTGATTCTTTAGGATTCTCTAAGTATATCATCATATCATCTGCAAAGAGTGATAACTTGGTCTCTTCTTTGCCTAATTAGATTCCTTTGATTTCCTTTTCTTCTCTAATTGCTACTCTAACATTTCTAGTACCGGATTGTATAAGAGGGGTGATAGTGAACACCCTTGTTTCACCCCTGATCTTAGTGGAAATGCTTCTAGCTTATCCCCATTACATGTAATGCTTGCTGATGGGTTTAAATAGATGCTACTTATTATTTTAAGGAAGGCTCCATTTATTCCTATACTTTATAGTGTTTTTAATAGGAATGGATGCTGTACTTTGTCAAAAGTCTTTTCTGCACCTATTGAGATAATCATGTGGTTTCTGTGAATTTTATTGTTGATATGATCAATTATACTGATGGTTTTCCTAATATTAAACCATGCTTGCATTTCTGGAATAAATTCTACCTGATCAAAGTGTATTATTCCTGTGATAAGTTGCTGTAGTCTTTTTGATAATATTTTATTTAAAAATTTTTATCTATATTCATGAAAGAAATTGGTCTATACTTTTCTTTTTCCATTTTATCTCTTCCTCATTTAGCTATCAGTACCATGTTTGTGTCATAATAAGAATTTGGTAGGACTCCTTCATTAATATTCCCAAATAGTTTGCAGAGTATGGGAATAAATTGTTCTTTAAATGTTTGATAGATTTCACTAGTAAATCCATCTGTGGAGATTTTTTCCAAAGGAGTTCACTGATGGCTTGTTCAGTTTCTTTTTCTGAAATAGGGTTATTTAAGTAATTTACTTCCTCTTCAGATAATCTGGGCAGCTTATATTTTTGCAAATATTCATCCTTTTCACTAAGATTGTCAAATTTATGTGCATATAATTTGGAAGAATAATTCCTAATTATTGTTTTAATTTCCTCTTCATTGGAGGTAGATTCACCCTTTTCATTTTTGATACTCATAATTTGGTTTTCTTCTTTCTTTTTTTTTATCATATTGGCTAAGGGTCTATCAATTTTATTTTTTTTCATAAAACCAGCTCTTAGTTTTATTTATAAATTCAATAGTTTTCTTAATTTCACTTTTATTAATCTCTCCTTTGGTTTTTGTTATTTCTAATTTAGGATTTAATTGTGGATTTTCAATTTGTTCTTTTTCTAGCTTTTTCAATTGCATGCCCAATTCATTGACCTCCCTTTTCTCTAATTTATTCATGTATGTACTCAGGGATATAAAACTTCTCCTAAGAACTGCCTTTGCTACATCCCACAAATTTTGGTATGTTGTCTCATTATAGTCATTCTCTTGAATGAAGTTACTGACTGTTGGATGATTTCTTGCTTGACCCACTCATTCTTAAGGATTAAATAGTTTAGTTTCCAATTAGTTTTTAGTCTGTCTTTCCATGGCCCTTTATTGAATATGATTTTTATTGCATCATGATCTGAGAATGATGCATTTAATATTTGTTCCTTCTGCACTGAATTGTGAGGTTTTTATGTTCTGGTACATGGTTTATTTTTGTGTATATGCCATGTACAGCTGAGAGGAAGGTGTATTCCTTTTCATCCCCATTCAGTTTTCTCCAGAGATCTATCATACCTACCCTCTCTAAAATTCTATTCACCTCCTTAACTTCTTTCTTGTTTATTTTGAGGTTGGATTTATCAAGTGCAGAGAGGGGGAGATTAAGGTCCCCCACTGGTATAGTTTTGCTATCTATTTCTTCCTCTAATTCCCTTACCTTCTCCTCTAGCAATCTGGATGCTATACCACTGGGTGCATATATGTTAAGTTATGATATTTCTTCATTTTTGATGATGCCTTATAGCAGGATATGTTTCCTTCCTTATCTCTTTTAATTAGATCAATTGTTGCTTTTGCTTTATCTGAGATAAAAATTGCTACCCGTTTTTTTTTTTTTTACTTTAGCTGAGGCATGATATATTTTACTCCAGCCTTTTACCTTTACCTTGTGTGTATCCCTCTGTTTCAGATATGTTTCTTGTAAACAGCATATTGTAGGATTATGGTTTTTAATCCATTCTGCTATCTGTCTCCGTTTTATGGGAGAGTTCATTCCATTCATGTTCACAGTTATGATTACTCTCTTTTCCTCCCTCCTATTCCCTCCCTTGTTTATGCTTTTATTTTTCTCCCCTTCTCCCTTACCCTCCTTAAGAGTTTTCCTTTTGACTACTGCCTCCCTCAGTATTCCCTTCTTATCATACCCCTTTCCTTTTCCTCCTCTTCCCACTTACTTCTTCCCTCTCTTCTAACCCCCCCCCCCCCAATTTGTTAGCCCTTCCCCCCTCCTACTGTCCGTAGGATATTTTTATACTTAAGGTAGTATGTTATTTCTTCTTCACACCAAGAGTGACAGGAACAAATCTCATGCCAAAATCCTCCCCCTCCCCTCTTTCCCTCTATTGTGATATGTTTTGTGTCTCTTCATAGAGTCGTATGCTTAACTGTTTTTTGTTATTCCCTCCTTGCTCCAGAAACAATGAGAGAAAAGCTCATATAATAATCCCTCCCTTCTTTCCCTGTGCTATATTGTTTTTATGCCTCTTTGTGAGGCATAATTTACCATATATTACCATATATTTACCAATATTCATTCTTCCACTGCGGTCCCATTGTAGGCCTTAAGAAGGTTTTTTTTTTTTTTCATTTTTTGGTATAAATTATACTCATACCCTCTACTTGTCTATAAACAATTTACTCTTATTAAGTAACAGGGGGAGTGTGTGTGTGTTTTCCTTGTTTACCTTTCTATGTGTCTTTTGGGTCTCGTAATTGGAGGTCGAATTTTCCATTGAGCTCTGACTTTTTCATCAGGAAGGTGTGAAAATCAGTTATATTTTTGAATGACTGTCTCCTTGCCTGGAAGAATATGTTCAGTTTCACTGGGTAGGTGAAACTTGCTTGCATCCTGAGCTCTTTTGTCTTACAAAAAATTGTATTCCACTTCTTCCAGTCTTTCAGTGTAGAGGCTGCCAGATCCTGTGTGACTGTCACTGTGGTTCTGTGATATTTGAATTGTTTCTTTCTGGCCACTTGAAGTATTTTCTCCTTTACATGGTAGTTCTGGAGCAACAATATTTTGAGGACTTTTCAATTTGGGATCTCTTTCAGGAGGTGTCCAGTGGATTCACTTGATTTCTATTTTACCCTCTGGTTCTAGTATCTCAGGGCAGTTTTCCTTGATGAGCTCTTGGAGGATGTTGTCCCAGGCTCATTTTGTCATCATGATTTTCTGGTAGGCTTATGATTCTCTGATTATCTCTGCTGGATCTGTTTTTCAGGTCAGTTATTTTTCCAATTTTGATATTTTACCTCTTTTTCTAGTTTTTCATTCTTGATGTTTTGTTTGACTAATTCATAGTTCCTCATAGAATTATTCACTTCAATTTGGTTGATTCTCATTTTTAGTGAATTTTTTTCCTCGGTTAGTTTTTCGAGCTCCTTTTCCATATCACACATTTTTCTTCTTAAGGAGCTGTTTTCTTCATTGTGATGTTTTTCTAATTTTGCAATTTTGATTTTAAAAGAATTATTCATTTTATCTTTTATCTCTCTATTTTGGTTGTCAAAGTTCCTTTTGAGCTCATCTAAGAATGCTTTCTGTGGTTGAGACTAGTTCCCTGTTGAGGCTTCAGCTGTGGGTGTTGAGACAACACTGTCTCCCTCTGATGGTTCCTCCCTCTCAGGATAGTAGGACTCCAGAGTATTTGTTTTTGTAGTCTCCTTTTTACCCATTTTGAGGCAGGGTCCTAGCCACACCCTTCTTCTAGGGTTCCCAAGCCTTTATTGTTTAAGGTTTTGCCCTGAGGCAATAATTACTATGTTTTCAGGGTCCCTGGAAGTTCAGATAGGGGTTTTTTAAATTTCTGGGCTGTGGACTGGTAGTCACGGGAGTAGCTATTGCCCCTGCCAGGGGCCTTGTATTTTTTACTCTTGTATTTTTGACTCTTACCCTGGTCTGTCCAGTCCTGGCTCTGCAGTGATAGGCCTGGCAGTGGCCCTTGTGGTTTGTGGGTCAACTTGTCACCACGTTGATCAGGCCTTGTCTGGACTTCTGCATGCTGAAGTGTCTGGGCCTCTGTCTCTGTTTACCCCTTTTTCATGAAGGAAAGCAAGATAATATGAAATTACGTATTTCCTTTCTTTGAAAATTTGTCAGATGGATCTTTTACATTCTTTTTTTTTCTTTTTGAAGGGCAATTGGGGTTCAGCGACTTGCCCAAGGTCACACAGCTATTTTTTGTGTTAAGTGTCTGAGGCCGGATTTGAACTCAGGTCCTCCTGACTCCAGGATTGGTGCTGTATTCACTGTGCCACCAAGCCACCCCTACATTCTTAAATGAAAAAAATAGCATATTGAGAATAATTACTTGAAGGTAGTTCATATTTTTTTAAACACCAAAAAACACTTGCAGGCAATGCAAAAATCATTATATCAAACTATACTTATTCAGGAATTTAAAAACAATGAAACTTAACAATAACTTTTTATCACACCATCTCAGCTCAATCATCTTTGACAACTGATGCTTTATGAGAGATATGTCTAGAATAATATATTCTTTCTAGCCAGCAGAGGAATGACTCCCAAGGACTCAAAGATGGAGGAAGGTGGTTTTCTGTTAATTAATTCCTTTATTCAAAACTGTGATTTCTAATGATTCATCTAGACTAGAGTAAGATAGAGGTTGGATCATTCAGTAATGCAGCAGACTGCTCAATTGAAAACACTCCATAGACGGAGCTCAGAATTTCGGAAGAAATAGATATTGCCCTGCAAGAAGAAAAAAAAAACTAGTAACATCCAAGTTTGACCAGAATTTGTTTAGTTTTTTTCAGTTGTGTCTTACTCCTTATGACCCTATTTGGAGTTTTGGCAGAGACACAGGAGTTGTTTGACATTTCCTTCTCTATCTTATTTTACAGGTGAGAAAACTGAGGCAAATAGGGTTAAGTGACTTACCTAGAGTCTCACAACTAATAAATGTCTGAAGCCAGATTTGAACTTAGGGAGATAAATCTTCCTGATTCTGGGCCCAATACTCTATCCAAAGTGCCACCTAGCTGCTATTGACCAGAAGTAGTAGGTTGGTATTGAGGATACAGATCCATTGAAGAACTTTCTCTTAACTTTGTCTTCTTACTTTTGGTCAATCAGTGGAGGAGTAGCCCCTTGGCTCTACTACAACTTTGTTTTCTATTCCTTTGGGTTCATCAGAGGATTAAGATTTAGCTCCACTTCTACTGCTCTATTTTTCTCCCTTTTTTTCCTCTGGTTGAACAGGGAAACAGAGTTTTCTTTCTATCCTGCTTCTTTACTATTCTGGATAATGTTGCAATAGTTTTTTTTTTTTTGCTTTTTGGAGTGGGAGGCAGGGCAATTGGGGTTAAGTGACTTGCCCAAGGTCACACAGCTAGTTTTTGTGTTAAGTGTCTGAGGCCAGATTTGAACTCAGATCCTCTTGACTCCAGGGCCAGGGATGGATCAAGAGTTGAAAGCTTCTTCAACTTTTCCAAATTCAGAGGTGGATAAAATGTTATCTTTTTTTTTTTTAAAGCAATTGGGGTTAAATAACTTGCTCAAGGTTACACAGCCAGGTGTTTCTGGGTGAGTGCTAAGTGTCTGAGCCCAGATTCGATTCCAGGTCATCCTGATTCTGGGGCTGGTGCTCTTACTCACTGTGCTACCTGGCCGCCCCAATCTTTTTTTTTTCTTTCAAATTGTTTATTTATTTTTTTTACACACATTGAATGAAAGCATAATAGACAGCAGAGTAGGCTCTCCCACCAGAAAATTATTTGCATCCAATTTTTTTCCAAGCTAGAAATACAAACTTGAAGAGTTACTGGTATATCCCATTTGTAATAATTTCTCTGCAGTAATCAATTTTCTTATATGTTTGGAAGATACTGAAGAAAAACGTTGTCTTATAAGTCTTTTCATTTTGGTTAAGTCCAATCTACTAGCAGTTCAAGTGATGATGGGAGAATCCTAGTATCCAGGAAGGCCTGATGAACACATCAAAATCAAGCAGCTTGTTTGTATTCTAAAAATACTTTAATACAATACTCTAAAATAAAATACTCTAAGAATACAAATGATGCTCATATTGTGGAGCTCAAAATCCTTCAAATGGAAATGTCAAACATCTGTTATGACAGTTTCACACCAATTTTGTTGTGTTTTCTTCTTCATTAAGCATTGTGCTTCCTTTTCCATTTTCTTCCTTTGTTGTTCAGATTTTAAAAGGGAAGAAGAGTCTAAACAGTATCTTAATTCCCAGGGAAGTCTTTTTTTCCTGAATTCAATTGTGATCACTTTATATCTGCTGCATAATTCTTTTGGGGAGGTGTTGAAAGATTGTGAAAGAAGTTTGGAAGGGATTAATCCTTCTTCTATGAACCACCATCACTCCCTTGGGTCTCACTTCCTAAACTCCCACTTGACTTGGTAATCCATGGCATGAGTAATTGACTGACTGTTTTCCCTCCCAGTGTTCTAAGGGGTAAGGGGTTAGAGTTTTTAATAATACTGTTTATTTGATAATCCCCCCCATTATAGAATGATAACCTGTGAGAGATAAATAAACTAGGGCAGTGTCACTCTTTCCTAGAGTATTTACAGCATTTATGTATTTTTATATGTATTATTATATGTATTTACAGTATTATTATATGTATTTACAGTAGCATTCCCTTGTTCCACCACCAGTCCGACTGAGGATTCTTAGAGCAAAACTCAGCAAAGCCAGAAAAGCTGCTTCATAGTGGCTAGTATACTCTTGATTTCTACAAATATCCCTTCATTTCTCTCCCAGCAGTGACATTCCTTGTGGAGGTAGCAGCACCAGATTTATACTTCCACTCCTAACCTCTATTAACCATTTCATGCTGGGTGTAATCCCCTAAAGTCCTAGGGTCCAGAGGATGACTTCCATTCAGTCCCTTTGTTATAACAGGCATCTCATTATCCTTTATACAGCCTCACAGCTCAGTTCCTATGGCAGCAGCATTTACAGCTTCTCTCTCTATTTTTTGTTTATTCTGCCAAGCTTCAAAATCTTTATGCAACTGTCTGCATTTAACTTAATCTTGGAACAAATGCTTATGTTGGTGAGAGTGTAGCAAGCTGAATTTTTCCTAAATCCCTTCTGTCTTCAGTTTTGTTATATTTTTATTTTTGGGCTCTGGTTCATCTAATTCAGAGGAGAAGAGGCTAATCCAGGTTCAAAATACCTGCCTGTAGTCTTTCTGGAGAAAGTTCTCATTCAGGTACAAAGAGCAGCATGTGGGGCCCATCCTTGTTCCTTTATGGTAGGGGTCTGTAACATTGTCTGTACGTGGGCTCTTGGCAGTCTGGTGAAGCCTATGGACCCTTTCTCAGAATAATGTTTTTAAATGTATAAAATATATAGGTTAAAAAAATTATAATGAGATGCATATTCACGTATACATTTATATACACATATATTCAGACATGCACACATAATGCTACTAGGGCAGGAAGGAATATTTAGATCAGTTAGCCAATAAACATCTATTAATCACCTACTATGTACCAGGCAGTCTTAAGTACTGGGGCTACAAAGAAAGGTGAAACACAATTTCTACTCTTAAGGGTCTAATGGGGGTGGGGGGATGACAACATGCAAACAACTATGTAGAAACAACATCCATACTTTTAAGTTTAATCTGCATTGTTAACATTTTCCCATTACTTTCTCATGCCTAGATCATTAATAAAACAATAAATCAAACCCTGATTTACATCATTTGATGATTTCTTGAGTTATGAATACTCACACTAAAAATCTAATGATTGACTTCAGTTAGAGTCAGCTCTTACACACTCCTGCTGCAGATTTGCACATGTTACCATGAGTCCTTTTTTACAAAAAGTGGTGCTTCTATCAACCACAACTGGGGAAACTTTAAAATGAGATAAACTGAAACTCTGTCTAGAAATTTCCATGGAGTAAACTCTAGTCAAGGCCATAATAAACCAAACAAGAAAATATCCCTTTTGATTTAGCCCTGAGACTGGTTCCAGTCTATGTGAACTCAGTGTTTTGAGGGGATTCTGGGCTACAGATTAGAGATAAATAGTGATCAAATGAAAGTCATTTGTTTACCTTAAGTTTTATAAAACTACTAAAAGCATATTTTCTATTACGCTTCCTTTGGTTAAGTGAAATTTAAAAAAAAAATCTTTTTGGAAGGGGGAAGGCAGGGCAATTGGGGTTAAGTTACTTGCCCCAGGTCACACAGCTACTAAGTTAAGTGTCTGAGGTCAAATTTGAACTCAGGTCCTCCTGACTCCAGGGCCAGTGCTCTACTTACTGCACCACCTAGCTGGCCCTAAGTGAAATGTTCTTAATTCTAACAGTTATCTTATAAATACTTTTCCCTCTTATTGTGATTATATGTTTGTATATAAACTTCTATATCTTCCTGTATATGTCTTTAATTACTTTAAAAAAATTTTTGTCTCATCTTTTCTGCTTCATTTTCATTGTCACAGGCCCTTTGAAAATACTGTCTCTTTGTGATATTTTAAGTATATCTTTAAATGTAGCTCAGTGGTAAGCATGATTAGTTTAAAATGGAAAGTTTTATAAATAACAGCAAACTATATCCCTAGACAGAAACAAAGTTGTCAGTTTTTTTAGGGTATATGTTATATAGACAAAGAAGCCCAATGATTTAAAAAAATGATCTCTACTATTCCAGGGAAATTAAAGCCTAGACTTTACAACCATTTCCCCAAGAAATTCATGCTCCCTCAAATTATTTTTGCAATCCCCCCACCCAAGTTTTTTTTTTAAGCATTTGGGGTTAAGTAACTTGCTCAAGGTTACATGGCCAGTTATTTCTGGGTGTGGTGCTAAGTGTCAGAGCCCAGATCTGATCCCAGGTCATCCGGACGCTGGGGCCAGTGCTCTTACTCGCTGTGCTACCTGACTGCCCCCCCCCAGTTTTAAATCTGTTTAATCAGCTCCCATTTTCCCATTGGTATTAAAATGTCATTAATTTAATATTACAATATTTTTTTCCACAAAGATAAACATTTGATAGAGAGAAATTTTTAAGGATCTATGAAAACTTGGAATGACCAATTATTTACAAATACTAAGGAAGAGACTTTGATTAGCATTAACTGTTATGAATTGCAACTCGAGCAGTAAGATTTTAAAAGAAAATCTCTGATGATTCAGCAAGATAGACTTTCAATAGCCTGAGGTTTATAGGGTAAAATGATTTTATTCCAGCTGAATTTATGAAATAGTCATCACTCCTTTTTTCCCCTCCCTGACACCAGAGGTGGATTTAGGATGTGACCTAATGGGAGCAATCTATTCTAAAGCAAAGACCATTATGGTAGTTTTAAACTTCATATAATTTATCTCCTTTTAGATTAATACTGTACATTTGCTAATATCATTATATGCATCAATGATATTTGATTATAAGGATAATTAATTAAAATCTGGAAGAATAGAAAACACAAGTATAATGCTGATTGGCTCACCTTCATTATCACTGCCTCACGTGAGGTAGTAAAGCCACCTTAGCATTATATTGTCCACACTGATAAGTATGAGGAACACAAACCTAATAGGTTTAATGAAGTCATACTTCATCTATCTTTTGAGTTATCTATTCTCAGTTGAGACACATGAGTAACCCTCATTAATGTTAATGAGAGATACATGTGTATTAGGTGCCTGGATAATTGAACTAGGATATTTTCTAACACCTTGAAAATTCAACTGCTTAACAACAAAACTCATCCTTCTTGGTATCTCAGAAGCTTTTGACGATATCTAACATCCTTCCTCCTAGATACTCTCTCCTGGCTCTTCTCTTACCTTTCTGAATGTTTCAAGTCTCCTTTGATGGATTATCATTCAGAATCTGTCATGGACATTTCTCTTTTTGCTTTACACGCTCTCTCTTGGTGATCACATTAGTAGTTAAGGTATAGTAGTTAGTATACTATAATTAGTAGTTAGTATAGTAGCTAAACTATACATCAATTTATAATAACACATAATATGTAATTAAAAAAATACTTGGCATGTAATATGTAAAAATTTTGAGACGTTTTAATATACTTACTTTTTCATTCAAACTTCATAATAGATCCATGATATGGATCTTACAGATATTATTAGAAATATTTTACAGATAACGAAAAAGAGGCTTAGAGAAATTAAGCAACTTGGCCATAGACTCATAGTAACTAAGTGTCAAAGATAGGACTTTACTCAAACATATATACTATTTACTTAGTTCAGGGGAAGAAGTAAGTACCCTGAACTTCAGAGAAAATACAAACAGAAATTACAAGCAGAAATAATAGCATAAAGACCAACAGACAGGGCTTCTAACCATTTGACCAAAGCACACATACATCACAGATCAACAGACAGATTCAACTGTCTGAACATTACATACCTACATAGTTATCAGAGAGAGAAGCACCAATATCTGGGTTTTCAAAGCTGGGGGTCTCCTTAATAGCTACCCAGAGTCTAATCTGGCCAAATCACATGAACACTCTTCCCATGAAGCCCCCAAAGGAAAATTCTAACCTCAGAGTACATATACATTTCTTCAGGGTAGGAGGGTATCACAACTCTCATGACCCAGGCTCATGTGACTCAAACTCATGTGACTTAGGCTTCCATATGCCTGAAGCAGGTCACATGGGCCTATTAATGAATAGGAAAGATTTTCCAATTAAGCAAAAAAAAAAATTAACAATACAGATGGCATTACTTAGAGTAGTTATTATGTAAAATTGTCATTTTAAAAATTTAATTGACTTTACCTACCCATGAAAAATAAATATTATATCAATTATTTTGATTTAATTTTATTTTTATTACAAGTGTTTTAGATTTGTATAGTTCCTGTGTCTGTTTTGTCAGGTATAACATTCATGTATTTTATACTGTCTAGTTATTTTAAATGATATAAAACAATATTGAATAATAAGACTGACACGCTGTAGTTTCCCTATTTTTCTCTTTTGATTAAATCTATTTTAGCTTTTCCTTTTTCTGAAATAATTATGATTACCCCAGATTTTTCATATAATAAATTCTACTCCTGATCTTTATTTTATGTTTGTGTGTATCTCTAATTTTTATAGAATTTCCTGAAAGCAATGTATTGTTGAATTCAAAACTTTAATCCATCAGTTTTCATTTTATGGGTAAATACATTCCTTCTACATTCTTGTATATTTTCCTCCTTCCTATTTTTCCTTACTGTTCTTCTCACCCTATTCCTATCCCTCCCCACTCTTCTGCTTTACTTCTACCCAATACCTTGCCCTCCTATTCCTTAACCCACCCACCCCTCCATTTTCCTCTCCTCCCACTCTATCCTTTGACCTCTTTTTTTCTGAATTTAGAAGACTTTTATACACACACATACACACTCATACATACATTATATATATATTCCCTCTTTAACTCACTCCAAATGAGAGTTTATATTAATATAGTAACCATTTTGTTACTATAGTGTTTACATATTTTGTAGCAATATCTTTGTAGCTAAGTATGGAGTGGCTTATTTACTAGGTTGGTTATTGGGTGGTGATTTTTTGGTCACAGCATCTCTTGAAAAATATAGCTAAGTCAAAGAAAGTTTGAAAATGGTACTGGTAGAATGAGAACCTACTATGGAGAAATCATAGAGCCTTGCCAGATTGAGGAAGAAAAACCAATTGCTTTCTGTAATTGCATAATAATTAACAAAAAAAAATAAGGGAATAAGAATTTATTGAGAACCTATTATATATACTAAGTGCTTCTAAAAAATATTTCATTTGATCCTCACAACAACCCTGCAAGGTAGGTGCCATTATTATTCCCATTTTACAGTTGAGGAAACTGAGGCAAACAGTTTAAGTAATTTGCCCATTGTCACATAATTCGTAAATATCTGAGGTAAAGGTCTCTTTGACTTTAGACCTACCGCTCTATTTACGGCACCAACAGTATCCTGACAATTTTGCAGCGATTATTAAAGTATTTCAAAGCTCTGAAAGTGGAGGCTATTTGAACCTTGCCTGTCATCTATATTGTTTAGCTAAAGATTTGGCTGACAGTGGATTTGGAATGTGCTTATAAGAAATAAATCTTCTTATGGAGTGAAAAAAAACATGGAAAACTTCTGAATATGTCACAAAACTAGCTGATGCTTTTTATGTCTTAAGGAACTGGCAGAATATCATGTACTACATTAATTTCCAAGTGTTGTTTAGCGCCAAGGGGAAATTTGTGAGTCTGAGACCTCCTTCATCTATTTATCTTTAGTACTCCCTCAATATGCCATCTGAGAAAGACGTTTCCATGGAAACAAAAATGTTACAAGATAGTTGTGATGTGCTTAGAGAGTTTGTGAGCAGTGCTAAAAATGCCCTGTGAATGTTTAACTGAGAAATAAGAGCTCAAATACAACATGACTCTTAGACTGGGCATTAACCCAACCACTATTCAGGTTAGGAATTTTTTATAGGCTTCTTTTTTCTGGATAGAAACATAAAAACCTACACACATACCGATTCATTATTCCTTAAGATATCAACTTGGTAGACAGAGGCAATACTGTTATTCCTATTCTAAAGTTCAGGGATCAAAGGTCATAAGATGTTGAATGATGTTCCAGGGTCTCTTTATCAGTCAGCAATGGAATCTGGATAGAACACATTTTTCTAAACTCTGTGGACATACATCCAACCAGTAGTCTAGGCAAACCTCATTTAAGATCACATTGTAGAAGAAAACATTCAAAGAACTATAATTAATGTGGGGTCCTTATAGGGGAAAAGCCAAAAAATACAGTAATAAATTAAAAGTCATAAAAACTTAAACTTTGTGAAAGATGGAAGCCTGAGCATGGTGACCTGTTTACAATCATAACCTGGATACTGAATTGTATTTTAGGCACTGAGTCATAACTTAAAGATAGCATGACCTATGAAAGCCAAAACAATATCATCATGGCCTATAGGTGACTGGGCCATGAGTGATACACAAACTTATGTTTGGGCATAACACTGACTTTACTCCAAGGTTAAGCAGAAAACCAAAAATATCCACCCATCAGTAGTGATGCACCATCTAACTCCTCCTGCCTTTGTCTGTTTTCTATAATTACCATGAAGATTTTTGGGGTTCTTTAGCAGGGATCCATTGAACTGTGTGGCTGCCATCTCAGATTGAAGATTGTCTATTTGCAAGTATTCATAATGATTTATTAAACTACTACCTATAATCAATCTAGATATACTTGACGTTTTTCTTTGGTATTAAAAGAGCACCCCACAGTTATGGAGAAGGTATGGGGTTCACCAGCCAGGGGAATTCTAGACCTTATGGTTAAGAAGGGGAACACAAGTAATTATATTAAAATTATACTTGGTAATTCACAGATGGTTTTGATGGTTTTGCCTTTTTTTCCCCTCATAAACAAAATGGCAATCAAAACTTTGCATTCTGATGCATTTATAGATGTTGAGAATTTGTGGAAGTTCAACAAATATTTTATTCCAGGCATTAACATATAAGATGATGTTAAAAAAAAATGGAAAGCACTTTATGAGACATTTTAAGCATTAGAAGTCAATGAAATATAAGTACTGGACATAAATATTACCTATAAAGACTTACTAGTGAAATATTACTAACCATTTATAAAATGTAATAATAAAAAATACAAATAATATGCAAATTAGCTTTCTCCCAAGGGCTAATATTCAAGAACCCAAAAATAATTTTATATTTATTCCTCAGAATTGATATTTTTTCAATTATTTTGCAAGAATCAACTTAGTTTTCAGAGTTTGAAAATAACTTTTACATTTTGATTCTTTCCAAAGAACCAAATGGATTATGTGTACTTTAAACTCAATGACAGATTTTTAAAAAGCTTTTATAGGTACAGGGTGTCCCAAAAGTCTTAGTACACTAAGTGTATTTCAACTCAGCATACTTAGTGAGGGATTGGTAAGGGATAAGCATGTTATATCACAAGCAGAACACAAAATTCAAGATGGAGTAAAGCCTGATATTATTAGTAGGTTAAATATAAAAAAATGAAGGTATCAATTACTTCTAGAATCAAGTAGGGACAACACCCAAGTTTTTCTTATCCATTTTTTTTTGCTTCCAGGTAGATCTACACCTAAACCATTTAAGACAGATAGTTTCCATTCTAAAATCTCTCCAGGGACAGTCATTTTTCACAATGGTAACCTGCTCAAGTGTTCAATCACACTTGCCACTGGGATATTCTTCCTTTAGTCTTTCCAAACTCCTTTCTTACAAATTAAGGCTACTTCCTCTTGCCTTGTCTTCTCTACTTGTAGACAATAAAGAACTGTCAAATGCTCATTTAAAAAACTCTTCATATACTCAAAGACAGTCTATTCTTACATGACCCTTTCTTGAGCATAAGTAAGCAGAATGAATTTGACATTTTCTCATTAGGCTTCTACCAACCTACTTGCATTAATTGTTCTTTAGAGACTTACCATTTTTCTATATCACTTACAGTGTGGCACTAAACCTGAAACAAGACTTTAGTAAAGAGAAGGTTTACCTCATCTCTTTCTTCTTTTAAAATTCTAGTATTGTTTTTAGTTTTACAACATTTACTAGATTGTTTTTCAATCCCAATTCCTGTAGTGCTACATATATATATATATATATACACACACACATATGTATACACATATACATATAATATGTATTACATATTATGCATATTATATACAAACACATAAGTATATATGCACACATTTGTCATCTATCTATCTATCTATCTATCTATCTATCTATCTATCTATCTATCATCTTGCCATCGTATATCTCTTTATCTGTCTATAGTATTAAGTTTGACCTGTAATGATTTTTATGTCTTTTAAAATTTGTTAACCAGTCTGGGCAATGAAAAGATCATTTGTTGGGGAATCAGAGGAACTAGGGTTAAACCCTGTCTTGGACATTCAGTATCTGTGTGATCTTGAGCAAGTCACTTAATCTTTTTGGGCTTATTTTCCTCATCTGTAAAAAAGTGGAGTATGGTCTAGATGACATCAAAAGTCCTTTACAGCTTTGAATTTAGAACTACGAATTAAGAACCATGTAGTCTTCAGGAAGAGGGAGCAGTAATAGAAGTGTGAGAGAAAGACTATGAGATGATTTTTGGACTTGTCAAACCTAAGTTTCTCCAAGCTTTCTATACTTTTCCTCATCAATTTGCAAGATGCACTAATTCTTTGTCACCTCTATAGCGGGGCAGCTTGCCCTGTAGGTAAAGGCTATGGGTGTTTTTCAGGAGGGAGAAAGGTTCATATTTGATTGGTTTTCTGTTATGTCATAGATAGAGAAACATAGCATCTATACTATTAAAATAATTTGCTGGTTGATCTTCCTGATTCAGATATCTCACTTCAGCCCATCTTTCATTCAACTGTCAAAGTGATATCCCTCAAGTGTAGGTGTGACATCTCTCCTCTCTCTCTCTCTCTCTCTCTCTCTCTCTCTCTCTCTCTCTCTCTCTCTCTCTCTCTCTCTCTCTCACACACACACACACACACACACACACACACACACACACGTGCATATTCCCATTCAATAACCTCTAGGATAAAATATAACATCTGTTTGGCTTTTAAAGCCCTTCATAGCCTGACCACTTTCTACCTTTATAATTTTCTTACACCTTATTCTACTCTGATGAGATTGACTTTCTTGGTGTTCTTTACACAAAACCATTTCTTGACTCCATGCATTTTCACTGTCTGTTCCCCATGCTTCAAATTCTCTCCCTCCCCAATTCTGCCTCCTGGCTTCCCTGGCTTTCTTTAAGTTCCAGATAAAATTTCCCCTTCTACTAGAAGCCTTCTCTAATCCCCCATAATGCTAGTGCCTTCCCTTTAAGATTTTCTCCAATTTATCCTTTTCATATATTTTTTTGTACTTAGTAATTCCCAAGGTGTCTTCCCTGTTAGACTGTGGACTCCTAGAGAAAAGAGGTTTTTTTTTCAAAATTTTATATATTTATTCCTGTCTTTGTATTATCTATATTTATCAGAGCAACTAGCACCTACTAGTTGTTTAATAAATGCTTGCTAATTTGATTTCAATCAAATAGGGAAAGGAAACAAAGGGAATGGGAGTGTCTATGGAGTGTAGAAGTGCCCAGAAAAAAGAAGAGCAAGGGAGCCAGAGAAGAGGTGCGGAGTTCAGTGTAGAGACAATTGAATACTAGTGCTGATAGAGTCCAAAATTTGGAGAGGTACTTTTGATTCATAGCATTATTATAAATAAAACCAGAAGAATAAAAAAAATAAACCAAAGTAGAATATGGATTTCTAGAGGGTTTTTTTAAAAAAAGAGATGAATAAATGAAAGTTTCACTTTTTCACCTAAAAACAAGAAAAATCATAACTGCACAGATTATAATTTCATTTTTCAGTGCTAAATGAAGTTAAACAAAAAGATTACCATGAAGATAATTGTAGTTCATGTACTAATATCTGTTACAAAAGATGAAGAAATAAAGAAATTCTTTGAAGAACTTGAAATGACTTTATAAGCCAAATTAATTTAATATAATAATATGAAAGAGTATTGATGATGGAAAATATATTGAGAAATATGATTCAGCATTAAGAAATAAAAACAAGCCTTCACTGTAAAGGAGAAGTTTTTGCCTTCTCTCTTTTTTTTTTTTTGGAGGGGGGAAGGCAGGGAAATTGGAGTTAAGTGACTTGCCCAAAGTCACAAGGCTAGTAAGAGTTAAGTGTCTGAGGCTAAATTTGAACTCAGGTTCTCCTGACTCCAGGGCTGGTGCTCTATTGACTGAGCCAACTAGCTGCCCCAAGGACAGTTTTCAACAGATTTTAGATGTACAAAAATGGAAAGATCTGCTTATGTAGAAATAGTGAACTGATTGCTAGAAGTGTTCAGGTAGATAGTAGATAATAACTTTTCTGTAATGATACAGAATGAACTCCTATTTTGCACAGTTAGACTAAATGATCTCTAATGTACTTTCCAACTTTAATCTTTTATGATTCTGTAGTTTATATGTTCTAGGGACTCCTTGTTGATGGATCTATAGATTCTCCTTAAACTTTTAGTTTCCCTTTGTAACCACTTTCTACCTCTTATGTACCCTAGAAAAGGGAAGCATTTTTTATAGAAGGTATAAAGTTCTTTGCCCTGAATTATCTTTGCTTATCTCTATTAAAAAACCCTATTCTCTACTATATTCTTACAACTTTTGCAGTACAAATTATAAAGGCTTGGTTCTGGCACTGATTCATGACACTCGTGTTCTATCCCTGTGGCTTGGTCTTTTTCTCTATTAAGATAGAGAAATATTATAAACAGATTCATAATCAGTTGAGATGGAGAGGCTTTTATTTTCAGCTCCTACAGAGAGCTATGAAGTCTCCCAGGAGAAGAGGAATCAGTGCTACACAGAAGTATGGAAAAATTTAGCTCAGATTTATGGGGAGTTGAAGAAAGATATACCCACTGGGACCTAGGGGGGGCCAAAGATACATGACAGACCCCCACAATCTCCAAGAAAAAAAGGAGACACAAAAGGGAAGAAGGACCAGCACTTAAGAATCTGGGAATCATGATATATGAGCCATCTAGGCTATTTGGAATCTACCAGTGGGAAAAGGGTTGCTGGACTGTCTAACAATTTTGAGTTCTTTTCCTTTATTGAAGAGTACTTCCAAAGGTAATTCTATGTCTGGTCTTTGGGGAAGCCAGAGGCCCCTGTAATCAAAAGACGTTATCTCAACTACTTATGGACTTGGATATAAGTTTTTGGAACCTTCTGTCAGCTTAAATAAAACCTGTCCTATAGTTAGGATAGCCCTGTGATTTATGAATGTTTATATGAAAGATGAGGACCCTTTTAGACAAATTTAAGATTCTGAGGTTTCCAGAGAAAATTCTGGGTTTGAATGTCAAAGAAATGTTGAGAAAATGCCCCAGGATTGTACCTAGTTTGTGTGAACATAAAGTTGCAGTTCACAGTGATGGGTTGCTTATGAATTTGAATATTAACCATTCTTAAACACAAAACACATCCTTGCTTTAGGAATGTCACAAGGTTAATAGAAACAGAACAAAAAAAAATTCTCTGTGGGAAAGTTGTTCACATAGTGAAGTTGTACTGCTCTTCTTAGGGGAACAATAAATCCCACTGAATACTCCTTTTACAATTGTGCTTAATTATTTCATCAAATATCAAGTTACGTTCTGATAAACATTTTACCCTATTTGTTCTGAAGCTATGATTTCATCCATGTGGAAAGTCCTTTCACTGATACAGATTTTGATAAAAAACCATAATCCCCTCAAATTACTTTTGAGTTTAGGGATTTCACAAATTCTCTCTGGTATCTCTATGGAATGCTATAAAGAATAGTAGAGTTATCTCCTTATTTTAGCTAGGATAGATCATGGTGAGCCTAACTGTAAAGGCCTCTACTATAACAGAACTTTGCCTTTTACAGACCATGACATTCCAATTACTTGGCCTTTCTTAAGAATGTAAACAGACTCTCTTTACGTAACAAAATCTTCACAAGGTTACACTAATTGCTGAACCACCATGTTGTATCATTTGTTTGAATATTTTTGTCCTACATATTTTCAAAGTTAGAGATAAAACATAATAAAAAATGGCATTAAATCTTGTAGTCCTTTGCACGAGGAAAAAGGACCAAATAACCATGTCTGAAAATTTGTCCTTTCTTCTAACTACAGGGTTCTGTTATATCCCATCAGATTAAAGCCAAATCTCGGCATACTCAGTAGAACAAAATTGTGTTCATTCATATGGATTTGCTTTCAGTAATCTCTCATTTGCCTTTATAAGATGAAGTGGAAAGTTGGCAAGAATCCTGTAAAACTGGGCAGCATGGACAGCCAAACCAGATTATTAGAGACAAAACCCTATTCTGTACTACATTCTTACTACTTTTGCAGTACAAATTATCTGCAGCTGTGGACAACTTCTAGCATTCAAACAATGGGCAAAACCCTTACTTTTTGACCTGTGCTGTCTGGTTTGGCTGTCTGTATGATCACGAATGCCAATTTTCCATTTCATATCAAGCTGTATGGACTTGGTCAAACACTTCTTCCTGGATGCCAAGGGACAGGAGAATTTACTTCTTAGCCTGAGTAACATAAAGCAAGGAAGACTAAGTTTTTTTTTCAATATTCAATTAGATAGATGTCACATCTCAATAAATGGCTTATATAATTGAAATACCCAATTTATGTTTATTTGAAATCACTTCTTACTAGCTCACTAGATGAAGTCTTTTATCACAGAAAGTCAGATCATTCACTCTCTCCAAAAATAGATCAATAGAGAAAATTGTCTTAATATTTACTAGTCACTAGTCAACTAACCTGATGACTCTAAAGCTGAGTTGAAACAACTGGCAAGGAGGTTGAACGAGAAAGAAGAAAGGCAATGGTGAGTGAGATAGCTCGATTTTCCTGGCAGGTGACTAAAGAGTAGATGGACTATAAAAAGTTTTTATTTTTAGGCTAAAATGAAAAGGCAAAGTTGCAGTTTTCTGTAAAATAAAGAATCAATATTGATATTCACTCAGAATATATTATTTGATGTACCAAAGTTTTTCCTCATGCAATTTAGTGTGCTTTGTATCTTTGTGAAATAAACCTTTTTAAAACTAGGAAAAAGGTTGCCAAGATCAGAGAATCAGATTGAATTTCTCACTTAAATTTTAAACCTGTCCATTGTTTTAGAGCCTCTAAGTAATCCACAGCTGCAGGTCATTTGTACTCCCAAAGTTCTAAGAATGTTGTGCTGAGTGAAATACTAGTAACTGCTGGACATAGGCCAAGGAAAAATGGAGGTTAATTTGATATGTGTTGCAGTGCCCAAGAAGTTCAATTCATGTGTGCTAAAGTACATACAATTATCCCAATTAGTACATAATTAGTTATTCAAATAGATTTTTCATATTCTGATTTTTGCAATTAAATAATATCTATGCAATTGAGATTACTAGTATTACTGAAAGTTATACAAGTGTGCATATATATGTATCTGAGAACACATGCATGTATATTATATCCTATATACACATATCTATAGGAAGCATGACATAGTGGATAAAGAGATGGCCTGGGAATCAGGACCATAAGGAAACAAGTCCCTGTACAGTCAATCATGAGCAGCTCTCCTGAGAATTGTTGTTATGAATAACTTTAAGGATCTAATTGAGTAGTATAGTGAACTCTCTATTCAGCAATAAACTAAAGCAAAACATTCAAGAAACTTAAGCACAACATTCACAACATAACAGAACAAGTTATTACTAAGGTGGCCTCATAGTCTTAAACAAAACATAACATTCAGTAAGTCACAATGTCCTCAATTGATATAGAGTGTCCAAGTCAAGTCTTCTTTCATCTTGACTCCACGCTGGCTTCCAATCATCCTTAAGTCAGTCAGCCTTAAGCGGTAATCATCCTTAAGCCATACTTAAGGGGTAGCAGAAAGTACAAACACCATCCACCCCTAGGTCACAGTAAATTACAATATCATCACTCAACACTGAGTACCCGAGTAAAGTCCTCTTTCATCTTAACTGGAGGCTGACTTCCAAACTCCACAGCTCCTCTTCTATGGGCTGATCTTTCTCAGCTCTTGCCTGTATTCACTGGACTCTTGCCTGGACTTAGAGGTAGGCAGCTCTCCATTTCTGTTCCATATTGCAGCTCACAGGGACTGCTCTAGTCCAAGCTCTTCACAGTTTCTGTTTCTAGGACAACAAAGCTCAACAGGGCTACAACAATATTTATACACATTACTGGCACTATTATCTCAATTCACTTTCTGTCTGAGAAATCAACACAGACCGACAAAGCACCGACATCACAACCATTCCCTCTCTCAGTTCTTCTTGGTCCCAGTCTGTGCTTGAGGTTTTATCTGCTCTGCTCCTTCCTGTTTTACCCTTCCTATTCTGCCCTTCCTGTCCTGCTCTTTTGGCAGGCTCCATGTGATGATGTTAGGCCTATTAAAGGCAGGAAGTTCTCCAAACTCCCTTAGGCCTGTTAAGGGCAGCACAATTCATACTGTTTCCAAAAAAGCCTTGACACAATCAAAGGCAAGGCTCAAAGGCACTTAAATAGCTGAAACAAGCAGCAAAGTATTACTTTGTTTGCCATTATAGTTCCATCTCTGACATATTCTTGCTTCATGACTTTGGGCAAGTTACTTATCTTTTCAATATTCTAGCCAACTCTCTAAGACTGAGTTGCAGAGAAGGTGCTAACTTTCACTGGTAGAAGGAGTTCTTAGTTGAAAGTTCCTAACATCATGAAACTCCAGGTTTGGTTCCTATCACAGTCCCTACATATATATTTACATCTATGTGTATGTGTGTGTGTGTGTGTGTGTGTGTGTGAAAAGCAGGATGGCATATGGATAGGAGGTCAGCCACTGGGGTAAAATTCTTATTATCTATGTAATCCTAAGGAAACTACTTCAACTTTTAGTGTATCACAAAACTTCCATGAACTTATTCACCAAGATTTAGATGAGTTTAAATCTCTGTTGGTTTAGGGAATTCCCAAAATCAAAGCTCTGCATGGTGTCAGAATTGTACATATACAATAAAATATTGAAATACTTGAAGAATGTCTCTTATTTCTTTGTTGCTGTGTGGTTCCTCTCTCCAGTAGTGTAGATTATAAGATTTTAAAGCCTTTGAATATGCTGTTTTTTCTCAGAGAAAGAGACTCAACTGTGATTTGTTGCTAGGGGAATATGAGACACTAATCACAATGTCTCTAAGAATTCTCTGGCCACCATAGCATTTGTTATTTTGCATAAAACAAAGGGGTGTGTAGGAATGAAGTTGACACCCTTGCACAGTGCCTTTTAATCCCCTCCTGTTTGAGAAAATAGACCTACTGAGATTTTCCTCAGTCAGAAGTCCTGTTAATTCAGAAAAGTAAACTTGGATTTCTGACCAAAAGTTAGATGACAATACAACTTAGAGATTTAGAAGAGCTGATAGAAGAAAAGGTAGCTAACATTTAACAGTAGAATTTTAAGAAGGGGTCAAAGGGAAGAATTTTCACATAGATCATTGTGCTTTCAGGTAGAGCTGAAGTGAGAAATAGAGATTCATTCTCAGGTTTTAGCTGAGAGCTCCCTGGAAAAATTACAGATACTGGTTTAAGAAGTTTGCAAGTTGGCCAGAGCCCAAGCCTGATGAGACTGCAAAGGGTGCATCAGTGTGCTTGACTGGTGGAATTCCCTGTGTGAAAGAAGCTAAGGATATTGCTTCTGCAGAAGCATGCATAGATTTTCTGAAATTGGTTCTAGATTGCTAAGCATGTGGTAGATAGCAATTTTTTTGATTGACTGCAGTTGTAGACTGGAACTGGGGGCACCTTCAAAAGGCCTTAGTTTGCCTTGGACTCTTCCTCTATTGCTTGGACCTCTTATCTTGGTTTGAGTCCTTGGCTGACAAGGCTATAAAGGGAGAGGTCTTGGACCCTCTCCTTCCAAAATCATTATGTGGTCCTATGAATATTGACCTCAGTTCTCTGCCTGTCTTAGTGTTTGTTCTTTTTCATTTTAAGTTAAGGAAGTTGGTAGGAATGTGTGAGTTCCAAAAGGTCAAAAGAGATTTGGAAGTCTAAGAGGTTCCATGAGTCTGAGAGCTGGAGGGTTGTGGCTATGCCATATTTTGTAGCCATTAATCAGCATTAATTGATTTGAGGAAAGATGTACTACTTTTAGAGCAGCTAAGCAGTAGCTGAGGCAGAACTCATCTAGCACTAATGGGAGCTTTACAAGTGAGCTTAATGGGAACAGTATTCTGTAGAAAGCGTGTTACTTTTGATCTTACTCTCTCCAGGAACAAAGGTAATATGGGAAGAATCTACTTCAGAAGTATTGGGGAAAATTTTAGTGCATTTTTTCTTACTATATCTTTGAGGTAAATATACTTTTTAAAAGTTACCTGATGTTATTCGGTTAAAAGAAACTGGACAGTTAATCATTGATAGTTAATGGTGAGGGGAACAAATGCAGAATGGGTAGGGAGTTGACATTGAAGGAGAGATACTTCAAATCCTAAAGGGCACACCTAGAACCCTGAGGGGGAAATGTAGCAGCCTGGCTCTGGGATAGCGAACTCAGAGAATATAGTCAGCATAGATAGCAAATATATGGAGCCAAGTCTCTCCCAGATACTTTCACTGCATATCATCATCACTCTCCTGGCAGCAGGGACCTAGCCCCTTTCACGTGGAGAGCTGCATCCATCCTCTGATGCATATTATACCAGTCCATAGGGACTAGGTTCTAGTCAACTTTCAGTTCAGGGACTATTTTTGCTTTTTCTTTATTGCCTCAGAGATTAGCCCAGCCTAGCATATAGTAACCACTTAATAAATACTTTAAAAATGATTAATTATTATTTAAAAGAGCATAGCTAGCTTTTAAGGTAGACAGCCAGGTGGTATAGTTTATAGGGCACTGGACCTGGGGTCAGGAAAAACTGAGTTCAAATTTGAACTACCTCGCAGGGTTGTTGGTATCAAATGGGATAATATTGATGAAGCATTTAGTACAATACCCAGCACATAGTAGTAGCTTAATAAATGCTTGTTTCCTTCCTTCTTCCCACTCCTACCTACAAGTGCATGCTAAGAAATGATAAAAGAGCTTTAATTTATTAATACTTACTGAACTTATTTTAATGGATATTAGGTGACTCTTAAAATAGCTACAGTTGACCAGCTACACCAATAAGGAATATCTGGTGTGGAGTAGCAGAAGGCAACCCTTAGCAATGAGCAGGGAAGAACAACAATTTCTGATGAACAGGGGAGAGCAATGCTGGCACAGAGCAGGACTGTCAGAGAGGAGTCAAATGATATCAGTAGAACTCAATGGATACTTTTCGGTTTTGGAAGAATGAATTGTACCTATATGCAAGTACCAAGGATACACGTGTCCCTCTTTGGCATGGATACAAATGTGTTTCCCATGTGTGTATGTCCTGCCAAGAATTCTTGTAACTATTCATTATTCCCACTGAATGTGTATGCACTGTAGGAATCTTGCTTTAAGGTTTATGTGGTGTGTGTGTGTGTCTGATATTTCATGGTTATTTTATTTACATTGTTATTTAAGTAAAATGTCTCCTGTATGAACTGTGTATGTCATCTGAATGAATGGTTAAAAAAATGAAACAAACATCAAGCTTGTGAGTTAGTTGAAGAAGATTCTGACTCATTAAGTTCTACCACTTACAGTACATAAATGGAATATCTGGAGAGAGGCCTTCCTTTATAGGCTTCATATCTCTGTGTATATATGACCAATTGAAGTCACTTAATGTCTCAGTATTCCAGGTAATTCTCTAACACTATAAATTAAAGACACCCTCCAGACTAACAAAAACACAGAACTGTACAAAAAATGTTCTGTGTGTGTGTGTGTGTGTGTGCATGTGTGTCTGTCTCTCTGTCTCTCTCTTGTTCAGGTGAACTTAGATGGTTCATTTAAGGAAAGACCTATGATGTTGTGTGACATAGGGAGATGTGATTCCTACTTGACCGAGAGACCACTGAGCCCTTATAATTCTGTAAGTTTAGGGCAATATAACTTTGGATTCTTGGTAAGACTTTGTAGTGACTTGTGGTGGGGCAGATGGAGAAGAAGGAGAGAGATCAGGAGGGGAGAAATGGCAAGGTCCAGATTTTATATAGTTAATGGAAACCTTTGGAGTCAAAAGCATGTGGTGAAAGTCAGCACCTTAACATTCTTAATTCTCAGCATCTGAACCACCAGAGAGCATTAAGAAAGTACTTCTAGGATGGAACTGTTTTCTCCTTCTTTGAACTAACATTTCATCTCCTGTGTTTCAGAACCCACAGTTCACTGTATGTCTTATGACCTAACCCAAATTTTATAACTTTCTGGGCTATTGTTTTACTTCTTTCAGAAAATACTTCTGTTTTATTGTTTGTGAAATAAGTGTAAAGATTTTTAATGCCATTTCAACATAGTACTTAGCCTCAGGCAAGTACTTCAAAGCCAGAGTCAAATCGAAGTGGGAGGGTGGTTTTGTCTAAGGGCTTTTCCATACTCAACACTTTATTGCACACAAGAGGGAAAAAATGTGCTTAACCTGGCTTGCTAAAATTCAGACCCCTTCTTTTAATTTTGCCTTTCTTTGGGTCAAATACTCTGTAGTGAGGATCACAGATTATTATGTTAAACATTCTGAAGGGAGAATCAACTAAAAAAATAACTGTGGTTACTCTATGTGTGTGTGAATGTTGGAATAAGCATTAAAAAGGCAGGAGTTTCATAGGAAAAACAAATTTAAAGGAATAGTTCTAAATTTAAATAACTTATAGGCAACCCAGAGATTACTTAAAAATACATTTTTTTTGCCCTTTTGGAGGGCAATTGGTGTTAAGTAACTTGACCAAGACTAGACGGCTAGTTTTTTGTGTGTTTTAAGTGTCTGAGGCTGGAACTGAACTCGGGTACTCCTGACTCTGGGGCCAGTGCTTTACTCACTGCACCACCTAGGCTCCCCTCAAAATACATTTCTAAGTCAAGGAGAGTGTATGCTGCATATTTAAAAGGTTAAATATTGTAGCAGCAAGCACCATGACATATGCAGGGTGGCTGCCAACACAAGTTCCTAGATCTGCTTTTGTAAAGGAAAGCAACTCAAAATGGGTTAATAATTTTGCTTTAATCAAACATATGTCATTTACCTAGTTTAGGGGGAAAAAGATCAGCACCCCAAACTTCAGAGAATACAGAGGCTACAAGCAGACAACAAATACAGAGAAACATAGCAGACAGACCTCCAACTATCTGACCATTACATCCATACATAGTCAGTTACCAGAGAGGGAAGCACCAACATCTGGGTTTTCAAAGCTGGGGGTCTCAATGGCTGCCCAGAGTCTTGTCTGGTCAAATCACACAACTCTTCTCAAAGTGAGTCCCAAAAGCCTCATATCAGGGTTTATATAGCCTTCTCCTGGCTCAGAGAATGTCACAACCCTCTTGACCCACTGCCCAATCACAGAGCACCAAGGTGTAGACATTCCTGAAAACCAGGCCTCGAATCACTTGGCTCCAGGTTCACTTAAGCCTATCAGGCCTAGGGGCAGGGAAGATCTTAAATTTCCATTCCTATAACAGATATTCAATAAAACCTTGAGATTACTGACTGCTAAAGTAAAAGAGACCATTAAGAAAGAAACAATTTCTTCTATCAAGGTTGGTCTAAATGGACACTGAAATGATGGTCAACTCTAAAATTTTATGATGCTGTAAATTATTTATTCAAATTTTTTTTAGCTCAAACAAGAACAGTGGGGACATGAATTATATAATTGGCTAGGAGAATACTACAAATTAGAGAAACACTTTTCTAGGAATTCTAAAATGAATAAAAAAAGATCTTTTAAATGTTAAGGAATACTCACTATTGAATCAGTGGGAGTGTTTGATGATCAGCATACATCAAGTGCACTCAGTAACAAATTAATCAATGCATGGAATGCTCTAGGTGTAATTAATGAATGTATTGTTGATGAATATTTGGACTCACATGCCATCTTCCCAAGAATTTTGAAGGAACTCAAGAATAAATATTTAAACCTATTGGCCAAAATGTATAACCCTTTGTTCCAGTTAAACATGATATTTGAGTGATATGTCTGTGCCTATATCACCAGTAAATATAGAAGGTGGCCTCAAGTTTAAGTCTCCTGACTCCAAATATTTAATATTTCTACTGGAAGGAGTTGTATGAAATCCAGGGTTAAGCAATGTGCACAATTTGTTTAGGTTTAAAATAAATATACAAACAAATTTCCCATGTGATTAGGTAGGGAAGCTTTAGATTCCTTAGGATTAGAAACTGGCTTATCATTAGAAAGCAAAGTAGAGACAAATGGACTCTGTGTGTGTATGTGTGTGTGTGTGTGTGTAAACATCCCTAATGATTATTTAGTATATACAAAAATGTTCTGAAGAATACTTCCTTTTATATAAGGAAGTCTTTAGATTTCCAGTTTTGCTTAAGTTATTTCAGTAAATAAAATGTCAAGTTGTAATGGTAATGTAATTTAACCCCTTTGTTTTGGCGAAAGTAGCAGGTACTTAGCACTTAGTACTTGATCAAATGTCTGTTGGGGAAACAGAAGGTTTGAACTCCTGTCTCCTGTTGCTGATGTAACAGGAAGAGGTTGACTAGAACAAGAAGTTAATACTGTGTGTATATAAGAAAAGTCCCAGAGAGGCACAGTCAGAATTTCTTGGGACAAGAATCTGGAGGCAGAGTAGCTACAGAAGAGAAAATGGAGAAATGAGCCAGAATTTCCTGAGGACTTTTGGTGGTAGAGCTTCTTCTGAACAGGAACCCAGGAGCCTCCTCCCCCCAGCATGGATAAGGTGATTCTGATTTTTTGAAGGAGCTGCAGAAGACTGAGGAAGCATTACCAGGATGCAGGGACTTTGTCTGTTTGTGGCTTGGTTGAGTCTTGAATTCTCAGAAGCAGAAACTGTGAAGGATTTGAGATGGACTGGACCCTGTGATCTTCGGTGTGGAGCAGTACCTACCCAGAGAGCTGGACAAGGAACTGGGAGCTGTCTGCCATTGAACCCAGGTGACAATCTGGTGAATCCAGGTAGAATCTGGGACCATGGAAGGAAGGAATTTGAGAATTGGCCCCAAATCAAGATGAAAAGACCTCACTGTGGGTATGGAGTAATGATGAAATTATAGTTTACTAGTACCTAGATGTGGAGGGTTTGTATATTTTCTAATGATTGTCCTTAGTGATTAATGATACTTAGTAACTGATTGCTGAATAAGTGACTGATTGAGATAATCAAGTGTCACTCATGAGTAGAAGACTTTGACTATTGTACTTTAAGATCATTGTTCTTTGTTCTAAATATTGTGACCACTTCAGTGAAAATTATGTGGCCATTTTAATGATAAGCTGTTATGAATACTACCGTGTTTCCCCGATAATAAGACCTATCCCGAAAATAAGCCCTCCCCTTACTGTGTAAGTTTCCTCTAAAATAAGCCCTCCCCCCAAAATAAGCCCTATTGAGATTGCTACTGTAGTGAAGGTGATCCCCTGTGCTACACGCTACATTACGGTACCCTCTGTATGCACCGTCCCCCCCCCCCGGGTGAAACGCACGTCGCGCTCTGAGCTGCATCCAATCAGAGCTGCAGCAGTGAGCACGTCATCCTGTTCTTCCCCAGTGATTTGCTTATTGATTAAAGGTACATTTTTTTGTTCACATTTACCTGTTTATTAAAATTGCTGTCAATGTTCATTAAAATAAGCCCTCCCCTGAAAATAAGCCCTCTGGTGTTTTTCTGTCAAAAAAAAAAATAAGACAGTGTCTTATTATTGGGGAAACACGGTATATTGTGATTTTCTGTGATAAGTTGTAATATTGATTTTCTGTGAATGTTTTGCTCTGATTTGTTATTGAATAAATAGAGCATTCACTATACTATGTAATCAGAATCTTGAAAGCTGTTCACAGCAGCAGTCCTGGAAACTGCTCATGTGTGACTTTACACAAGTTTATAGGAAAATATTATAATATTGAAGGGGCAGAAAGGTAGAAAGTGAACACATGTATCACTGTGTTAACACAGTCAATACAAAAAGCTGGGCATAATCAGGAAGGGTATAACTAATAAAAGTAAAACTTTCCTCCTGTCTTAAAAAAAAAAAAAACTAAACTCAATATCTAGTCTATTGATGGGAAAAATAGGTCTAGTAAAACAATAGATTTTCCTTGTTTTTTATAATGATGCAATTCTGATGATTGCTCCTCAAATTCTGGATTTTGAATACAAAAAAATGGACAATATTTAGAGAAAATAATTGATAATTTAGAGAAAAATAATTGATGAGATATAGAAACTTTGAATAAAATTATTACCTGGAAATAGGATAGATGAGAGACAAAAGAATGAAAAATTTTAAATCATGACTAGTAAAGAGGGATGGAACTTGTTCACCAGTTCCCAGCATATTAGATCAAGGAAATGAAATAATATTTGTTCAACATTTTGTAAAACTTAAAATACTATGTAAATATTAGTTGTTATTATTATTACAATCACAAATACAACTTAAAGCTGAGAAGAGGTTTGATAAAACAAATCAAATTAGGCTCTGATATTTAACATGTAGAAAACTTAGGGAATTCCTGATCTCCAAGAGATAGGACAAGTTAAAATGTTAAACAGATTGAAGAAACAATTGAGATAAATTCATGTCTTGCTAATTCATACCTAGTTAACATGTTTATCAAACACTCGACTGAAGGCATAAAAGACACACCTTTAACATTTTCAGATAATGGAAGGTTAGAAGGAATAACTAATAAGTCAGATGAAAGCAGAAAGAAAACAGACTCAAATGATGGACAGAATAGAATTAGAATAAATTCATAAGACCATAGGATTTCAGAGTGGGAAGGGACTTCACCAGTCACCAATCCATGCCCAGTAACAAACCCCATGATAACACCATGCTAGAGCTCATCCGGAGTCTGTTTGATCTCAAGTGAGTGGAAACCTGCTATTTCCTGAGGCAGCCCATTCTATCCTTGTATAGCTCTATTATCAGAAAGTTTTCACAACTCTCACCCATTGTTCTTGGTTGTGCTTCAGGCCAAAGAAGTTCTTTATTCTTGTGTGCACCCCAAAAGTGTGTGCAACAGAAATCCTTACCCAAATAATACTCAGAGGCTTATCAAGGTAGGAAGCAGAAAAGAATGGTTTATTACCATCTTGAGAAAAGGCCACCCTCCTGACAAATGGTCAGGGAGGAGAAGCGATTTATAAAAGAAATGGTGAAGTTATGAAACCCTAATGTGGAAATCTCCCCTACCCCCTTTCTGACCCTTTGTTTCCATTGGCTAGAAGTCAGATGCACAATCTAAGTGCAGCAATCTACCTCAAGCACAAGAACAAGGAAACAGTAGACCACCCAATGTACATCTGAGAAAGCATTGCTGTCCTTATTTGGCATAGCTTATGCTGAGGTGTCACTGAGGAGAGGGGTGACTCCCTACTGCTCTGAGTTTTGAGTCCTTGTAAATCATGTGATATCGTGTGAAGAGGAACTTGGGCCTGTTTCTCATGAAAAGCCTTATTAGATTTTAAAGTATAGTCTAAGAAGTTTTCACCTCTTCCACTCATTCTCATATGTTAAAGTCCTTCAAATACCTTGATACAGTTTTCATTCCCTTCCTAAATCCTCTTTTCCTGGTAAAACATTCCCTGTTCCTTCAACTGATCCTCAGGTTACATAGTCCTAAGGCCCTTTACCATCCTGTTTGGTTTTCTTTGTGTATTCTTCAGCTGATCAATGCCCATAATTGAGTATAATTCAGGTGTAGTCTGACCATAGCAGCATACAAAAGGACTATCATCACCTTATTCTTGGAATATATAACTCCTTTGATGCAGTCTCAAATCTCAGTAGCTAAAGCCACCAGAACTTATTCATTAAAAAACTGTCTTAGAACTATGATTCTTGGGATGGCCAGGCAGCACAGTGAGTAAGAGCACCGGCCCCAGAGTTGGGATGACCTGGGATTGAATCCAGGCTCAGACATTTAGCACCCACCCAGAAACACCTGGCCATGTAACCTTGAGCAAGTTACTTAACCCTAATTGCTTAGGGGCAGCCAGGTGGTGCAGTGAGTAAGAGCACTGGCCCCAGAGTCGGGATGACCTGGGATCGAATACAGCCTCAGATACTTAGTACCACACCCTGAAATAACTGGCCATGTAATCTTGAGCAAGTTACTTAACCCCAGTTGCTTAAAAAAAAAACAAACTATGACTCTTATGCTTGCAATGTTAGATTTTTGAACGCAAGCAAAAGAATTTGGATTTTTTATTAGTGAATTTCATATTTAGTCCACTGTTCTAAACTATAAGGTTGTGTTATCTATTTTCTTGGGTACATTATCTTTTTCTCCCATTTTGTTCTTATCTTTCATCTGGTGTGTTTCTTCCAGATTTATTTCATCTGAAAATTTGATAACCAGAGTTTGAATATTTTTATTCAAGTCATTGATAAATTGATCAAATGAAAAACTTGGGGAACTCAACTAGAGACCCCCTGCCACATTGACATTGAAACATTAATTTTTGATTCTTGACATTTGACTCCTTCAGCATTAATCAAAATGTATTATCATCTAATCAATATTTGCCCATCCTTTCTATAAAATTGTATTACATATTTTATCAAATGCCTTACTAAATTCTATGAAAATATTGTAGTTCAGTAACACTATCAAAAAAGTAAATATATTCAGTTTAGCATGGTATGTTCTTGATGAATCCATGCTGACTCTTGTAATCACTACTTCCTTTCCTTCATATTCACCACATATCTATTTCTCCAGGAATCAAAATCAAACTCATTGAAATATAGTTTGCATATTCCCCTCCCCCTCTTTGGAAAAATTAGACAGCTTTTCTCTTCTCCATACCTGAGGTATATATATTCTGTTCTCCCTTATTTTCCAAATATTAATGAAAATGGCTCAATAATTATATCAGTTACAGTTACCCAGTTTTTTCCAATGCTCGAGGAATTGTTGACCTAGATACCTGGACCAGGTGACTTGAATTCATGAAGGGCAACTAAGTGCTCTCCTATTATCTCCTTTCTTGCCTTTGTCATAATCAAATGTTTCAATGCTCTGTTAACCATTTAAAGAAAAATATGATATTTTTATTAACTTATGCTCTTATACAACAATTGTTTCCAAATATAGTTCTCCTTTTCCTCTACCCACAAAACCATCCCTTCCTTAGCTTTAAAAAGAAAAAAAAATAGTTCAGCAAAATCAACCAATTATTTCTAAAAATACATATAAAAAATAAGAAACTGAGGCTAGGTGCAAAGGTTTGGGTAGCTGCATCTATTCCCTCTCTCTAAGGGACCTCTTTGATCCCTTTTATGGACCTCTGCAGGAATGTCCTGGAACCCATTTGAACTAGTTGAGAGAACTGATTGTTCCACATTTGAAGTGAGCATTTCCACCTCAGAAATCAGCAACTGCTACAAATCAGGGCTTGAATTAGTTTTTTGTTGGTTGCCTAGAGTCTAGAATTTAAAAAGTGATGGAAAATGTTAATAATGAATATTTAAAGTGTGTCATCAGTACATTTTTTTGAGAGTCAGTTGTTAAACATTTACCAGAATGGCCTTGTATATCTATGGTCAGACCAGGTCCAGTTTTGGGAGAGCCTGGCCTCTAATGAGGTCTGGCCTCACCTTTCTCATACTCTTTGGCTTGTTATATCTTCATGCTGTGTCCTGGGGCAAATTATTTAAAGCTTATGTTTTGGGCTCATATTTTGTTCTCCTTAAAGAGGGAAGTAAAAAGATATTCAATGTTCCATACAAATTAAGTAGGGACAGGAATTTTATTCTTACAAACACATGAAATACACAACATAAAGACTCACATTATGCTATAACAAAAACAATTTAAAAGAGGATGCCATAACTTAAAAATAACTACAACTACAAAATCTGGGAAGACAATAATTAAATCTCATCAAGACATAAAGCAGTTTCCATAAATGCTGATTAAACATTTTTTCATTTCATATTAGCTCTGCACTGCTTCCTTCATCATGGCAACACAGACCAGGGGCTCTGGCTCTCCTTTTTGTTGATGGTAATTTTCTTTCATGAATAAATTATCCTTCCATGAGAAAGTTTTACTCAATTGACATTTAGACTTCAAATTAATAAGGACACATAAATAATAAGGACAGCTAAATGTGGACACATTCATCCTGAGGTTGATTCTCAGTCACCTACTTAGGAAAGGAAAACCTCACCAGAAAAGACAGCCTGGGATCCAGGCACACATTCAGTCTAATTGAGTCTCTAGATATTGAATCCAGTTATCTACCCTCTACTACTCTTCTATCATCTCAGGACAAGAGGAGGACTAAGAGACTATTCAGATTTTTGACTTCATACTAGAGTGACAAATATGACCAAGGAGCTAGCCAAGAAACACATGGCCTTAGATGTCTAGACATAAAGTTAGGGAAAAAAGGAAAGCAAACCAGAAATCCTCATAACAGGAGGCAAATTTGACCACAGTTTTTATAATGCTAAGCAAAGGCAACTTCCCAAGGTTCAAAATACCAGCATAGTTGCTCTCCATTTTATTCAGTGAAAAATTAAGAACAGAGAAAATCAAAATATAACATCATTCAAAATACAAGTGTAATTCAATCAAGTACTACCCCACCCCTGGACATTACATTCATTTAATCAATCACAAAGTCCCTCTTCTAATACTCCACCCCTAGGTATAGCAGCAAGCACCCCAGTGTCCCCAGGGTAGCTGCCAGCACAGGTTCCTAGATATGCTTTGTTAAAGGAAAGCAACTCAAAATGGGTTAACAAGCTTACTTTAATCAGTCAAACATGTATCATTTACTTCATTCAGGGGAAAAAGGTCAGCACCCTGAACTTCAGAGTACACAGACAGAATTATCAAGACAGGGAAACAGATCAAGTAGACAGTTTCCAAACTGTCCAACCATTACATCCATACCAAATCAACATCTGGGTTTTCCAAAGCCGGGGGGCTCTCAACAATGGCTTCCCAGAGTCCAGATCAAATCACAGAACACTTCTCAAAGTAAGCCCCAAAACAAAGCCTCAAATCAGGGTTTATATAGCCTTCTCCTGGCTCAGAGAATGTAACAACCTTCTGGACCCACTGGCCAATCAAAAAGTATCTACTGAAAAACAAGCCTCCCACCCCAGGCTCCAAGGGCACTTTAGCCTAGGGGCAGGGAAGATCTTAAAAATTTACATTCCCATTACACTAGGCTGTACATTCATTTAGTCCATCGAAAAGCCCCTCTTCTCAAATGGAGATAAGTTTCCAATCATAAGTAAAGTACATTCATTTGTTCAATCACAGAGCACAAAAAAAGTCAAAAGTTCCCCACCCTTGGATCACAATTGAATCTACCCCGGAATTACAACAAGCTTAAGCACAGTATTTAATACCCAAAGAGAGGTCTTTTCTTCATCTTGACCTGAGGCAAGTTCTCAGCAATCTTTGTTCTTGGGGAGACAAAGCCTAGCAAGCCCACAAGATACATTGTGAGTGTCTTCATTAATTCATTCTCTGTCTGCAGAACAGTCCCAGGAGCTTTGAACCAATAGCCAGGTTCCAGGACCTCTGCAACAACAGCACTGTCCTTCACCAGTGGACAGATTCACTCTCTGTCTGCAGAACAGTCTCACAGTTATTACTAAGAATAGGTAGAATTAGACCCATTTAATTCGAGCATTTATTGAATGTCTATCTGCTGGACAGTATGAATGAATGAAAAAACAGAGTGTTGACTATGTGTCAGGCAATGTGCTAAGCATTAAGGATACAAATATGAGAAAGCATGGTGGCATTTACACTCAAAGACCTTGCATTCTAATTGGGAAAGACATCACTGAAAGAGGAATTAAAGTGCTATGCCAGGTATGTTGCATCATCATGTTTTGGAAATGGCAGGGAACTAACCATTGAGCCCTGTTTCAGGGAAAGATAAGATAAAAGCTCAATTATGTAGACTGGATCCAGAGTTTTAGTGGGAAGAAGATGAAGAAGATGGGTGGAGGGGAGAAGAAAGCAGATGACATAGTTTGGAAATGGCCTGTGCTAAGTAAAAAGGATACAAAACCAAAAAAAGAATAAAAAAAAAAACAGCTCCAGCCCTCAAGGAGCTTACATTCTAAAAGGAAATAAAACAAAAAGTACACAGATAAATAAGTACAAAATGTATGTACAAAATAAAATACTTATATTAAGAATATTAATAGTTTGGAGTTTTAGAAGATTTTAGGAGGTACTTTAGCTATAATTTGGAGCAAGTTTGGGATTCTCTGAGCTGGAGATGAGGAAGAGATACCTCTGAAAGGATATACCTTATTAACAGTAAAAGGATAAGAGAAGAGAAGTTGACAGAGTAGCTTTACATTTCAAATCATATAAGAAGAGCAGGAATCAGAGTGTGGAGCCAAGATGGAGGAGTAAAATAGGAACTTGCTAGAGTTCCTGCTCCAACCACCTCTAATACCTCTTAAAAATGACTCTAAACAAATTTTAGAGCTACAGAGCCCACAAAGTGAGAGAGAGAAACAAATCTTCCACTGAAGGCAGTCTGGCAGGCTGACAGGACGGGTCTATCACACTGGGCTGGGAGCCTGGTATAGTCTTGCATGAGCCATATGGACCCAGACCCAAGGTGGCCCCGACCAGTGACTCAGAATTGCCAGAGCTGCTGTGTGGCTGCCTCCAGAGCTCCTGGCCTGCAGATCATAGTGAGACCAAGAGACCCACTCAGAGGGTAATTGCTCTTGCTTTGACCTGATTGGATCTGGGTTGCAGTATTGGATGGTGGTCCTGGGGTGTGTAGTCAGTGTGCCCAAGCTTGTGGTGGCTGTAGAGAGGGTGCCATCCTCATAACTCTGACAACTGTGAAATCCCCAGCAATTTGAGACACAGCTCTGTCTACTCTGGAAGCAGGGTTCTACCATGGCAAAGAGCTCAAAAGTCAAGTAACTGGCTGGCAAGATGAACAGATAGAGGAAGCACAATCAGAATATAGAATCCTTTTTTGGGGACAAATAGGATCAAAACAGAGAACCAGAAGAAGACAACAAAGTCAAAACTCCTGCATCAAAAATTTCCAAGAAAAATATGAATTGGTTACAGGCCATAGAGGAGCTTAAGAAGGATTTTGAAAATCAAGTAAGAGAAGTGGAGAAAAAAAATTGGGAAGAGAAAGAGAAAGTCTGACTGAAGAAAATAATACCTTAAAAATAGACTGACTGAAATGGCAAAGAGACCCAAAAAGCCAAAGAAGAGAAGAATGCCATAAAAAGCTGAAATGACCACATGGAAAAAGAATTTAAAAAACTCACTGAAGAGATTAATTCCTTCATAATGAGATTGGAGCAAATGGAAGCTAATGACTTTATGAGAAATCAAGATACTATAAAAAAGTTCAAAACAAATGAAAAAATAGAAGGCAATGTGAAATATCTCATTGGAAAAACTACTGACCTGGAAAATAGATCCAGGAGAGATAATTTTAAATTATTGGACTACCTGAAAGCCATGGTCAAAAGAACCTAGAAATCATCCTTTAAGAAATTCTCAAAGAAAATTGCCCTGATATTCTAGAACCAGAGGGCAAAATGGAAATGGAAAGAATTCACCATTTACCTCTTGAAATAGATCCCAAAAAGAAAGCTCCTAGGAATATTATAGCCCAATTCCATAGTGTGTCAACAATGAAATATTCACAAAGCCTACAGTGACTATAAATATGCTGATATGGTTATTAATCACAAAATATACCAGGCTCTCTACATGGAGGATAAAGCTAGAACATTTATTCAAATACCAGAAAACAGAGTCCCAAAACCAGAAAGTCAAAGCCATCACAGTAGTTATGAAGTTGGCACACATAGTTAATGTAGTAAACACCCACATACTCAAGCCTTCAAACCAGAACAGGCTACCTCAGGCAAAGATCCTCCTCTTCTCATTCATGACAACTGCTCAGCATCCACAAAGTGTGCTCCCAGCAGCTCCAGCCCCCTGAAGTTCCTGTCCCTGGCAGTCCTAAGTAGGAGTCCTTAGCAAAAATTCTGGCTGGCTCAAAAACAGAAGTTTGAACCTCCACCACTGCTACTGATGCTTCCGCACACACTTTAACTTGGCTTCAGCTTCCTCTTGCCCCACCCCTTCATGCTACATCAAAAAATTCAAGGAGCATGGAAGATCTTTAAGTCCCATAACCCTTACACAGAGTTCCCAGTTCAAGGAGAAAACATTACAAGCAGTTAGGAAGAAACAATTTGAGTATTATGGAAACACAATCAGGATAACACAAGATCTAGCAGTTTCTACATTAAGGGATTGAAAGGCTTGGAATATGATATTCTGGAGGTCAAAGGAGCTAGGATAAAAACCAAGAATCACCTACCCAGCAAAACTGAGCATAATGCTTCAGGAGAAAATATGGTCATTCAATGACATAGAGGACTTTCATGCATTCTTGATGAAAAAACCAGGGCTGAACAGAAATTTTGACTTTCAAATATAAGAAGCAAGAGAAGCATGAGAAGGTAAAGAGGAAAAAGAAACCATAAGGAACTTATTAAAGCTGAATTATTTACATTCCTACATGGAAAGATGATAACATGAGACTTTTCTCAGTATGAGGATAGTTGAAGGGAATATATATGTATATATATGTATACGTACATATATATGTATTTATAGGAGGGTGTATATGTGTATAAATATATATGTGAGTGTGTATATGTGTGTACATGTTTACATAGATAGAGGGTACAGGATGAGTTGAATATGAAGGGATGATATTTAAAAAATAAAATTGATAGATGAGAGGAATATACTGGGAGAAGGAGAAAGGGAGAGATAGAATGGGGTAAATTATCTTATATAAAAAAGGCAAAAGACAACTGTTACAATGCAGGGGAAGAGCAGGAAGGTGAAAGGGAACGGGTCAACCTTACTCTCATTGAATTTGGCTTAAGGACGGAATAACATACACACTCAATTGGATATCTTATCCTGCAGGAAAGTAGGGGAGAAGGGGATAAGAAGGTGGATAATAGAAGGCAGGAAAGATTGGGGGAGAGAGTAGTTAGATGCAAACACTTTTGAACAGGGATAGGATCAAAGGAGAAAATAAAATAAGTGGGGGATGGGATAGGATGGAGGGAAACATAATCTTTCACAATATAACTACTATAAAAATGTTTTGCATAGCTACACATATATACAACCTATGTTAAATTGCTTGTCTTCCAGTGGGATTGGGTGAGGAAGGAAGAAGGGAAAGAATTTGGAAATCAAATTTTTATAAATAAATGTTTTAAAAAAAAGATTAGCAGGAGTCAGAGGGGAGAAATATAGTGGAGAGGATTTGGGTGGTGTTCAATCAAAGCAGAACCAGAAGCAATGTTTTGTTTTGTTTTTAATTGGCACATGTTATGAATGACCTTGATAGCCAAAGAAAATAACTGAATTTGGGAAACAGATAATAAGCTTGGCATGGAGTTATTTTATAGTAGTGATGGGGGACTTCAATTATCTAGATATTTGCTGGAGTTATAACTCTGCCAAAAAACAAAATTGTTAATAATTTTCTTGACCTGCTTTAATGATAATTTCATCCATAAAATAGTGGAGGAGCTGATGAGGGGAATTCTTATTTTGGACCTGACTCTCACCAACTTGAAAGAAGTTGTTCTAGGAAGAAAACCTTAGGGCAATGTGACCCCTCCATTTTAGTAGGTGTCATCGAGAAGAAAGAAAAGTGGGAATAGGGGCAGCCAGGTAGCACAGCGAGTAAGAGCACCGGCCCCAGAGTCGGGATGACCTGGGATAGAATCTGGGCTCAGACAATTAGCACCCACCCAGAAACACCTGGCCGTGTAACCTTGAGCAAGTTACTTAACCCCAATTGCTTTAAAAAAAAAAAAAAGAAAAGTGGGAATAGTCTGATACCCACCCAGGTTTTGAGGAAACTGATTTCAAAGGGTGAAGTGAAGTGGTAGTTAGGATGCCATTGGCAAATAACAAGCTTAGTCAGGCCAGGAAAGATGACACACTTTCAAGAATGAAATTCTGAATTTAAAAATAAAAATAAATAATTGCAACAAAGAGGAAAAAAGTTTTCTACACTCAACAAAGACCAATGTGTATGTATAATGACCTTATTGACCAACTTTGATTATGAAATATGCACAGAAGTTAAGAATCAAAGTAGTTAAATGGAAGATGAATTTTAATATGTAGCATGGAATTGTGACGGTAGGGCTAGAGATTCTGAAGTTCAAAATGAGTGAGTACTTGTGAGGAAAGGAAATTACATAAAAATATTCTGTTTTTCTTCTGTATTAGGGATAACTTAAGAAGAAATGAGACCTTGGTGACTCTGCTTTGATAGATGATCCATGCTGATGAGCACGGAGAGGACTTGATGTTCAGCTTTTAACTTGTTACTATTTATTTTTTAAGGAGAATAATCGTTTGTCTAGAATGGACAGAAAAAATGACTAATCATTGGAGTCCCAAAGTGGCACCCATAAGAGAACCATTATGTGTCTTAACAAGATCAGATCACTAGGTTTAGGTGGACCACACCTAGAGTTCAGAGACAATTGGAAGATATGGTTGCTTAGCCAGTCTTTATTTTTTAAAATAAGTTTTTACTTATCCTTCCTTTTTCTTACAATACCACAGTATCCCAAGTGTCATATCCTCAACCTTGTGCCTGACCCTGGGCCTTTCTATGTGACAAGTAGTATTTTTTTGGAGAGAGACAAAAGAGTCAGCACAACTGATTGATACATTGAAAAAATATGAAAAGATACACAATGTGTAACCCCTTTGGACTTTCTACCTCCATGAATTGGTAGGTTCAGGACAGGGTTAGGGAACCTGTGGCTTTCTAGATCCTTAAGTGCAGCCTTTTGAATAAATAGAACTTTTACATAACAAATTTTTATAAAAGGATTTGTTCTCTAAAATTTGGATTCAGTCAAAAGTCTGCACTTAAGGATCTACGAGGCCACAGGTTCCCAACCCCTGGATTAGGGTATCTTCTTATATACCTTCATTCAAGTCCCATTTTGGTCTTTAAAATTTTGTTACATTTACATTTGATTTTTTAGCATTTTTTTCCATTTACATGTTGAAGTTGCTCTGAATATTGTTTTCTTGGCTCTGCCTACTTCACTATGCATCAATTCGCATAGATCTTTTTTTCTGTGCATTCACGAAGCATAGCATTTCTTACACTGTAGCATTATTTTGTTACATTTTTGTTATACTCGATTACATTCATGTACTACATTTTTGTTTGTTTAGTCATTACCCTTTTGATGGAGTCTACTCTCCCCCCTCCCCCCCCCAGTTCTTGGCTATCTAAAAAGCGCTGCCACAAGAAGTATTTCCGAGTATACACGTACTTTTTTCTTATTGATGGGTTCCTTGGGGTTCAAGCTCAGGATTGGAGTTTCTAGTTCAAAGGGTTTTGGAATTTTAGTTATTTTATTTGCCTAATTCTAAATTACAGAATGATTATGCATTTTCATGGTGCCACCAGAAATCTTTTTACAACCTCTCCAAAATTTACTGTTGGCATTTTTGATCAATTTTTTCTAATTTTCAGGGTGTGAGATGACACCCCACTGTTGTTTTGATTTGTGTTTTTTTCTTTTCTTTTTTTTTTTTTACAAAGGCTCTGAAAAGCCACTCAGAAAAATCTCAAGGAGACAGTTTAACATACATAGCCAGGATCTTTTCTTGGGTCAAATAGGGGAGATGAAAAATGTTTCAGTGACCATGGTCCCCTTACTCAATTTACCCCTTTTTCCTCCTTCAAAGCTGAGACCTGATCTGGGTTAGGTGCAGTGGAAGCTGAGAAGCCCACAGAATAATCCATCAATTGCTGCCCATATAGAAGCTATCTCACTTCAGATTATTTCAGTAGTAAAACACAAATGAGGGAGAAGAATGAAGTAAACAGAATTTCAGGAAAGACTACACTAAAAATAAAGAGGCTACAAGAAAATTTCTAGGTACCATGACAACATGACCACAGAGATGTGCCAAGTTTTGCCCTGTTAGACAAAGATCACATAATCACAGAATTACAACATCTCAGTATTGGCAAGGATCTCCAAGGTCATTTAATCCTACCTACACCTGAACGACGGAGTGCAGGGGAGAAAAATCTGCTAATAATTGCTGGACAAAGAAATTTTTGCCACTAACAAATGATATTTGTCCTAGACTTCACACAAATGTGGGTGCTAAATAAACACATACTTTAACCCAACATGATGTTTCTATTTGCTCTAGATCTGCGACTTTATTGGCACAATCAATTACCAGGGCAAAAACTCTCTCCACTAATACATCATCATCATCATCATCATCATCATCATCATCACTATCATAAACAATATCTAAAATTTATATAGTTCCCAATATGTGATAAAGTCTGTGCTAAGTTTTTTGTACAAATGTTATTTTATTTGTTCCAACAACTTTGTAAGGTAGCTATCCTTATTATCCCCATTTTACAGCTAGAGAAGCTGAGGCAAAGGTGAAGAGATTTGCCCAGGGTCATATCACTAGCAAGTGTCAAGGTCAAATTTGAATTCAGACCTTCCTAACTCCAGGTCCAGTGCTCTAGCTGCCTCTAATGCAACCTGGCAATTACATTGCCTGGGAGACTGAGACAACAGGTGACTTGCCCAGTGTAATACAGCTGGCACGTACCAAAGGCAGGATTGAACCAAGGTCTGTCAGACCAGTTCTCTACCCACTATACTGTAAGTGGCCGCTACCTTTCCTAAACTAAGGGCCAGCCTTAGGTTGTATTCTCAGGAGGGACTGAAGAGACCAGAGGCAAGGGAAAGAAACACCTTACAGTTTATTCTAAGAAGGAGCTGCGCACGGGCGGCTGCCAGGAGGAAGAAAGCTGGCTCCTTATACAGAGCATGATTCAGGCATGAATTCCTCATGCATGGGGAATGTGAACCAATGGAGGGGGGCCAAACCAGGTATGTCAGCTGCTGCTCATCAAGCGAGCAGTCTCGTGAGAGACGTCCTTGTGAGTTGGCAACTGGACTGTGGCCCTCAGCAGCTCCTCATCTCCTATGGGCACTGAGTGGCCTCTGAACCAAGAGGCCCTGAGGCAGTTCCTGATTTCCCCTGAGACAAGAGGCGCTTGGAACTCACACTGTCCCTTCCAATATGCTATGCCAACTTTCTATTCCCTATGCCACATTGCCTCTCCTTACATACATACACACATATGTATGTACACACACATATATGAATATGCACATTATTTTAAGTAATAATTCCTCAACAACATTCCAAGATTTATAATCTCAAAATCTTGTTCATGTAATAGAAAGAGTACTGAAGTTCCAGAGTCTAGAAACATGATGGTTTTTGTTATTTCAAAATTTTTTTTCCTTTTGTGATTGCTTATATCTTTCTTCTTTTGACTCGTCATTGTCTGTGATACCTCAGTTCCTGAAATCTCTCAGGCACTGACTGAAAAACCCTTGAGAACATACAGGAAATGCCTAAACTTAGCTGTATTGTTTTCAGTATTAAACATATCCTAGTGACAGAACAGCAATTAACTTTTATACCCTTGAATTTAGATGACTATTTGACCTGTCCCCCATTAGAAAATAACTAAACAATGGATGGTTTAAATGTTACTGGTTTTCACCTAATAAAGTCATTAGGCTACATTACTGAGGAGTTTTCCCATACACTGGGAATACTGGCACTTTTCCCCTTGCTTCTCTCTTCAGTATGATATATTTTATATGTAGTTTTAAGGCAAATTCATGCTGTAAGAACTTGTCATAACTCTAAATTTACTAGTGAGAAAGTACCATGATGGACATCTAAGCCTTGGATAAAACTTTGAGTTCTGCAAATTTATCCATAGGGCAATACACAGCTTCTTGTCAGGGGGCTCTATCAGAAACAAACTATTTTTTTTTTTAAGGGCACAGAGAGACCATTTAATTCTTGGTACCATAAGCTTGATTTGAACTTCAAGAGAGAAAAATCAGATCAGAATAGACTAAATAAATGATATTTGGTAATGTGAATCTCAACTTACAGTTTATTTAGAGGGGAAGGATCCTCTAAATAAGAATCTGTTCCTATGCCCATTTTTGTTCTCAGTTGCCAAGATATCTTTCTTTAGCTATGCAACAGTTGCTGTAGAGATTTAGGCTAGAAGGGATGTTAGCAAACATCAAGATTTCCCATTCCTTAACTGCTCTTGCCTCCATTTTAAGGGGAGAGATGTTCTGACTGAGAAAATGGAGGTGACTTGCTCAAGATCTCCCAGACGCAGAGCTGGGATTTGAACCCACATACTCTCTTCAAGACACAGTGGCCCTTCCACTATCCCATATTACCTTTCTAAGACGAGGAGGTAGGATGGACTCCTTCTCAACTTGACAAGAAGATAAATATCACTGCCAATTTCTTTTAGCTGAATATTTCCTTACTCCAAGTAAAGAGTATTTTCTAGGAGTTGTAATGCAAGGATGAAGCATATATCTGGGCTCTCCTTCTGGCTTAGCCGTAGGTCCAGATCTGTGACAATGAGGTTCTCTTTAAGAAGACTTCATTAAGTGCCTTTATACAAAGTAGGTGCTCAATAAATGAATGGAGAAGGCACGGATGGGAGAAAGTTGCATATATGAAAGGCATACCTACATGAATGAGAGATTACAACTTCATTGGAGTGTAAAGGAAACAACATGAAAACAATCCCTTTCCTAAGAACTTAATTCTCTAAAAAGATACAACATATATCCAGAGAGAGGTAATAGACTGAAAGGATACACTTGGGTAAGAGTGTGGGGGTTTTTAAATGCTAGACTATAGAGTTTGTGTTTATCTTTGAAAAATAAAGGAGCCAGTAGAAGTGTTTGAATGAAAGAGTGATGTGGCCCAATCTGTGCCTTAGGAAGATTACTTTTTTTTTTCATTTGTGAAGAAGAGTGACTATTATGAACTTGACTTTTTAGACAGATAAATTGTTGCTGAGGAGGTCATAGAATTATATATAATGAACTAAATTGATATGTCCAGTTAGGAAATCTAGGATAGAAAATTATTGTTTTCTCTGCTCTTAAAAAACTGTAACTATTCTTGCTTATTTTGGTAATAAGTTTCAGTGTCCAACAATTTTATAGAATATTCTTCTGAGTAACTGTCCTAAATGCTCAATTCAGTTAAGTCCTATGTACCCGTTCCCCCATTTTTAGTGGAAATAGCAGTTGATGGGCCAACAAGTGGAAAAGAGATCAAAGCATTGCAGATGTAGTGCTGAAAGGAGCCTCAGAGTCCAGCTAATCCAACTCCCTAATATTATAGAGGTGGAAATTGAGGCAGTAAGGTCATACAGGTAGAGGAAGGATTTGAACCAGGGCTGTCCTGGAGCCAGCTTGAAACCTATAAGCTGATTGTTAAATTTTCTTCTCAAACCTTGGAAATCAGCAAATGCAACAAATCAGGATTTAATTTATTTTTGTCTTTTTTTTTTGGAGGGGGGAAGGCAGGGCAATTGGGGTTAAGTGATTTACCCAAGGTCACAAAGCCAGTAAGTGTTAAGTGTCTGAGACTAGATTCGAATTCAGATCCTCCTGACTCCAGGGCCAGTGCTCTATTCACTGCACCACCTAGCTGCCCCCAGGGTTTAATTTTTTAACATTGTTTCATTGATTGTCTAGACTCCAGTGATAGAAAAAATGTTAATAATGTAGATTAAACTTAAAAGTGTCATTGTTATTATTTTTTTTAAAGAACCAGTTGTGAAACGTTTATAAGACACCTCTTATTTGAACCCTGGTCCTCTCACCCCCAAATGTAGCATTCTTTCTCCTGGACTATTTATGAAATCAGGTTCTCCATGGAACACACAAGAAGTGTGGCAGGGCCATCTCCACTTCTTCTGATCTATATTTTGCCATGGAACCCAGATGGCTCTGCAAGAGAAAGTAAGGCTGGTGACTTTGCACAGCCCTTCCTCACTTAAATCCAATTCACTTGCATGTCATGTCCATCACCTCTCTGATGTCATGGTCCTCTTTGAGAAAAAAGGACAAATAACAATAATGAGTTTTAAAAATTATTATTATTATTATTAGTGATTTCAAGCATTTTTAATGTAGCTGTGAATACTTTGCAGTTCTTTTGAGAGCTGTTTGTTCATATTCTTTGACCATTTATCTACTGGGGTATTAGCCACAGTTTTTAAAGACTATTTAGAATAGAAGATGTACAACTGGAATGGAGAAGGGAAGATGTTGCTCTGATTTATAACAAAGGGAAAGAAAGAAGTTAGCAAGAAGATAATGAACTTGATTTTGGTACCTGAGAAAGTTTAAGAATGTAGAATTTTTTTTTTTTGTAGATTTTCAGGGTACACTGAGTAATTTTTTTCTGGAGGGCAATTGGGTTTAAGTGACTTGCCCAAGGTCACATGGCTAGTTTTTGTGTTAAGTGTCTGAGGTCAGATTTGAACTCAGGTCCTCCTGACTCTAGGGCTGGTGCTCTATTCACTGTATCACCTAGCCACCCCTACTGAGGAAATTTTTTTTAATTTTTAAATTTTTTTTAATTTTTCAAATGCTTTATTAACTTCTGATTTACATAATTCATTTCCACCAGATTCTGAGTTACAAATTTTCTCCTCGTTTTTCCCTTACCCACCACCCCAAAATAGCAGTCCCGCAGGATATCCCCTCAACCAATCTGCTTTCTCCCATATTTTCTCCCATACCCCTTTCGACTTTTCCAGTGGATCTCTATGCCCCAGTGCCTGTATATCTTATTTCCCAATTACATGTAAAATAGCATTAATAATAGTATATACATATTTGAATATTTGATTTTAAAACTTTGAATTCCAGATTCTTTCCCTTCCTCCCTTGTCCCCCACCCTTCCTGGGAAGATAAGCAGTTCAGTATAGGTTGTACATGTGTGGCTAATGCAAAACAATAACATAGTAGATATATTATAAAAGACTGACTATATTTCCCTCCCTCCTATCCCACCTCACACTTGTTCTATTCTCTACTATGATACTGTCCCTTTTCAAAAGTGGGTGCTTCCAACTTCCCTTCTTGCCAGCCTGCCCTCCCTTCTATCATCCTCACTCTCATCCCCTTCCCCCCTACTCTCCTGGAGGGTGAGATACCCTATTTAGTGTGTATTTCATTCCTTCCTCAATCCAAATTCAATGGGAATAAGGCTGACCCATTCCCTTTTGCCTTCCTATTCTTCTCCTCCATTGTAACCATTTTCCCTTGCTTCTTCTATATGAGATAGTTTATACCATTCTGTCTCTCCCCTTCTGCTCTCATTATAGTCCTCTCTCACCTCTTAATTTCACCTTTTAAGTATCATCCCTTATTATATATATATATTTCTATTCCCTTCAACTACTGAGAAAAGTTTCATAAGTTACAATTACTGTTTTTCCATGTAGAAATGTTGATAGTTCAACTTTGATAAGTTCCTTATGATTTCTTTTCCCTGTTTCCCTTCTCATGCTTCTTGTATCTGAATGTCAAATTTTCTATTCAACTCTGGTTTTTTCAGTAAGAATGCCTCTATTCCACTGAATGACCATATTGTCTCCTGAAACATGATACTCAGTTTTGCTGGGTAGGTGGTTCTTGGTTTTAATCCCAGCTCCTTTGCCCTCTGGAATATCATATTCCAAGCCTTTCGATCCCTCAGTGTAGCAGCTGCCAGATCCTGGGTTATCTTGATTGTGTTTCCACAATATTCAAATTATTTCTTACTGGCTGCTTGTAATATTCTCTCTTAATCTGGGAATTCTGGAACCTGGCTATAATATTCCTAGGAGTTTTCTTTTTGGGATCTTTTTCAGGAGATGATCAGTGGATTCTTTCAATCTCTATTTTGCCTTCTGGTTCTAAAACATCAGGGCAGTTTTCTTTGAGAACTTCCTGGAGGATGATTTCTAGGTTCTTACTTTGATCATGGCTTTCAGGTAGTCCAATAATTTTTAAATTATCTCTCCTGGATCTATTTTCCAGGTCAGTGGTTTTTCCCATGAGATATTTCACATTGCCTTCTATTCTTTCATTTGTTTGGATCTGTTTAACAGCATCTTGATTTCTCATAAAGTCATTATCTTTCATTTGCTCCAATCTAATTCTGAAGCAATGATTCTCCTCAGTGAGCTTTTGAGATTCTTTTTCCATCTGGCAAATTCAGCTTTTTAAGACATTCTTCTCCTCATTGTCTTTTTGAGCTTTTTTTGCCATTTGAGTTAGTCTATTTTTTAAGCTGTGATTTTCCTCAGTCAGGCTGTTGACTCTCATTTCATAATTTTCTTGCATCGTTCTCTTTTCTCTTCCCAATTTTTCCTCCACTTCTCTTATCTGCTTCTTAAGGTCCTCTATGGCCTGTAACCAGCTCCTATTTTCCTTTGAAGCTTTTGGTGCAGGAGTTCTGACTTCACTGTCTTCCTCCTGTTCCATGCTTTGCTCCTTTTTGTCCCCAAAATAGGAGTCTAATGTTGGAATCTTTTGTCTGCTTTGTTTCCTTTGCCTGGTCATGTCGCACCTCAGTCACTTGACCCCTGGGCTTTTTGCTACAGTAGGACTCTGCCACCAAATGGGGAGCTTTTGTCCCAAATGCTGGGGTTTTCTCAGCTGCTGGAGGTATTAGACGGGTGCCCTCTATGAGGTCTCCACACACTCTGGCAAGCTGGACACATACCCCAGGACCTCCACCCTAGAATGCAATCCAGATCCAAGAAGGTTAAAGCAAGGGTGATTACCCCTCAGACTGGTGCTAGGTCTCCCTACACTCTGCAGGCCAGGAGCTGAAACTGCCATGTGGCTCTGGCTGGCTGTGCCAGGTGTCTCAGCAGCTTCTTGCTTCAGGGGCAAAAGCCTTGCACTCCCACTTAATGGGTCCCAAATTCCAGACTGCATTGACCTCTCACTTTGTCCTTCACATCTACGTGTTGATAAATCTGGAAACAGTCACAGCTGCTGCTGACCTGGAGTCCCTCTGGCCAGCAACTGGTCAAGCCCACCCTGGGGCTAAAGCCTTGTGAGGCTGCACTGGGCTCCCAGAGCACTGCGCTGTCAGATTCCTGCAGGCCTGCCAGGCTGTCCTCAGTGGGAGGTTAGCTTCTCTGTGTCATTTTGTGGGTTCTGCAGCTCCAAAGTTTGTTTAGAGTCCCCTTTTTACTTGGATTGGGGAAAATGGAAGCTAGAGCAGTGGGGAGGTCCTGCTTCTCCTCCTCCATCTTTACTCTTCCCTCTAGAATGTATTTTTAAAGGTCATGAATTATCTAGAAAAGGAAGTAGTGATTGGTAAGAGCCAGTATGACTTCATTAAGAATAGGTCATATCAGACTCACTTTTTCTTTTTTTTTTTTTTTTA